>NW_027493124.1:0-462162 GCF_021521415.1 Bidens hawaiensis | reverse complement strand
CTGGATTTGTGCGCTTCGTTCAGGATGAGTTCTCGAAGTGGTTCAGAGTTTGGAATCCACATGCGATTTAAGTAGTAAAGTATACCATCAGACTTGGTTTCAAACTTCCGTTCGGCACCGCAAGATAGCATATTTTTGAGATCACCACCAGCAATCGCTTGCTTTTGAGCTTCAAGAACCATGGAGGGAAGATTGGACTGAATACGGATCGCATGCAACTGGGTCCTTTCCTTGCGACTTAACGCGTCAGCCACTACGTTAGCCTTTCCAGGGTGGTAGCGGATTTCGCAGTCATAGTCACTTAGGAGTTCAACCCATCGACGTTGTCGTATGTTTAGCTCCCTTTGATTGAGGATGTGTTGTAGGCTCTTGTGGTCGGTGAAGATGACACATTTCGTACCGTATAGGTAGTGTCTCCATATTTTTAAGGCAAAGACCACAGCACCCAATTCCAAGTCATGAGTGACATAATTCCTCTCATGACTCTTGAGTTGACGCGAGGCGTAAGCGATGACCCTTCCGCGTTGCATTAAGACGCAGCCTAGACCTTGGCTCGAGGCGTCGCAATAAACAACAAAATCATCGTTACCCTCAGGAAGCGACAGGATTGGAGCATGACAGAGTTTATGTTTCAATGTTTGGAAAGCCTCATCCTGCTCTTGGCTCCAAATGAACGGTTCCCCTTTTTGAGTTAACATTGTGAGGGGCAACGCGATCTTTGAAAAGTTCGAGATGAACCGACGGTAGTACCCAGCCAAACCAAGAAATGAACGAATTTCGGTCGGCGTCGTAGGCGCTTCCCAATTCTTGATGGCTTCAATCTTGGCAGGGTCGACATGAATGCCTTCCTTGTTAATGATGTGACCTAAGAATTGAACTTCCCTTAGCCAGAATTCGCATTTGGAGAATTTGGCGTAGAGTTGCTCTTTTCTCAGCAGATCCAAGATAAGCCTGAGATGAAGCTCATGGTCGGCTTTAGAGCGGGAATCAACGAGAATATCGTCAATGAAGACGATAACAAACTGGTCCAGGTATGGGCGACAAACGCGATTCATGAGATCCATGAACACCGCGGGAGCATTCGTCAAACCAAATGGCATGACTAGGAACTCGTAGTGTCCATATCGAGTTCTGAAAGCGGTTTTCGCGATGTCGTCCTCCATGACGCGCACTTGGTGATAACCTGAGCGTAGGTCGATCTTGGAAAAGTAGGTGGCTCCTTGCAGCTGGTCGAAAAGATCGTCAATCCTCGGTAGTGGATACCGATTCTTGACGGTGAGTTTGTTAAGCTCACGATAGTCTATGCACATCCGGAAAGATCCGTCCTTCTTTTTGACGAAGAGGACTGGAGCTCCCCATGGAGATGAACTAGGGCGAATAAAACCCTTGTCCAGTAGTTCCTGCAGCTGGCTCGATAATTCCTGCATTTCTGACGGAGCCAAACGATACGGAGATTTTGCCACGGGGGTTGCACCGGGAACTAAATCGATGTGGAATTCGACTTGTCGGCTAGGAGGAAGTCCGGGCAAGTCTTCAGGAAAAACGTCTGGAAATTCACGCACGACGGGGACATCTGAGAGCTTCTTCCCCTTTGATTCCTTGATGGAGACATGAGCTAGGAAGGCGGGACACTTCTTTCGAAGGCATCGCCGGGCTTTTAAGCAGGAGATTAATTTCAGACATCTGCCTGATCTCTCTCCTTGAATAGTTATAGACTCGCCAGAAGAACAAGGAACGCGGATGAGTTTCTCGGCACACACTACTTCCGCGTGGTTGTTGGACAACCAATCCATCCCCACAACTACATCGAAACTTCCTAGTTGCATAGGGATGAGGTCAATGCTAAGAGGCGTCTGATCAAACGTAAGCGTGCAATTGCGAACGATTTCGTTCACTTGGGTAGACTCTCCGTTTGCCAATTCGACAGAGAAAGCGGGGTCTAAGACGGAAGTTCCTAGATTAAGCAATGGGACCAATGCGCTAGAAATAAAACTTCTATCTGCACCCGTATCAAATATAATAGAAACCCAGAGATTGTTGAGAATGAACGTACCAGTAATGACGTCAGGATTTTGGCGAGCTTCAGCAGCGCCAATAGTAAAGGCTCGGCCTCGGGCCGGTGGAAGATTTGCAAGACGAGGACACCTGCTCTTGAAGTGGTCCGTGGCTCCACACTCGAAACAGCCTCGAGTGTTGCTGGGTTGGGAACTGCTGCTCTGTATCGCCAGTTGATTACCTTGAAATCTGCAGCGTTCCGCTAGGTGCCCCAAACGTCCACAGCTCGTGCATTTCCAGCACGGGGTTCTGGCAGGATGATGAAATTGGCAAGTGCCGCACTTGGGGTGAACCCCAGTGTACTCCCTCTTTGGCCTTCCAGAAGGGGTGGGAGCAGGAGCGACAGAGCTGATTGGGGTTGCGGGAGTAACCATCGCGTAACTGCTAGCCTTACGCTTTTTGATGCGGTTGCTCTTTTTGGATGAGCCCTCAGCGGCCTTGCCCGTGTCCTTGGCTAGGACCCCAGTCTTAACCTGATCCTGGGTCAGTCGGGCAGCTAGTTCAATCGCCGCTTGCAGGGTTGATGGGTCAGCCCGATAACGATTCCACGAACAGTGTCAGGTAGGCCATTGATGTAAAGCTCAATAGCCCGGGAGGGAGGGGTGACCAGGTGTGGTACGAGAAGGGAGAGCTCGTGAAAACGCTCCGTGTACCCTTGGTGATCAGCGCCCTTCATTTTGTGCACCCAAAACTCAGCTTCAAGTTTCTGCACCTCACTGCGAGGTACGAACTCGCGGGTAACCAATGCTACAAATTCCGTCCAGGTCATGGCCAGGGCAGCTTCACGCCCACGGGTTCTTATCTCGTTTTTCCACCAGGTCAGCGCGCGTTTAAACAACATGCTAACCGCGTGCGTGACCTTCAGTGCCTCAGGGCACGAGCTTATAACAAAGGCTGCCTCCATCTTTTCGATCCACTGGAGGAGACCAACGGCGCCTTCTGTACCGCTGAAGCTGGTGGGTTTTGTAGTCATGAAGTCCTTGTATGGCTTATTCGCTGGTTCATTTGCGTTCTGAGCTGGAGTTTGGTTGGCCCCAGAGGTTCCTTCTTGCCTCAGCCCCTGGCTGATGGTTGTTACCATGCCTGGTAACACAGCCGCGATCTGCTGGGCTATAAGGTTGGCTAACTCAGCGGAGTCCATGGGAGCGGGTGCACGTCTGGGAGGCATTCTACGCATGACGAAAAACGAGCGTTAGATAGAATCAATGATACGCCAAAGATTTAAGAATAGAGGACATAGATTATACCAAGAATACAGAATGACATGACTCAAGAGATATGAATGCTTGATGACCGAAGATTTTGGTATGACTGAATGACTCAGAGGTTTACAATTAATATGCAGCACATAAGCACGTAGCACGTATATAAGTGTAGGCATGTGATTGTGATGCATGAGCTATCTAGAGTCAAGGATCCTAGGTTATAGTCTAGATCGGTTTCCTAATTCCCTATAACCATTGGCTCTGATACCAATCTGTCACACCCCGATCGCGATGGCGGAAAAATCGAGGCGCGGCGACGAAGTCGTGATTGTTGAGCACAATAGTATAAAAGTCTAAATGCATAAACATAACCAAAATGTCAAATATTACATCAACCAGGTAACATGAAACAAATTGTTTTAAAACAAAATATCAAGTTCCAAACAACTTCTAGCCTAGCCTTCATCTCTCTAAGGCCTCTAAACTTGCTAGGGATTTCCTGCTGCTTTATTTCCTGAAAACATGTAACAAACTGTCAACTACATAAAGTAGATGAGTGAATTCATAGGTTTAAAGAAAAAGAGTTTATACACAAACATAGTAGTATAGGTTGTAGGGGTTTATATATAGGGTGTACCTGCGGCTAACCCACCACTCCTACAATTTATACTACTATGTTTGGGTATAATACCCGGTTTTTAAAAAAAAAGGCTTGTAAGAAAAGATCTCATGGTTTTCCCAAAGAGGTTTTTGTAGTAAGTAAAACATGAAATGTTCTCCTGGACTCTCAGCGAGGTTATTACTCTCCCACTAGAGTCGTATGTGATAAGATTACTCAAAGATTTGTGGTCTCCCAACGGTACATGTAGCACATAACAGTTAAGCATAAACAAGGACATATGAATTAGAGCATACTAAGTTTACTAGATAATCCAACGCCAAGATACCAAGTGTTACTAGTATCCAAGATGATGGTGAATGAATGATGATGAATGATGATGAATGATGACGAAGCCCAATGATCACACAAGACTTGATTTGAAACCACGCAAGACTTAAACCAAGACTACCTCGCTCTTGCCATCCAGGACTCAGCTAGGTTCTACCGAGAGTAGGATAGACTCCCCAAAGAATCCTGGGTTCTCTTGGTCCCTACCGAGACTAGTATAGGTCCTCAAGAGTTATGGATTCCACCGAGACTAGTATAGAATCCCATGAGTTACGAGTGCCACCGAGAATAGAATTGCCACTCATGGTCGTGAGTTCTACCGAGAGTAGAATAGACTCTCACGTCCAATTCAACTCATGATGCTTTGATCTCTAGATTTCCATACTGACACGATGACTATGATGACATGAATATGATTCCCATTCCCATGATGTCAATGTTCATAGAATTTCCCATACTCATTGATTTCCAATGTTCTTAGATCTCCATAAGTTGATGGGTTTCCCCATGTTCATAGATTTCCAAAGTTTATAGATTACCAAAAAGCTTGTGGATTTCCGCACGTGTGTAGAAATCCAAAGGTTTATAGTTTAAAGAGTGTTTGCATAAATGATTTTGTCCAACCGTGTAAAGTTACCATGTTTCCACCCCCATAGTTTTGAAAAGCTTAAATAGGGGCTATGAACTCACCTTGTTGGTTTAGTAAGGCTGCTAGAGGCGACGAGTGCTATCCAATTTGTTGATCCTCTAAGTCTAGAATAGGGCATAATAGGTTAACAACGTGTTATAAGTCTAAGAGTACAAGCCTACGCGACCTCGAGCAAAAACTGGGTTTTAAAGCTGAAAAAAAAAAAAAAAAAAAAAAAAAAAAAAAAAAAACAGGAGGCTGGATCTGATTCAACTGAATAGGATCTGATTCGACCGAATAGGATCTGATTCGACCGAATAGGATCTGATTCGACCGAATAGGATCTGATTCGACCGAATAGGATCTGATTCGACCGAATAGGATCTGATTCGACCGAATAGGATCTGATTCGACTCCTTCAAGCCGGGTGACGGAGAAACCTACGGGAAATCACGATTTTTGTGATTTTTCGACCAAAATTGATGTTTTATACATGGAAATGCTCGGAATTCAAAGACCTAATGATTCCTAGTATTTATAACAACAAAAACTTGCATTTTGACACAAAAAATGACGGTTTTTGACCAAGAACACACTTGACACAAAAGTTGGGGTTTTTGCTCGATTCGGGGCCGGATTTGATGATAAAAACATATGATTTTCAAGAAGATCTTACCAAAAACAACAACAAACAGATTTGTGGACTCGGATTTGAAGTTTGAAGACTTCTCTCTCTAGTTTCTCTCTCTAGAATGAGAGTGTTTGGGTGGGTTTTGTGAAAGTGTTGGTGAAAATGAAAGAGGTGGTGCAAGAACACTTGATTTCCCGCTTAAATACTCGGGTGACTCGGGTTCGGGTTTAGGCTACCTACGGGTCAAGACTAGTCGAGTTCATAAGTTTTTAAACAAACTAAAACTTTTTCAGCAAAACTTTTATAAAATCATTTTTCGAATAATTATTTGAAATCTTTTTAAATAAAAACATTTTATTTTTCGAAAGCATAAAAATTAATATTTTTCAGGCGTAAATGTCGTTTTATGAAATAAACATTTTAAATGATAAAAACAGATTTTTCCAATGATATGGGTTCCGAACTTATCGTCCAGAACCCAAAGTCTATAGTTTCCGATGATTTCACGATCTTAGTTTACTAATCGAATTTCAGGGCGTTACATTGATCAGATGCTAGTTCCTTGCCCTTATGTTTTCGTTGTGCAACATGAGAACTTGTTGCCACAACGTCATCACGTTATAGATCACCTCCCTGACCACTATTATCACCATCATCCCCATTATGTCCACCATCACCACCTTCGTTCCCACCTGGACCCTCTTCACGCTCGGAATCCAAGTCATCGTGGATCCAATGATCATTAGAATAACATTGATATTTCGAATTAGATAAATGACCAATCAATCGTTTGGTCCTCAGCGCATCCTGCTTGTACGATTTCATCCTTTTGACCGTTTCAGTAGTCATACGTTCCATCTTCAGCACATCATTCTCCAATGTCCGATCAATCACCAAATCAGAAATAAGATCCTAAATGATCAGCTGTATGAACTGTGAGAACGTCATACTATCCAGGATCTAGCTGCTAACCCGAAGCATCAAACAATACATTAAATAGATACTTTATTGTTAGATAAATAATTAATACATTATAGTGGAGAATAACTTACGGAGAGAATAATAACATAGATCTCACTCTCAATGTCCACACACTCTATCACTTAATTATGAACGGGAGCTACCTATTTATAGGCCAAAGGTCCCATTCGTTAAGTTAGTCTAATTCGTTATATTTTAATAATGAATTAGACACCATTCGTTATGCTTCCATAACGAATGGATAATTACTTAACGAACTAGCCATCATTCGTTACGCCTTCATAACGAATGGGCCTCCATTCGTTATATTACATAACGAATGAGCTTATAACTTAGCAAACAATCTAGTCTATAATGAATGGACCTCATTTGCTATACAATCTATAGCGAATGAGCCATTTTACATTAAATATACATTAAATATAAAGATTAGACAACCTATAACTTATTCGATTGCTACGGACACCAAAACCGTGCACTAACATGAACCGTGGATACATAAGAAAGTTACCTCTTCAATTCTTGACTAGACAATTTTCTGTGATATGATAGAAGATCGTCTCAGAGAAATTAAACGGTTTGTTCAAGATCAAGGCGACAAATGTCGATTGTAGCATGATCCGACACTCTTCGTATCCACCATTTCGTCCACCATGGCAGTGAATAAGAACGTGTAGTAGATACTTGTACGTGGGGCACAAGTTCGCCTTGTTATACATGGAACGGTCATGGTCACCAGAATAGAACACACAATGGAATAAACCTCAGATCAACTCCTTATCGAACTCACACGGGTAGTTCATGTTATCGTCAAACCGCAACACCCGTCGTATGATCTCGATTTTAATGACGACCAGTTTCCTGTTGATCTCAGCAACGATCTGGTTTTCGTACTCAACAAACCGAGCCGAATTCCAAAACAGGCGTACAATGCTGAAATGAATAGGCCGGTTTGCAGTAACAACATAGCCAATATGGGATCATCAGATAATGGCTAGCATATCCCCAAAGATATCTTCATCAGCAAAATTGGTCTCGACAAATGCACATATATTATGTTTCTTGTCAAACAGAAATACAGGAGGTTCCGGCTCTTGAGATTGTTGTACGGGTTGTTTCTCAGCCACGGGTATGTCCTGGACAAATTCGTCAGCCATAACTGAAAATATATAAACCTGAGATTTAGTAAAACAAATAGTCAAATAATATAAATTATTTAAAAGATTAACTGTGAATTTTTAAAAAAATTCTAAGTGTGATTCGTTAACAAATCTTGACAGATTCGTTATAACGAATTAGGCATAACGAATCACCCACAACAGAATAACAAATTAAAGAACAAATGAGAAGTAATTCGTTATCAAATTCAAGAAGAAGGTGATTCGATTCATAATGAATTGAACACGAATGAGTGTCCATTCGTTAACATATAACGAATCGACACCAATAATTAAGGAGTTTGACTATACAGAGTCCAAGTCAAAATTGATATGAACCAAGAAAGTCAAACATGCAAAATCAGATCCAATTACATTATATTAGACGATGAAATGTTCTAGTAAAGACTACCAATAAGCTCGGAAGACATCGATAGTCAACAGATAGTGACCATTTTGGTTAAATCTGAATATAACTTTGGTTTATTAATTTTTATGTGTCTAAGTTAAAACCGACATAAAAATCAATCCAATGACCCATGAAATGGTCATGGATTTTGACGAAAATGATTGTGTTTTGATCCCCAATACCTTACGAATATCAGATGATGTTCAAAACGTGTTTTAATGGAGTTCGGAATTTCTTGAAAATTTTGACAGTGTGAGTTTAGGAAGAAGAACAGTATGTGAATACGAATGACCTGATTCATTCACGACTGTTCAATATATAGGACGATTTGGCACATTTTCCAAGAGAACGAATCGACTGATTCGTTAATTCAAAATTAGCGAATTAGCTAATTCGTTATCTCATTCGTAATACTTGGTAACCAATGAGTAATTTGTTAAACACGTATCATGAATTAATAACCAACTAGGTGTACTTCGTGCTTCATTCGTTATATGTCAAATGACGAATGAGGTTATTCGTTACAGAGTGGCGGAAGCGAGTTAAATATAACGAATTAGGGTAATTCATTACCAAACATGTTCTTTATCCAGACAGTTAAACGAATGGACATTTAGTTACAATTTAAAAACCTTTTCAATTTAATTTAAAAAGAATTAAATAATCAATTAACAAAAAATTAAATAAATGCATCGAAACCCGTGTCCTGATGAACTTTACCTTATCAATCTTACCCGATATGGTAAAATGTAATACCTTAACGTGTTTTAATCTCAAAAAACACATAATTTAAAATAACTTAAAAAATTAAATAATATGTAGAAATAACAAAATATTTTTGGTATTTTCCCTAAACATTTATAATATTTACATTTAAATCCGAAAAGTAAATTAAACTAGAAAAACATAATATTTTTGTATTTTTGAGTGTTTTACGAAAGCAGCACATGTTTTTGTGAGTTTAAGAAGAGAATCATGTTGACCAAATTGCCTTTCCATCGCAGCTCTATATTTCAGTGTTATTATGACTGGCGTTAAGTCGGTCATTGATATTGTTGTCCACTTAAAACTTATAATAAACTTTCAAGCATTTTTGTGATATGATTAAATGTTCAATTAGAGCACAGAATATCAGAAACTATCATCTTCTAATCTCGGTTCAAACTTAATTTGTTTTTACCATATCACCCCCAACTTGATTTAAACCATTATATTGTTGATCAAAATTTTGAATTTTAAAGATATCTTTGAGCAACTCACCAAGTTTCCTTTAATGTGAGTGAGTATGCACAAGTCTATATGTAGGCTTACATACATTGTATCCCCTAGGCTCCGTTTCTTACTGGTATTGAGACGCGCGTAAGGGGGGAACAAATGTATGACTAACAGCGGAATTTGATTAAGTCAGTAGTTTAATTTGTACAATGTACAGCAGTGATCAAGTTTAATGACTCTGGTTTTTCTCTAAAAGCGTTTGAAATATTCATGCATATGAATACCCATATGATTAAGCCGAATAGAGACTCACAGTGTCTAGAATCCGAATGCTTGTTATTTGCTTTATTTTTATTTTTGGTGATTAGACAAATATAAAGGTTGAGTATGATAGGCTATTACCTTTTTTCCATCATTACCGAGATTTTTGGTAGAGACTAACTCCAAAAATCGTTTGAAATATTCATGCATATGAATACCCAGATGATTAAGCCGCATAGAGACTCACAGTGTCCAGAATCCGAATGTTTGTTATTTGCTTTATTTTTATTTTTGGTGATTAGACAAATATAAGGGTTGAGTATGATAGGCTATTACATTTTTTCCATCATTTCCGAGATTTTTGGTAGAGACTAGTTCCTCTTTCAATTTGACGATTCTTTATGTTTATATCACATACTTTACTCTAACGGCTTGTTTTAGACCTATCAATGCACCAATGCAATTAAGCACTCAGTCTTTTAAGCTTTTTTGTTTCTGGATATGGACCAAATGATCAATGTACTATCATTTCTCTTTTTTCTTCAAAACTCATTTTTGAGGAGCATAGAAAATAAAAATAAATTCAATCACCATAGTCACTTTCAGTCTATAGATTAATGGCTATCATGTCAATCTACAAGTAGATAACAGGACCAATACATGCAAGCATGTTCCACAAACTTAAATAACCAACATAATCTTTAGCTAAAGAATTAAATAAAAAATGCACAACAGTCGCCCCAACTACTTTCCAATATCAGGTAAATGGCTATCACGAACATTTACGAGTAAATAACAGGACCAAACATATACATGTATATGTCCTTCAAATATGAGTAATTGACATAATTTTAAGTGAAAGTATCCAAAAATCTTTTTGGTTTTCTCTTTACATACATAAAAACACAATCTTTTTGTCTTTTCGGATTTTCTATACAAACATAAAGCACAATCTTTTTGATTTTTTTTAAATTTTCTATGTTTTTGTAATTTTCAAAATATTTTAACACAAAAAGTCACAATATTTTTGTATTTTACATTTTTTTAATGTTTTTGGATTTTCCCCATAAAACAAAAATCACACTATTTTTGTATTTTCATTTTCACTCCCAAAACCCAAAACAAAAAAATTAAGAAAAGAAAATAAACAAAAAGAAAAATAAGATAATTCCTTGGTAAATAGGAAAAAGTGTTTTAAGACCGTTTATACTAAGCAAAAAGTTAAAACGAGTTTTGTCAAATTCCTTGGTAAATAGGTCAGCGCATTGAAAATTCGTGTGCACCTTTTAAGTATCAATTAATTTCTTTTCTAAACATTCTCGAATGAAATGATATCGAATCTCAATATGTTTTGTTTTCGAATGTTGCATAGATTTTTGGTGATAATTATAGCAACAGAGTTATCAATTAAAATTGGAGTAGTAAGAAACTTCAAACCATTGTCGCGCGGATGTTGTTGGATCCATAGAACCTGTAAACAACAACTCGAGGCTGCCACGTATTCTGCCTCAGCGGTTGAAGTGGAGACCGCTGTCTGCTTCTTACACTGCCAGGAAACAAGTCGGCTTCCTAAAAATTGTCAACCCGCTGTAGTCGATTTGAAATTGGTCTTGCATCCTCCATAATCAAAATTGCAAAACACAGTGAATTCAAAGCTATTGTCCTTTGGAAACCATAACCTGATGTCAGGATTACCCCTCAGATAGTGTATACGTTTAACCTCTGTCAAGTGAGTCACACGGGGACTTGATTAGTACCTAGCAAACAAACAAACTGCGAACATTATGTCAAGACAAGAAGCAGTTAAATACATTAATGAACCAATCATTGCTCGGTAAAGGGTATGATCTATGGTATCCACCAATTCGTCCGGTGAAAAATTGCGACCCACGGGAAGAGGCGTTGAATGGATTTTTCCGGCAGTTATCTTGAATCGGCTCAAGACATCGTTCATGTATTTCGCTGATAAAAGAAGATTCCATTATCAGACTGATAAACCTGCAACCCTAAGAAAAAATTCATCTCCCCCATCGAGCTCATTTCAAACTTCGTTTGCATCGACTTCTCAAAATACTTACAAAGCTTGTCATTTGTTGAACGGAATATAATGTCATCGACATATATTTGTACAACGAGCAGATCATCACCAACATTATTATAAAATAGAGTCCAATTCACAGTTCCCCGTTTAAAGCCATTACAGTAAGATGGTCAGCAAGGGTGTCGTACCAAGCTCTCGGGGCTTGGTGTAGACCATACAGGGCCTTGTTCAATTGGTAAACAAGGTCCGGATAATCTGGATCATCAAAACCAGGAGGCTACAAAACAAACACTTCTTCATGTAGTTCCCCATTAAGAAACACGCTTTTGACATCCATTTGGTAAACCTTATTGTTTTTAAAAGCATCATAGGCCAAGAATATTCGTATAGCCTCCAAGCGAGCTATTGGAGCATATACTTCCGTGTAATCTATGCCTTCTTGCTGATGAAAACCTTCAACAACCATTCATGCTTTGTTTCTTACAATTACCCCTTTATCGTCCTTCTTGCACTTAAAAACCTATTTTTTTGGAATTGGTTTCTTAATTCTAACCGGTTTATCAATGAGTTCCCAAACACCCAGTCGATTAAACTACTGCAATTCTTCTTTCTTTACTTCTACCCAAGATGGATCAGCAAGAGCCATGAGCACATTTGTTGGTTCTACTTGTGTAACACCCCGTAACCGCAGCGGAAACGTAAACGGGATGCAACAGACACATCTGATATCGACAGCATTGCTTATAAAGAAAACACCACTACATTAATTTACATCATATTACGTTGTTCCATGTTTAGTCCCGTCTAGGCGATAACATATAAGTTTTACCAATAATACATTAACATATTAATACAACATGATCACTAAGCTTCCACAAAAGCACACATCATCAAGCATGTAGCACTTATTCTAGTTTGGGAGTACCTAGAAAGCATGTAAAGAAAACGGGTCAACTACGAATAGTTGGTGAGTTTCACAATTTGAATAAACCATGATAAATTCATATCATAATATAATATTATCTGGGGACACTGTTAACCCAGTACTGTACTCATTCTGGGGGCAACGTTAACCCAGAAACACTACCAAAAACATCTGGGGACACAGTTAACCCAGTAACACTTCCAAAGACATCTGGGGACACAGTTAACCCAGTAACACTTCCAAACACATCTGGGGACACAATTAACCCAGTAACACTTCCAAAGTCATCTGGGGACACAGTTAACCCAGTAATGTACCCATTCCATACGATTCCCGTACAATCAAATATTTATAAATACACACAATTCCATGCGTTCAGTATGTAATTAAACATTTAAATAATAACATGCTTTCCGCCCCGGGAAAATATTTAAAAATAATTCAGAAAAAGGGGCTCGTGAAACTCACCTTATCGTAAGCAATTAAGTCACACAATACTCCAGCTACTAGTCCAAATCTGTAATACGATCCCTAAGTTTGTTACTATACAATCACTATTAACATAACTTTAACCGTGTTAACCGGTACATCTGGGGACACTGTTAACCCAGTAGTGTAACCGTTCCGGGGGCAATGTTAACCCAGAAACACTTCTCCGGACTCAGATTGTGATATCGTTTAGAGTTCACTAGTCAGATTTACTATTAGTCGTTTTTTCCCGTTTTGCGTGCCTAGCACGGTTATCCATTTTTATGTTTCAAAAATGAGTTTGGTCACACACAATCCGAAAATAGTTGTTAATTGATAATTTAACTAAATTTGTGAAATCAGGGCTCGGTTTTTACGCCCCGATTGGCCGCGGGACCCGTTTCCGTTTTTAGCGTACCAGAAACTGTTAAAAATTACTCAAATCATCCGAATTATTTTCGGATGATTCATTTTTACTTGTTTAACTCAATTATATGAAAATAGTTCATTTTTAGGGTTTTTATACACCAGTCAGCTCACTTATGCGAACTTTACCGGTTTACGCGTTTTAAGCTTTAAAAGTTTGTTTTAGCACAAATAATTATCCGTTTAGTCTTGGATCTTGAAATTTTGCACAAATCACTTTTTGACAGTGGGGAATTTTATAAAAATATTTCCAGAATTAATTTTTATATTTAACATTTATTTATCTATTTTTAAACACCATTTAAACACTAAATATGTCGTAAATACCAAACGATCTTAGAAAAATCCCAAATTTTTTCTGGATGACCCCTGCCATCTCCATAGTCCCCTGTAATTTTTCCAGAACCAAAATCCCTTTTTAAATGCCGTTTTCACTAAAACCGAGCTAGAAAACCCTAGAACTCGTTTAACCGAAAAGCCTACCTAGACTTCTCCAACGGACCTAAAGTTTTGTGTGTGAATTATAAATGTTATAAAAAGCTTATCTGAAATTTTACAGAATTTTTCATGATAATTAACTATTTTTCACCATTTTTGGCCAAAACCGAGCATTAAATTCACCAAATATTCATCCTTTGTCCAAAAATTACCAACAATTCACAGAAATCATATTTTCATATATCTAATACCTCTGTAAAATTTCATGACCTAAATCTACACGTATCACAATCTGTCCAAAAATACAAACATCACACAAAACCGAACTACCTTGAGTTTCTAGCTTCAAACCGCAAGAATCTCGCTTTCTAGCCTTTGCTAGCAACTAGATACAACACCTACAAGCACAATAACACCACACCAAGCAAGTTACACCCACAATCAAGCCATTTCTTTCATGGTTTCGGTTATGCTTTAAAAACAAAAATTTAACCGTAAAAATTCGTTTTTGGTTCGTTTAACTCCTTTCTTGGACCAAGATTCCTTGTATAACCCGTATACATCACTTGATCATGCAAGAATCGGTTCTATCTCGGGTTTTCACCCTTTTTCACTTGGAAACCTCCTTTTCTTGCAAGAACACTCAAGAAACGAACATAAACACGTACATAACACAATTTTACCTCGGTTTTTCTTGCTAGAATTCTCGGTTTTTGGATGAAATTATTGAGAGGATGAATGGATTGTTGAATAAGTTGTTGTAAAAAGAAAAATGGGATGGGGTAACACCCCTAAATCCCGATCGGACCACTTGGAGGGTGGGGTGGGACCCACATCTCCATTTTAAGCCACTCATTCGGATTCGCGTAATCCGGATAACGTTTTGGATAATCTGGTTCAGTTCGTTTTTCGGTTAAACGTTTAATTGGGCTTAAAACGAGGCTAAAACGGTCGTTTTTCGGCTTAAAAATGAAATTTATATAAAACCGATTTAAAAACTTAAACCATGACATTTATTAACTTAAAACATCATATTATTTATAATTGTGCATCTTTTTCGGCTTGATCGATCGTCTCTTGCTCGGTTTGGTATTAAAGGTTTCGTTTAACGTACCGACGTATCATTAAATCGAAATCCTTTTTCTGTGCTTTAATTCACTTATCCCGAAGCTTTAATACTTCGTAAACATCACTAAATATTATATTTTTCGTCTATAATGCAATCCCCGATCGTTCGGGCTTCAATAACCGTTAATCGGTTAATCGTATTTCCAATACGATTTACTGTATAATCGAGTATAATTCGTACTATGAATCATACATACTCGTATAAACGCATCATAATTCACATATTCATTATTAAATAACACATAAATAGTATATAACGGTTAGGGTATACCTGATTTTGCCGGAATCGTTACATTCTCCCCCCGTAAAAGAAATTTCGTCCTCGAAATTTTTACGCGACGACTACTTCTTTTTGAGGAAATAGATGGGTGTATTTCTTCCGGAATTCGTCCTTTCGCTCCCAGGTATATTCTGGGCCTCGTTGCGAATTCCATCTAACTTTGACCAACGAAATCTTGTTGTGTCTAAGTTGCTTGATTTTTCCGTCTACTATTTCTACGGGTTCCTCTACGAAATTGAGTTTATCATTTATTTGGACACCCTTTAAAGGTAACACCGATGTCTCATCCGCCAGACATCTTTTCAAGTTCGATACGTGAAACACGTTGTGAACTGCACTCAGTTCATCGGGTAGTTCTAATCGGTACGCTACGGGACCGATTTTTGCAGTAATATTGAAGGGTCCAATATATCTCGAGGCTAACTTCCCCGCCTTTCCAAATCTGACTACACCCTTCCAAGGTGATACTTTCAAATACACTTTATCACATTTCTCAAATGACAACGGTTTTCTACGGGTATCGGCATAACTCTTTTGCCGATCCCGCGCGGCCTTCAGATTGCTCCTAATTTCAAGGATTTTGCTGGTCGTTTCCTGGACCAGGTATGATCTAATAACCTGAGTGTCGCCCACTTCAGTCCAACAGAGTGGTGATCGGCACTTCCGACCATACAATGCTTCGTAAGGCGCTGCCTTTATACTGCTATGGTAACTGTTATTATAGGAACATTCAACGAGTGGGAGATGTTGATCCCAATTTCCCTTAAAATCCAGTACGCATGCACGAAGCAAATCCTCCAGGGTTTGGATGGTCCTCTCAGACTGACCATCGGTCTGAGGGTGGTAAGTGTGCTTAGATCAATACGCGTTCCAAGCGCTTCTTGCACAGCTTGCCAAAGCTTGGAGGTGAAATGGCTATCCCGATCGGAGATGATTGAGATGGGTATCCCATGACGAGACACAATTTCATTTATATAAATCTGCGCAAGTCTCTCTGTGTTATAATTATTTCTAATCGGGATAAAATGTGCCGATTTGTTTAATCGATCCACGATTACCCAAATTGCATCATGTCCTCGGGACGTTTTAGGAAGATGTGTCACAAAATCCATCGTGATTTGCTCCCACTTCCATTCGGGAATTTCCGGTTGTTGTAACATTCCCGAGGGTTTCTGGTGCTCTGCCTTAACTCTCGCACAAGTCGTACATTTACCGACATACGTTGCGATATCCTTTTTCATACCCGGCCACCAGTAGAACTCCTTCACATCCTTGTACATCTTATCTGATCCCGGATGTATGGAATATTTTGATCTAAGTGCCTCGTCCATGATTAATTCACGAAGATCATGGAGGGTCGGGATCCAAATCCGACTTTTGAAATAGAGAATTTCGTCCCCGCGCTGTTCGAAATTCTTCTCATTGCCGTAAAGTCCCTCCTTTTCCAATTGTTCCTCTTTCAACGCCTCACGTTGAGCGACTCGAACCAGGTCCGAAAGGTTCGACTGGACTATCATCCCCAGCGCTCGCACTCGCAATGGCTTAACCCGATCTTTCCTACTCAAGGCATCGGCTACAACGTTAGCCTTGCCGGGGTGATAACGGATGTCACAGTCATAATCGCTCAACAACTCGACCCATCTTCGTTGCCTCATATTCAGTTCTTTCTGGTCGAATATGTGCTGCAAACTTTTATGATCGGTGAAGATGGTGCACTTCTTACCGTAGAGATAATGTCTCCAGATTTTAAGTGCAAAGATAACCGCTCCCAGTTCTAAGTCATGAGTAGTGTAATTTTTCTCGTGTACTTTTAACTGTCGGGAAGCATAGGCTATAACCTTATTGTTCTGCATCAACACGCATCCTAACCCTCTACGCGATGCGTCACAATATGCGACAAAACCATCGTCTCCATCGGGGAGACTTAAAATCGGCGCTTGGCACAATTTTTGCTTTAACGTTTGAAACGCCGTTTCCTGCTCTTCTCCCCATTCACACTTTCGATCCTTTTGAGTCAGGAGAGTTAAAGGTTGGGCTATGCTGGAAAAGTTTTCTATAAATCGACGATAATATCCGGCTAAGCCTAAGAATTGGCGGATTTCCTTTGGCGTATTAGGCGCTTGCCAATTCTTAATTGCTTCAATTTTACTCGGATCAACGTGTATTCCTTGATGGTTTACAACGTGACCGAGGAACTGCACTTCCTGTAACCAGAAGTTACACTTGGAGAATTTTGCATACAACTTCTCCTGATCCAGAAGCTATAAAATATTCTTAAGTGTTGCTCGTGCTCTTCTTTACTTTTCGAGTAAATCAGGATGTCGTCAATAAACACGATGACGAATTTGTCGAGATAGGGTTTACAGACTCGATTCGTGAGGTCCATGAACACTGCCGGCGCATTTGTTAGCCCAAAAGGCATAACTAAGAACTCGTAATAGCCGTAGCGAGTCCGGAATGCGGTTTTTGGGATATCCTCTTCCTGAATTCTAACCTGATGGTATCCCGATCTAAGATCGATTTTTGAGAAATAGCTCGCACCTTGCAGCTGGTCAAACAGGTCATCAATTCGAGGAAGAGGGTACCTATTTTTAATGGTTAACTTGTTCAACTCCCTGTAATCAATGCACATTCTAAGGCTCCCGTCCTTCTTTTTCACGAATAATACAGGTGCACCCCACGGGGAATAACTAGGACGTATAAATCCTTTATCCAACAATTCTTGCAACTGATTGGATAATTCTTGCATCTCGGATGGTGCAAGTCGGTAGGGCGCTTTAGCAACAGGGCCAGCTTGAGGTAATAAATCGATTCTGAATTCGACCTGTCGGGTTGGCGGTAATCCAGGAAGTTCTTCTGGGAAAACTTGTGGAAATTCGCGTACCACCGGGATATCATCCACCCGTTTCTCATCAGAATCTATGGCCGTCAAGCTTGCTAGATACGCCACGCATCCCTGGCGTATATATTTTAACACCTTGAGGTGGGATATAAATGGTATCATTGTGCCTGACTTCTCTCCTTGCACTAACACCTCTTCGTCATCCGACACCCGGATCTTGACGATTTTCTTTTCACAGTTTATTTCCACTTTGTTACGTGCTAACCAATCCATTCCCACTATCACGTCAAAACTACCTAATTCTACCGGTAATAAGTCAATCAGGAAGGATTGATCGTTCAGAATAAAAGGGCAATTCCGAACTATCTGATTAACTATCATGGTTTTACCGTTAGAGACTTCTACGGTGTAAGGTTCTATGGTTTCACTAATCGGAAGGTTTGCTATCGATAGGAATTTAACAGAAACAAAACTTCTATCGGCGCCTGTATCAAATAACACAGAAGCGTAATGATCAGAGACGAGGAATGTACCTGTCACAACGCTGGGGTCCTGGCGTGCCTCGTTCGCCCCCATCACAAAAGCTCGGCCTCTCGCCGGTCTGGACGACGATGCCTGACCCATGGTTTGCCTCCCACTTCCTCCCTGGTTCAGTTTCGGACAGTATCTCTTGAAATGATCTGTGCTGCCGCATTCAAAGCAAGCACGGCTAGTGGTCATCATTTGGTTTCCTTGTGGGTTTTGTTGTTGGGCTGGTTGGGTCCTAAATGGCTGCGCACGGATAGGTTGCGGTTGTCGGTTCAGGTTGTTCAGGTTTGCCCTACATCTTGGTGCGTAGTGTCCCTCCTTGCCACACCGGTGGCACACCACCTCTTTGCACACGCCACCATGGTGGTAACCGCATTTCCCACACTTAGGAAACGTTCCCTTCTGCGGTTCTTGCCTTCCGCCTGAACTAGTCATGGCGTAGTTCTGGGCAGCGGGCCTAGCACGTTTGTCTTGCTGCTTCCCCGGGGTCCTATTATCATACGTACCTCGCTTTCCTCCGGCAGACTCTCTTGCCACCTTCAGTGACCCACTCCTCACGAAATCGTATGTGACAATACCAACTTGCGTCACCGCACCCTCAAACGTCTGGTGTCCCCCAGCGTTGACTATACTCCTTACTACTGGAGTTAGTCCCCATATATAACGCTCCACCCTCTTTGACTCAGGGGTGACCAACCACGGCACCAATCGCGACAATTCATTAAATCGGTTCGTATAACCCAAGTGGTCTGCCCCCTGGATCTCCAAGTTCCACAACTCGTTTTCTAACTTCTGCAGTTCGTTTTTCGGGCAGAAATGTTCCAGTACAAGGGCTTTGAGTTCTGCCCAAGTCATGCGGTTTGTCACTGCCTGACCGCAAGTTTGCACTATTGTGTTCCACCATGTCAAGGCATGGTCCGTGAACGTGCAGGTAGCATACTTAACAATGTATTCCTCAGGGCAGTTACTGATGTTCACAACCGACTCTATTTTCTCAATCCACTTACCAACCCATTGGGTCCCTCAGACCCGCTAAATTCTAGGGGCTTGCACAACATAAAATCTTTAATTGAACATCCCCTTGTTGCAGGAGTCGCTCCAGTGCGGTTCGTTTCTACACTGGGTATAGGGGCATTACTGTCTGTAACGACCACCCTAGGCGGCGCGTCATTACTCGGAATCGGGTTACCGTTCGGTGGAGGATTAACATTTTGTCCCCCAGCATTATTGGTGGTCGTTTGATTGCTCGCAGGGTCTGGATTGGTCGTATTGTTAATACTGGCGGCGATGCGCGATACTATATCCGGTATCGCCGCCTCTAACTGTCGAGCAATCAGACGACTCACATCCACTTCTGACATTTGAGCTGACCGTTTAGGTGCCATTCTACACAACATTAAGAAAAATACATATAATTAATACAAATTCCAATCTCGATACACAACACATATTCCATTCATTAATAAACATTAGTACATTTTACATAATCATCAGTACACATTACATTAACGTCAGCCCATAGATTAAGTTTTCATACATCAGTCCTACATCGGCATCATTTCGACATAACCCGCTATGGGTCAGTGCTTGAATGATACATCAAAATATCTACAATGGTATCCCCAAAAAAGAAAGACCCCCTACGGGCTAGTGACTGTATTAAACTACCCAAGATTCACTCTATGTTAGCATCGTCACTAACTGCTAACACAGAGTATCAAAAAGCGGACCCTGACTACTACCACCCTACATGATTTAAACACGGTGGTATACCAACCACACCAAGACTGCCACCATCGCCACTAACACTGCCATCAAACCCCGGATCCGTGTTTCCATCCGGTCAATCATCCTCTGGGAGTATGCGTCCTCCCTCCTCAGCTGAGCGATCGCATACTGGCTGTCCAGTATGCAGTCCGCCAAGTGATTCCTCCTCTGAATACCCACTGTCAAGGCGGTGGTGTGCTCATTCATCTGCTCGGTGAGCACTCGGAGCCATGCAGCCTCGGTAGAGGGACGCTCATCCCTCACCGGCCTGGGGGTACCCCACACGGGTGGAGGCACAGGCTCGTGCTGGGGACGGGAGGACTCGCCCCTGTGGTAAGTGGGTCTGGGTGGGGTAAAGGTAAGTGGGACATAAGGGGCACTGATCCGCGCCGTGAGGCGGGGACCGGGTCTGGGAGGGGTGAGGGTGACCTGTGGTGCGGGTGGGGTGGGGGATCTGGTAACCCTAGCAGGGGAGGACAAGCTAGCACTCCTATGGCTAGTCTCAGTAGGCTCGGTGCTGGAAGCTAAGCGTAAACTCCTAGAGTCCCCGGAACTGATCTCCTCCGGGTCCTCCTCTACTGATAAACTTTGTGATCTTGACATCCTTACCTGTACACAAGTTAGCAAACATATAGTTCCTTCCATAATGTAAATCATAATTAAATTAATATACACACATTTATACAACCTTGTCACATAAAAATATTATCATATACTTACACATATGTTGCCGATTTTACCTATTAATGTTCCCCGTGACTTCCCCTGAATTCCCTCGTGCAGACAAGTCTGTTATTATGTTCCGGACCATAATAACTCACTTGTCCATCCAAGTTCATCCAGATCTCGTCACTATATATTATTAGTTGATATCAGATCCTATAATACTTGAGCTACTGGTTATATTTTAGGTATCTTTTAAAGACACCCTAATTCATTTATAACCAATGGCTCTGATACCAAGTTCTGTAACACATCGTAACCGCAGCGGAAACGTAAACGGGATGCAACAGACACATCTGATATCAACAGCATTGCTTATAAAGAAAACACCACTACATTAATTTACATCATATTACGTTGTTCCATGTTTAGTCCCGTCTAGGCGATAACATATAAGTTTTACCAATAATACATTAACATATTAATACAACATGATCACTAAGCTTCCACAAAAGCACACATCATCAAGCATGTAGCACTTATTCCAGTTTGGGAGTACCTAGAAAGCATGTAAAGAAAACGGGTCAACTACGAATAGTTGGTGAGTTTCACAATTTGAATAAACCATGATAAATTCATATCATAATATAATATTATATGGGGACACTGTTAACCCAGTAATGTACTCATTCTGGGGGCAACGTTAACCCAGAAACACTACCAAAGACATCTGGGGACACAGTTAACCCAGTAACACTTCCAAAGACATCTGGGGACACAGTTAACCCAGTAACACTTCCAAACACATCTGGGGACACAGTTAACCCAGTAACACTTCCAAAGACATCTGGGGACACAGTTAACCCAGTAATGTACCCATTCCATACGATTCCCGTACAATCAAATGTTTATAAATACACACAATTCCATGCGTTCAGTATGTAATTAAAAATTTAAATAATAACATGCTTTCCGCCCCTGGAAAATATTTAAAAATAATTCAGAAAAAGGGGCTCGTGAAACTCACCTTATCGTAAGCAATTAAGTCACACAATACTCCAGCTACTAGTCCAAATCTGTAATACGATCCCTAAGTTTGTTAATATACAATCACTATTAACATAACTTTAACCGTGTTAACCAGTACATCTGGGGACACTGTTAACCCAGTAGTGTAACCGTTCCGGGGGCAATGTTAACCCAGAAACACTTCTCCGGACTCAGATTGTGATATCGTTTAGAGTTCACTAGTCAGATTTACTATTAGTCGTTTTTTCCCGTTTTGCGTGCCTAGCACGGTTATCCATTTTAATGTTTCAAAAATGAGTTTGGTCACACACAATCCGAAAATAGTTGTTAATTGATAATTTAACTAAATTTGTGAAATTAGGGCTCGGTTTAGACGCCCCGATTGGCCGCGGGACCCGTTTCCGTTTTTAGCGTACCGGAAATTGTTAAAAATTACTCAAATCATCCGAATTATTTTCGGATGATTCATTTTTACTTGTTTAACTCAATTATATGAAAATAGTTCATTTTTAGGGTTTTTATACACCAGTCAGGTCGCTTATGCGAACTTTACCGGTTTACGCGTTTTAAGCTTTAAAAGTTTGTTTTAGCACAAATAAGTATCCGTTTAGTCTCGGATCTTGAAATTTTGCACAAATCACTTTTTGACAGTGGGGAATTTTATAAAAATATTTCCAGAATTAATTTTTATATTTAACATTTATTTATCTATTTTTAAACACCATTTAAACACTAAATATGTCGTAAATACCAAACGATCTTAGAAAAATCCCAAATTTTTCCTGGATGACCCCTGCCATCTCCATAGTCACCTGTAATTTTTCCAGAACCAAAATCCCTTTTTAATGCCGTTTTCACCAAAACCGAGCTAGAAAACCCTAGAACTCGTTTAACCGAAAAGCCTACCTAGACTTCTCCAACGGACCTAAAGTTTTGTGTGTGAATTATACATGTTATAAAAAGCTTATCTGCAATTTTACAGAATTTTTCATGATAATTAACTATTTTTCACCATTTTTAGCCAAAACCGAGCATTAAATTCACCAAATATTCATCCTTTGTCCAAAAATTACCAAAAATTCACAGAACTCATATTTTCATATATCTAATACCTCTGTAAAATTTCATGACCTAACTCTACACGTATCACAATCTGTCCAAAAATACAAACATCACACAAAACCGAACTACCTTGAGTTTCTAGCTTCAAACCGCAAGAATCTCGCTTTCTAGCCTTTGCTAGCAACTAGATACAACACCTACAAGCACAATAACACCACACCAAGCAAGTTACACCCACAATCAAGCCATTTCTTTCATGGTTTCGGTTATGCTTTAAAAACAAAGATTTAACCGTAAAAATTCGTTTTTGGTTCGTTTAACTCCTTTCTTGGACCAAGATCACTTGTATAACCCGTATACATCACTTGACCATGCAAGAATCGGTTCCATCTCGGGTTTTCACCCTTTTTCACTTGGAAACCTCCTTTTCTTGCAAGAACACTCAAGAAACGAACATAAACACGTACATAACACAATTTTACCTCGGTTTTTCTTGCTAGAATTCTCGGTTTTTGGATGAAATTATTGAGAGGATGAATGGATTGTTGAATAAGTTGTTGTAAAAAGAAAAACGGGATGGGGTAACACCACTAAATCCCGATCGGACCACTTGGAGGGTGGGGTGGGACCCACATCTCCATTTTAAGCCACTCATTCGGATTCTCGTAATCCGGATAACGTTTTGGATAATTTGGTTCAGTTCGTTTTTCGGTTAAACGTTTAATTCGGCTTAAAACGAGGCTAAAGCGGTCGTTTTTCGGCTTAAAAATGAAATTTATATAAAACCGATTTAAAAACTTAAACCATGACATTTATTAACTTAAAACATCATATTATTTATAATTGTGCATCTTTTTCGGCTTGATCGATCGTCTCTTGCTCGGTTTGGTATTAAATGTTTCGTTTAACGTACCGACGTATCATTAAATCGAAATCCTTTTTCTGTGCTTTAATTCACTTATCCCGAAGCTTTAATACTTCGTAAACATCACTAAATATTATATATTTCGTCTATAATGCAATCCCCGATCGTTCGGGCTTCAATAACCGTTAATCGGTTAATCGTATTTCCAATACGATTTACTGTATAATCGAGTATAATTCGTACTATGAATCATACATACTCGTATAAACGCATCATAATTCACATATTCATTATTAAATAACACAAAAATAGTATATACCGGTTAGGGTATACCTGATTTTGCCGGAATCGTTACAACTTGAGATAGAAAGCAAGTGTATTTCGCGAGATTCATGATTCCCGAGGAATGCATATCGGCATACGCACACAATATGTTAGAATCATTAGAAGTAGCAACTTAATGACGTGTTCGCACACCTACATAAAGATCCCCAATGATGTTGTCATGTGGATGATAAGAATGAATCCGAAGAGTTGGATTCTCTGCACAACCACATTATTAGATAAATTAGTTAGATTCTCCTCAGCTCCATGAGATGATTCACTAATCTCATATGTTTAAAGGAATGGAGCTGAGGAAGAATCAACAAAATGCCCATCATCAGATGAGATAGAAATCACATCAGATGTATCAGAAAGATCATCTTGTGATGCATCAACATACACAGTAGGTGAAGATCTTAAAGGTAAGAACTGATCTTCGAAATAAGCACGCACCAAGTCTTCATCTAGTTGATCAACTATTTGAGTGAATGAGTAAAATAAACTCTTATAATCGACCATCCAATCAGGTCCTTTACCTTGGGGAGGTGTGGTATATCTTTGGCAATCTACATGGTATCACTCCTCTACACAGCCCTTAGTAAAATTAAATATACATTTCTTTGGTGATGCGTAACCTAAGAATTAACCTTCAATTGCTTTTTCTTCAAATTTTCCCGCATTTTTCTCCAACATAGTACACGGACTCCTGAATGGTTCCAAATACATTATGTTAAGCTTTCTCTTGTTCAGAAGTTCATAACTCATCTTTTGAAACTACTTCATAGTCAAAACACGATTAAGCGTGTAGCAAGAGGTATTCACAGCCTCGTTCCATAACTGAACATGAAACTTAGAATCTGCAAGCATTGTTTGAGCTGCTTCAATAAGTGTTCTATTCTTTCTTTCTGCCACACCATTCTGTTGAGGTACATAAGGAGCACTGTATTCTGACGAATTCATTTCTGAATACAAAATAAATCTAATGCATTGTTCTTAAACTCCGTACCATTATCACTTCGAATACGTCTCACTTTCAGTTTATACATTGATTCGATCTTTGTGATTAGATTATGAACTAGAATGGGTGTTTGATCTTTTCACCTCATAAATAAGACACAAGAATATCTTGAATAATCATCAGTGACAACTAGACACTACCAATCACCAGCAATACTCGCACGATTTAGAGGTTCGAACAAATCCATATGAATTCGTTCCAGTGGAGTATCAATGGTATTGATTAATTTAGATGGGTGTGACTTCTTCTTCTATTTTCCCCTTTTTACAAGCAACACAGTGGTCAATTAACTTAAAATATTTCAAGGAAACACCATCAACCATATTACTGGCCATTAAATAATTCATTTTACTAACATAAATATGACACATCCTTCTGTGCCACAGAATCATGTCTTTTTCTGTTGCCTTAGAAACATAACACGTTTCGATAGAAGTAGATACCTTAGAAGTCATATTTAAGACATAATTATCGTTCGATCGAGAAGATCGCATAACTACCATATCCTCAGTAATGACGTATTCTGCTTTCGGTATTATGCACTCCTTAGCATTAAATATGGTTGTGTAATTCTTATCAGAAATTTATGACACACTCAACAAATTATGATCAACTTTGTCACAACAATTAACTTTCTCAAATGTGATACTTCCATTTGACACAACTCCTTCTTTTGTAATCAATCCACCAGAATTACCCGCAAAACACTACATACCCTCCTTGTATATTCTTGACATTTGTTACGAGGTTAGTGTTGCCGGTAATATGACGAGAGCATCCACTATCCATTATCCAGTTTTCACCAGAAACGTTCTTGGATGAACTCTACACATGAATTAAAAATGATCAATTCAAAAAGGCAGCCCAAGCCTCAGTCTTGGGCACCTCTTGAGTTTCAGTTGAAGATTTAATATTTATGAATCCAAATGTGGTTTAACCGCTTGTGAGTAAGTCACAGGTCGTTTCCACTTTCTATTCACATTTTAACAAATAGGTTCTGTTGGAACGAATTTGGGCTTTAAACTACCTGAATGTTCATTAACATGAACCACCTTTCGAGGACTCACATGAGAAAACATGATTTGAGGTTCATCATCAAAAGACATTGGTCTTTTCAAAATCTCCTTAACCACATGAATAGATTTAGATTGTTCCTTGATAAATGAGTGAAGATTTTGTTCTTTCTTTAGTCCACAATTCCTGACTATGTGACCTTGCTCATCATAGAGAAAACACGTTCTCATGTCAACACGCTCACGTTGTGATTTAGCAGCAACTTGTGCAACTGAAGGGTGATGAAAAACACCAGCAATGGGACCTTTGTCCAAATCATCATATGTCACAGATTTCCTTTTCATGTAGAAATCAAGATTCGAACAGTTTGAAAAGCTCTATAATGTGTCAGTTCCATTTGATTTAACAAATTGCACATTCTTAGTAGATTTTAACAATTGTTTAGCTTTTATCAAAATATCTGTTACATTTGACATTTTGGAGTTCACTAACTTATGTTCAAGATCTTTAATCTTGAAAGTTTCATTTTGAAAGACGCTTTCAATCAATTCAGGCTTGATTAGTTTAAGCGGAATGTCTTTCTTGGTGAAAACCATGCTAATCCGTTTCAACTTAAACACTCGACCGGTAGATAGTTTATAAGCAACATGATTGATTAAACGCATCAAATTCTCATCAGAATTATCTTTGGTTTTTCTGATTTCTTAGATTTAACCTTAACCGGTTTCACCTTTCCACTTGAGATGCATTCGAACCATACAGAACCTCCTCAAATTCATGAGGTTCACATAAAATGTGATTTGAACGTGGAATGTCCTGGTTTTTGTGTACAACATCAGGTTCAAATATATCCTCAATGATTAATTTCTCAATATTTTCAACAAATACTTTGTTGCTTTGAATATGAGGTTTTTGTAATGAAGATTGGGCATTCAAATTGTCATTTTAAATCACTTTATGTTTTGTCTCAACAACAGATTCATTAACAACAATTTCCTCTTTCCCC
This sequence comes from Bidens hawaiensis, assembly GCF_021521415.1. Lineage (NCBI taxonomy): Eukaryota > Viridiplantae > Streptophyta > Magnoliopsida > Asterales > Asteraceae > Bidens > Bidens hawaiensis. The sequence goes on along the minus strand of NW_027493124.1, from coordinate 434,847 downwards.
GCAAAAGGATTTGCAGTATAATCATTATGAAATGGTGGTGGTACTTCAACAAAACCTACACCTTTCTTGGAATCTTTTTGCATACCGGTCACTTCGATAATTTCTTTTAGCAAAAAGGATGAATTTCTAAATTTGCCCAACTTGCTATTCAAATCAAGAATCTCATTTTCAAGTTTGGTAATCTTAATTCGATGTTTCAAAATCTCTTATAATTGTTGATCATTAATTGTCATTTTGATAGACATTTCAGCTTTCAAGTCATGGTTACTAACAAACAATGCTTCTATTTTCTTCCTAGATCTCATTTGTGATTCTAGTGATTGTCTATATGTATCCTTAATTGAAGCAATTTCTTTTACCAATATGTCACTATGCTCTGTTAGCGATTCTAACCTAGGCTTAATACTGTCACAATCAACACAAGGCACAATTTCAGATAATTTAACATAAAAAGAGGAAGAAGAACTAACCTCGTCAATCATTCCCATGCAAGCAAAAGAAGTTGGTTGCATATGACACGAATCATCAGAATCTGATTCCGTTTCATTTTCAGATGATAGCTCATTCCCACTTGCATCTTGAAATCTTTCTTTCATCTCGATCATTGCCAAGTTAGCTTGATTATCGTTATAGAACAATCTTTGGGTCCAATCAGTCCCATCAGCAGCAGAAAGAAGAGCTTGTGATCCTGAAGCAGAAGGTTTACCGCCAGAAGGTTTATCAGTATCATTACCTTTTTCATATTACTTCTATCTTGACTTCGCGGTCCATTATACTCCTTCTTTGGCTTATCACATTCTTTGGCAAAATGACCAAATTCTTAACAATTATATCACTTTCAACTTATCAAACCCAACTCTCTTGTTCAAAGATGGAAGATCTTTACCAGTTCTATGCATGAATTTCTTCACTTTCTCACAATCATTGCCATGTTCCACTTAAGATCCGTAAGTTCCAAATCATCTGGATCTATTTGATCATTATCTTCATCGGCTAACTCAGTCGTGGCAATCTTGCTACCGACCAGATTCTCATACGATGTCATAAAAGCACAAAGAAAAGAGAAATTCTACTCAGCTTCTTTCATATTCACGTTTGGTGGTGGAGTGAAGTTGTTTGTAGAAGAAGACCCACCAGATTTATCAGTGTATCCAGATCATTTGCATTTTGAGTGAGAAATGCAGTGATCGGAGCTGTAGTGCTTGTTAAAGGCATACTTCCTTCATAAAAAGATGGATCTTGAATTTATTTTGACGACTTCTGACACTTCAAATCATATTCTCTAGCTTCTAATTTTTGCATGAATTCTGAAGCAGTCAGATCTTCATTCTTGAAATAATTGTTTTCTTTCAAAACCAGGAGAACTGTTGAATAGTAACTCGGTAAAGCATTCTTCACTGTATCAATTTGTCAGGTTTAGTGGGTTCCATCTTCAATTTGAACATTACAGCTATCAAATGGTTAAAATGAGTTAGCATCTCTTCAAAAATTTCTCTTTTTAATAAATTAAAGTTTCGAAATTGAAACTTCAACATCACTTTTTTGCTTTCTTATGTGTTTCCCATACTTCTCACCTTAATATGTTGGAACAATGAAGCACATATCTTGATACTTCCAACTTGATGAAATATGTTATCAGGTAAAGTCATTGTCAAAGTTGAGTACGCTTTGGTTTCAATCTCTAACGATTTCTTTTCCCCTTGTGAGTATTGCGAAAAAGCTTTTGGAGTAAAACCCGTTGTTTCACTGCCAAGCATTGGAACAGTATAAACTAAATCAAGACATTGAGAACAGTCAGGATGAAAAGAACCAAGATGTGCTCGAGAACGCGGTTCCCATTTGGCAAAATCACTGAATTTTATCAGTTGTTAGTACACGGTTTTGCGTCTCGAGTCTTTGTAATTATTGTTTTTTGTATTTATCGTTTATTTTAATGTAAAAGTTATTTATATTAAGTTAGTTCGTTAGAAGAAAATTCTAGTTCGTTAAGGATGTTTAACGAACTAGACCTTACGTTAAGTCTCCTCCTGATTCGTTAAGGATATTTAACTAATCAGGGGTTAGTTCGTTATAGTTTACTATTTATTGTAATGTAATGAATTGGAAGGCTAGTTCGTTATGGAATGTGTAACGAACTAGATTCCATCGTTTATTTATAGAGGATTCATCCTCTATTTAATATAAGTTTTTAGTTAACGTATTGAATTGTTATCCAAGTTTCCTCTGAATAAAAACTTCATCTAATTATCCGATTCCATAATATATATACACCTAGTTACAACTAATACTTATATATACATGACATATAACCGGTAAGAGTAATTATGAACTAGAACCGTTAATTGTTTATTAATCTTTAGATCTGAGATCCGAGGCTTTCACAAGTGGTATTAGAGCCTTCGGGGATTAGATTTCTCTTGATTTTTATGTTAATTCGTTATTTGAGAACTGATAAGTATTAACTTGCTATTATTTCGTTTTCGGTTTGAATTTGAACAAATTCAGTGTGAATTTGGTTGAATATGGATTGAGCTTGGTTGAACTGTGGTTCGTTAAGGTATTGGGAGGTTGACTGAGATTGTGAACTGGATTGGATTTGTATTGTTTTGGTTTGGATCTGAGTTTGGCCGAAACAGGGTGTTGTTTTTGGTGCAACTGGGTTCGATTTAAGGTAATATGGTTTACGGAAGGATTAGATTTGGATACGTGATGATGTTGCGAGTAATTTGATAGGTTATTTTGACGATTTGGTATAGTATTGGACGTGTATTACAGATTTGGTTTAAGTTGTTCGTGTTCTTGTTTTCCAGAAATCTGGAAAAAGATGATGAAGATTTGAAGATCTTCATCATCTGTTGAAGATTCGTTATATCTTTAACGTGATTCGTTACACACTTTTTACTTAGTTCGTTGTCTGTCTGATTCGTGCTTTCCAATTCGTCAGTCACGTGGCTGATTCGTTAACCTCAAATCTAACAAACTTTTGCCACGTGGCAATAGTTGTCAGAGTTTGCTATAAACGTTATAACAACCTGATTCATTATAGTTGATTCGTTAATCTATTGTAGCAAATTCGTCATCTAATTCGTTATAACGAATTACTTGATTCGTCACTTTGAATAGGTGAATTCGTTACTTGTTTCGTTAAATTGGCTTAGTGATTCGTTAACCTGGATTGTTACTTTGAACTTGGATTCGTCAAACTGATTCGTCAATTTGACCAAATTCGTTGACTCAGTTCGTGTGACACTGTTCCAGATTCGTTAACACTATTCCTGGTTCGCTATTGCAAGTCGTTATCTTGATTCGTTCTAAATACTGTTCACAATTCGTTAAAGTTACTATTCACAGTTCGTTTAATATAGTTTCAAATTCAACCCTTGAAGTTTGATCGTCTTGTTACTTATCAAGATGGCTGGTTTTAACGCGTTTGCTTCTCAAAACGTGCTAATGCAGCAAATGCTACAATTGGATACGGAAATTGGATCTCATTCCAAGTGTCCTCCATTGATGAATTTAGTGGCTTTGCTAAATGGGAACCTCGTTTTCGTGCTCATCTGGGTTCTGTTCACCCTGATTGTTCTTACTGTTTGCATGAAGTTTATACGGTTCCAATGATTGGAGATGAAAAAATTGGATTCACACCTATAGCCATTTCACAATACTCTCAAGAATAAAAGAAGGATTTGGAGATTGAAACGAAAGCATACTCAACTCTTACAATGGCATTACCTGAAAACATATTTCATCAAGTTGGTAGCATCAAAATTTGTGCTTTGTTGTTTCAACACATTCGTATGAGAAGTATGGGTAACACTGCAGAAAGCAAGAAGGTGATGTTAAAGTTTCACTTTAGAAATTTTAATTTGCTTAAAGGTGAGACTGTTGAAGAAATGACAACACGATTTAATCATCTGATAGCTGAAATGGACAAGATGAAGATGGAGCTTTCTGAAAGTGATAAGATTGATACCATTAAGAGTGCTTTACCGAGTTCCTACTCAACTTTCTTAATGGTGTTGAAAGAAAATAATTATTTCAGTAATGAAGATTTGACTCCGACTGAGTTTATGCAAAGGATTGAAGCTCATGAATATGATCCTAGGTGTCAAAAGCCTCCAAGGAAAATCAAGATCCAGTCAACAATTTCTCCAATCACTGCATTTCTTACACAAAATGCAAGTGACAATGTTACAACTATCTATTGTGATCCACGTGCTTGTTTCTACACTGCTGGAAATTCTGGGTCACTTGGTGCGTCTAGTTCTTCTGGAGGGTCTGAAAATTCAACTACTGCAACTCAATTCTCATCACAACCTAATGTGAACATGAAAGGGGCTCAACAAAATTTTGCTTTCTTGTCTGCCTTCATGACTTCTTATGAGAATTTGGTTGGTAGTAAAATTGCCACAAGTGATTTAACTGATGAAGATTATGACCAAATCGATCCTGATGATTTGGAACTCATGGATTTGAAATGGAATATGGCAATGATCGTCATAAAGGTAGAAAGGTTCATGCAAAGAACTAGCAAAAATCTTCCATCTTTAAACAAGAAACTTGGGTTCGATAAATAGAAAGTTAAGTGTTATAACTGTCTAGAGTTTGGACATTTTGCCAAAGAGTGTGATAAGTCAAAGAAGGAGTATACTGGTCCTAGAAAACAAGATCAAAGTTCATCTGGGAAAACTGGAAATGATGCTAGTAAGTCTTTCGGAATCAAACCATCTTCTTCTGGGTCACAAGCTATGCTATCTAACATGGATAGAACTGATTGGTCACAAAGATTGCTATGCAATGATAATCAAGCTAATCTTGCCATGTTCGGGTTAATTGAAAATTTCCAAGATGCAAGTGGGAGTGAGCTATCTTATGATAATGATACTGAGTCTGATTCTAGTGACTCGTGTGAAAAGCTTCCAACTACTTTTGGTTGCATGGCCAAAATTAATGAGGTTAGTACTTCTATTCCTATCTTTGTTAATGTGTCTGCTAATGTGTCTTGTGTTGAATGTGAGAAAAACAAGCCTAAGTTAGAATCTTTGAAAAAGCATAATGACTGTCTAGTGAATGAAATTGCTTCGCTTAAAGACACTTATCGACAATCTTTAGAATCTCAAATGAAATCTAGTGAAAAGATTGAAGCATTGTCGACAAGTAATCATGACCTCAAAGTTGAGTTGTCTGTTAAAATGACAATCAACGATAAAAAATTTCAAGAAATCTTGAAACATCGTTCTAAGATAACCGAGCCTGAGAAGGAAGTTCTTGAGTTGAAAAATAAGTTGGGCAAATTTAGAAACTCATCCTTTTTGCTAAATGAAATAATTGAAGTATCTGGTAAGCAAAAAGACTCTAAAAAGGGTATAGGTTTTGTTGAAATACCACCGCCGTTTTATAATCATTATACAGCAAATCATTTTTGCTAGAAAAGAAGAAGATATAATTGTGAAAGAACCTGTGGTTTCAGAAAAACCTAAACCAGTAAAAACTGAAAATCTTAAAGCCCAACCACCAACTAAAAAACCTCATGTTGAAAGCAACAAAGTTTTTGTTGAGACTGTTGATAAAGTCATCATTGAGGATGTGTTTGAACCCGAAGTGATACACAAAAACCAGAACATTCCCAGTTCTAATCACATTTTATGTGAACCTCATGAATTTGAGAAGGCAGTGTATGGTTCACACACAACTCAAGTGAGAAAGGAAGTACAAGTTAAGGCTAAACTGGTGAAGGCTAAGAAATCAGAAAAACCTAAAATTTCTGATGCGGATTTGATGCGTTTTATCAATCCTACCATTTCCAAGCCATTAACAAATGTGAGAAATATTTAAGGGGGTTATGTGGCTTTTGCTGGGAATTCTAGGGGTATGATAACATAAGAAGGTGAAGTTTCAAATGGTCACATTACATTTGAGAAGGTCAATTACCGTGACAAGGTGGACCATAAATTATTAAGTGTGTCGCAAATATGTGACAAGAAGTACACTATGATATTTACCTTTAAAGAATGTCTGATTCTGAAACCGAGATATGTAATTCCCGAGGACATTGTTGTTAGACGATCACCTTGATCGAATGATATTTATGTCTTAAATATGAGCTCTAAAGTATCTACATCAATTGAAACATGTTTTGTCTCAAAGGAAACTGAGAAGGACTCTATTCTATGGCATCGTAGAATGGGTCACATTCATGTTCGAAAGATGAATTATTTAAAGGCGAATGACTTGGTCCAAGGTTTTTCTTTGAAGAACTTTAAATTATCTGACCACTGTGTTGCGTGCAAGAAAGGCAAACAGAAGAAAAAGTCACATTCGTCTAAGTTATTTAATTCCATTGATACACCTTTAGAACGACGTCATATGGATCTTTTTGGTCCTGTGAATCGTGCTAGTATCTCTGGATATTGGTATTGTATTATAGTTACCGATGATTATTCAAGGCACTCATGGGTCTTATTTATGAGTTCAAAAGATCAAACACCTGTTCTTGTTCAAAATTTAATCACTATGATCGAATCACTATACAAGCAAAAAGTGAGGAGAATTCGAAGTGATAATGGTACTGAATTTAAAACTAATGTATTGGATTTCTTTTGTGTTAAAAAAGGAATTCATCGAGAATACAGTGCCCCTTATGTACCACAACATAATGGTGTTGCTGAAAGGAAAAATAGAACTTTGATTGAAGCAACTAGAACTATGCTCTCATAGTCTAAACTTCCTGTCCAATTCTGGGATGAGGCTGTGAATACTGCTTGTTATACGCCTAATCTGGTTCTAACTGTTAAAAGACTCAAAAAGACGAGTTATGAGCTTTTGAACAAACGAAAGCTTAACTTAAAGTAGTTGGAACCGTTCGGGTGTCCAAGTACGATGTTGAAAAGAGATATGGGTAAGTCTGAAGAAAAAGCCTTTGACGGGTATTTCTTGGGTTATGCTTCTCTAAAGAAAAGTGTATTTAATTTCACTTCTGGTTGTGTTGAGGAGTGGTACCATGTGGACTGTCAAAAGTACACCACAACTCCTCAAGGGAAAGCTCCCGACTAGATGTTTGATTATGATGGTTTATTTAATTCATTTACTTCAACAACTGAGCAACTAGATGACGACCTGGTTCGTGCATAATTTGAAGATCAATTAGTAATTCTAATGTTTTCAAGTTCTAATGATGTTGAAGCTCCAATTACAGCTCCAACTGAAGATCCTCGTGATGATCCAATTCGTGCCTATTCCAACTAAGTGGGTATTTAAATGAAAAAAAGACGATCGTGGGGTGATCGTGAGAAACAAGGCGCGATTAGTGGTGCAAGGTTTCTATCAACAAGATGGTATAGACTACACTGAGGTATACGCTCCGGTTGCAAGATTGGAAGCAATACGAATTTTTCTGGCCTATGCGGCTTACAAGAATATAAAAGTCTATCAAATGGATGTGAAAAATGCTTTTCTCAATGGTAAACTACACGATGAAGTGTTTGTGTTACAGTCTCCTGGCTTTGAGGATCCTGATTATACGGACCGAGTTTATGGCTTAAACAAGGCTCTATATGGTCTACATCAAGCCCCGAGAGCTTGGTATGGCACGCTTGCCGACCATCTGACGGATAATGGTTTCAACCGAGGGACTGTTGACTACACTCTATTCTATAAAAAAATGGTGATGATCTTCTTCTCGTTCATATTTATGTCGACGACATTATCTTTGGGTCAACAAACGACCCGTTATGTAAGGAATTCGAGAAGTCAATGCAAACTAAGTTTGAAATGAGTTCGATAGGAGAGATCAACTTCTTTTTAGGGTTGCAGGTTCACCAGTCTGCGAAAGGAATCTTCATTCACCAGGAACAATGTTTTGAGCCGATTCAAGATTACTTTCGGAAAAATCCCTTCAACTCCTCTCCCCGTGGGTCACAATTTATCACCGGATGAATTGGAGGATACCGTCGATCCTACTCTCTATCGAGCGATGATTGGTTCGTTAATATATCTCACTGCTTCTCGCCCTGACATAATGTTTGCTATTTGTTTATATGCTAGGTACCAAGCTACTCCCCGAGTGACTCACTTGGCAGCGGTCAAGCGTATTCTTCAATATCTGAGGGGCAATCCGGACATCAGGTTATTGTACCGCCTATTCTTACTCAGACAATGGAGGGTGCAAGATTAACTTCAAATCGACCTCAGCAGGGTGTAAATTCTTAGGAAGCCAGCTTGTTTCATGACAATGTAAGAACCAGACAACGGTCTCCACTTAAACCGTCGAAGTTGAATATGTTGCAGCCTTGAGTTGTTGTTCCCAGGTTTTATGGATACAACAACATCTTCGCGACTACGGTTTGAAGTTTCTTACTACTCTCATTTTTGTGGATACAAAAATCCCGTACAACACTCTAAAACGAAACATATCGAAATTCGATATCATTTCATACGAGATTGTTTTGAAAATAAGTTAATTGATCTTTAGAAACTGCATACTGATTTTCAAAAAGCCGATCTATTTACCAAAGCATTTGACAAAACGCGTTTTAATTTTCTGCTTAGTTTAAATGGATTAAAAACCCTTGCTGATATCCTGAAACAAGGATGATTATCTTTATTTTTGGTTTATTTCTCTTTTAAGTCTTGTTTTGGTTTTGGATTTTAGGGGGTGAAAAATAGAAAATACAAAAATATTGTGCTTTTTGTTTGTATAGTTAAAACCAAAAACATTGAAAAATTTGAAAGAGTAAAAAATATTGTGTTTTCTTGTTTTTTAATGTTTCTTGTTTTTACGTCTTTAAAACATTTTGAAAATCCAAAAACATTTTAAAATCTTGAAAAACCTAAAATACTGTGTTTTCAATTTGTATAGAAAGATCCAAAAAACCAAAAAGATTGTGATTTTTTTTATTTTTATGTATAAGAAAATTGAAAAAGAAAAAAGATTGTGTTTTAAGTATGCAAAAATAAAATCCAAAAAGATTTTTTGCATACATTTGCTGAAAATTATGTCAATTGCCTACATTTGAAGGACATATACTTGTATATGTTTGGTCCTGATATTTACTTGTAAGCATTCGGGATAGCCATTTAACTGATAACGGAAAGTATTTGGGGCAATTGTAATGCGTTTTACTTTATTTTTTCGCTGAAAACTATGTCGGTTATTTAAGTTTGTGGAACATACTTGCATGTATCGGTCCTGTTATCTACTTATAGATTGATAGCATAGCTATTAATCAATAGACTGATAGTGACTGGGGCGATTGAATTTATTTCTATGATCCTCAAAATTTTGAGTTTTTGAAGCAAAAAGAGAAAATGATAGTACATTGATTGTTTGACCCCCAAATCCAGCAAGAAATACGGTTAAAAGACTGAGTGCTTAATCGTTAGTGCTTTGATAGGTCTTAAACAAGCTATCTGAGAAAAATATGTGATATAAACAAAAAAATATGTCAAATTGAAAGAGGTGTTATTTTCTAACAAAAATCTCGGTGAGGATGGCAGAAATGTACGAACCTGTCATACTCAAGCCTTATATCTGTCTGATCGCCAAAAATAAAATAAAGCAAATAACAAGCGTTAGGGTTTGTTGAGTTAAGATTTGACCTAAGGGGGAGATTGTTGAGTCAAATATTTCACCTAAGAGAGCTATGTGGAAGATTGGAATCTTCTCAACCTCCTCAGAATTCGCAAAGTATGGATCCGGGCACACATTAGACCACCGAGCAAGGTTTTACTTAGCCGGGCATGATATTTTGTTTATCGGGCAAGGTTATCTTCTAGAATTCTTCTTTAGTGGATATCCGGGCAAGGTTCGCAAACTGGTGTATTACCGAGTAAGGTTCGCTAGTTTATGCAAATCCGGGCAAGGATCACTTTATCAAACAAGTTTGTTCTTCATAGTCAAGTAAAGTTTACTCCCGAGTAAGTTTTTGGCTAACCAAGCTCATGAAGCCAAGTGATTGGAAGACCGGGCAAGGTATTCTTCAATAATAGATTGGTCCAAGTAGGCTTGATGACTAATGGAATATCTCAAGTAACATTGGGCAAGGTTCAACTCAAGTAAGGAATAGTGCTGCCGGGCACACTTTGCTAATAAGCTATTTTATAGTAAAGAGTTAAAGGCACCATTGAAGAACAAGGTTGCTCGTAAGAGTTTGTCGGGCAAAGTCTGATAAAGTCAAGAAGATTGAAGTCTACCCCGGTGAGTATTTTACATGGTAAAATACTCTTTAAGTAAAGTATACCCAGAAACTGATCCTGGGCACACTTCTATGTTACCAAGTACTGAAGGAAGGCAGAGCACACAGTCTACTCGGAAAGTCAATATTACTGCAAAGCCTACCCGGAAGACTTGTTTTACACTTAGAATAATTCTGAATATGTAATTTGAATATGTTTTAGCATTTAGAGTTTCTAGAAGGAATGATAGCTGTAAAGGAGGTGTCAGGCCTATAAAAGGAATAATTTTGGGCACACCTCCTAAGACAGACAGACTCATTAATTCACAGGGAATATTTTTGAGTGTGACGGCTGTCTTAGAATCGTACTGATAAACTTTCCCTTCAAGAAACACTAAATCGATTATCATTTGTATGATGAACATTATATAAATGGATATCTTTTGAGTGAATCCTGTGTGTGTTAGTTACCTTTGATTATTGTTTAGCAACTACTCTGTTTGTTATTGATTTCGCCTTTAACAAACGGTTATCTTTCTAAATATAGCAACCCGTCATTAACTCCTTTGTCAACACATTTATTTGTGTGAGTTATGACTTGATTTGTGTAAGATCTAACTGAAATCGGGGACATGACAAGTGGTATAAGAGCTTGTTACTGCTATTTTAGTAAGATTATTGTTGCTGATTGAAGATTTGAAGAAAGGACGTGAGCAGACCATTGTTTCGTTGAAAAGTGACGTCAGCAGCCCTATTCTTCATTTCTCTGCCAGATCTACAATCTATTGGTGTTTTCTCTTCCTTATTTTAATTAAAGATTAAATTTTTATTTCCAAATTTTGTTCTAACTGCACCAGATACATCAGATCTGAACAATTGGTTTTCAGATCTGATCGTTTTTAAAATTCTGTTTTTACAAAGAAACTGATTTTGATTTTTCAAAATGTCTGGTTACGAAGAACAAGAAGTGTCTACTAACAAGATTCCTAGACTGTATGGACAGGAATATTTCACAAAATAGAAGGTCTTGTTTGAAGCAGCCGTTTGCTATAATGATGTTGATATGTGGAAGTCAATCAAGGAAGGTCCACAAGGCACTGATGAGGATTGTGCTAATCCAGCTGCAACTGCAGCTGTGCGTGAGAGATTGAGGAAAGTGGATGATAGGGCCATAGCTATGATAAAGCTAGGTATGTCTTCGGAAATATTGACCAAAGTTGCACATCATGCCACTACAAAGGCTATGTATGATGCAATTCTTGAAATGTTTGATGGAAACATAGAGTTGAAGAACATCAAAAAGCAAAGGCTGAAGCAACAGTTGGAATGGTTTAAATATAAGGGAGGAGAGAGATTAAAATCAATTCTTGAAAGATTTCTAGCAATTGTAAATGAGTTGAGAACCACTGACTATGTCATGACTGATTATGACTTGAATACCAAGCTTCTCAACTCAATGCCTAAGGAGTGCCACACTGCTTGCATGTTCATCCTTCAAAAGCCCAATTTCAATAACTTGAAAGTGGATGATGTAGTGTGCTTCCTTCAGGCTGCAGAGATAGAAATGATTGAGAATGAGATGATCAAAGAGGAGAAGCCCTGTTTCCAGGTTACTAATGCTCTTATTGCACCCATAAGCAACTTGTCAACCAAAAACCAACAACAGATTCCCATTATTGAATAACCAGTTGAACATGGTATTGACACACCAATGTCTTTTGTTGGTGGTAGCACAAGTCACCATGGTAACCAGCAAAGGTTCAACGTCCAATTAATAGATGATTATGATTCTGCCTCTATGGAAAGTGGGCATGTACCTTACACTAGTGGTGGAAATGGTCAAGAAAGTGAAACACATGCTTTGTTCTCAATGTTTACAGATTCATATATTGCCTTTGTTGCAAATAATCTGATTCATACAAGTGTGGTCCAGGATGACCGTGAGCAGATAGATGCTTATGATTTGGAGGACATGGATTTGAAATGGCAAGCAGCCATGTTGGCTCTTAGAAGCAAAAGGTTATACAATAGGACTAGTAGATCACTTCTATCAGGGCCTAATGAAAGAATTGGTTTTGACAAGTCAAAAGCCATTTGCTATAACTGCCAACCGCCAGGCCATTTTGCAAGAGAGTATTTCCAAGAAACTATCAAATGAATCAGTTCCAAAATCAACCAAGAAACCAACAGCATCAATATCAACAGAACCAGATGAGAACCAACAATCCCAATAGCAACAAATTCAACAATAACAACAACTTCAACAACAACAACTATAATCCCAACTTCAACAACTTTCAGCCTCAAATGAACAATCACAATCAAGTTGTGCCATAGAATCAAGGTTTTCAAAGAAATAACAACCAACACATTCAAAATACTCCAAACAACCCAGTCCCAACCAATCAAAACCAACCCAGAAATCAAGGAAATGTGGCTGTAACAACACAGCATGAAGGTAACTTTGAATGGAGCAATCATGAAGAATACATTGTTGTTGATATCAAAAGGGCAAATGTGGCATTTATGGCCTTGATTGAGAAAGAAGTTGAATCATCATCTCAGGTACACTCTGCTCCTACAGTTGATTTAAATGAAATTATCAATGAGCTAAAAGTAAAAGTAGGCAAGCTGGAAAGTGAGTCTTCAAGTTATCAATGCATATGAGGCAAGTGAGCTGATAAGTGAAGAAAGAATGTGACACCCGGCATTTTTAGGTTAACTTCGTTAACCAAACCCAGTTAAATCTTGTTGACTATGTTTGTAAACTCAGTTAGTTCTGTTAACAATGTTAATGAACTCTTATACATGTAGTGTCATGTATGCGTACATTTAAGTTAATTCATCGTTGGTGACTTAAACAAGAATAAGTGACTAGTTATTGATATCTAGGATAATAAACTTGTCACACATGATAGGTTACTTGTATTATATATGATAAATATAATTGTGTTACATGTTTAATATGTTACATGATTAGTTGTTGTATAATTAAAATAACACAATATATGATATATTGCATGACAACTAGGTAAACGAACTGTTACACCTTAGGTTAAAAGATTACTTAGAAAATACTTTTTAAAAATGTAACATGTCACAAATTAAATAAAATAAAGTTTAATAAGATTGATGATGACTTAACGATGGTGTAAATGAATGTGTAATCAGGATTAAATAACAATGATGATTAAAACTTTTCTTTTCTTCTTTTGGCCGTCCAATTCACACACACATACACACATTTTTTTTTCTCAAAATCTCTCTCAACAATCATAAACCATTTGGTGAATTTGGAAGAAAGAATATTGGATTCTTGGACCAAGCAATAGGTTAATATGGTTTAGTACATATTCTTATTCATATTTTGATTTGGATCAATCAAGTGAGTAGGTTATTATGTTTTATTTTATAAATATGAACCTTGTATCCAAATGATTTGGATCATGGAAAGGGGATGATCTAAGTTTGATGAGTCAAAAGAGTTGTATGTGTTTTGGTCTAGAAGTTTGAATCTTTTATAAGTATATTTTTTATTCTTATGAAATTAAATGGATAATAGAGAGACATGAAATTTGATTGTGTGATAATGATCTTTGATGATTTAGAATCATAAGGGTGTAAAAATCATGGTTTTTGTGGATTGTGGTTTGAATCTGCTTGCTGGCAGACTTTGTGTCTTGGATTGTATGGTTAATAACTTGATGATACATTTGTGTTTCTGGTCTATTTTTGATTTTATGAACATGTATTTTGAATTTAGTTTTCAAAAAGTCGAGAATCTTAATTTTTGGACTTTGTTTGAATGCTTTTTATTAATTTATAAAATCGGGTTGCAAACCTGATTTAGAGGTAATATTTCGGAGTTGAGTTATAAATTGCACAACTTGATGCTAAAAATATTTATGGATATGATTCCACTTCTGGAATGTTATAAATTGAAGTAGGAATCTAATCCAATTGGTCGTGCATCAATTGGACAAATATAGAATTTTGACAAATATTTGAGTACTGCTGTGTTATAATAGAGATAAAAATTAGATTGATGTAGTGTGTGAATATTCTGTATGATTTGGTGAATTATAAAATTATGAGAAAAATATATGTTATACCTAATACTTGTGAGAAAATGTGTGATTTATTTGATAAATTAATTTCAAGTTTTGGTTGATGAGAAAAATCGGTTTTGGATGATTGAAATTTGTTAAGGATGATCAATATATTGATTAGTTAAAATAGTTGTAAATTGTAATATATTGATTATGCTAATTTGAATTTTGACTTTACGGGTCAACTTAGAACTATTTGAGTAAGTGGTTAGTCTTACTTGTGAAATGTTGAAAGAAATAGAAGTTAGACTTAGTCATAGAATTGCATGAAAAGTGGCTAAGTGCACATCGCTTGATTGTTGTTATAGTTGTGACTAGGAACATAATATAAACATTTTGAGTCTAACGAATTGGTCAAAAGTCATCAACGGGCCGTCGGTCAACATTTTGGTCAAAGATCAACATTTTGGTCAAACGGTTAACATTTTGGTCAAACGGTCAACAAAACTCAATTTTTAGTCTTCGGTCATCGAGACTTGGACTTTTTAGTCAACGGTCAACAACTTGGACCTTTTGATCAAAAGTCAAACAAAAAGTTAAACTTGGGTCAAAGTCAACAAAAGTCAAACTTTGATCAAAGTCAACTAAAAGTCAAACTTTGGTCAAACTTCAAATAAACAAAGGAATTGTTGGAGATACTAAGGGTTATAGGAATCGCTTAGCAAATACTTATAGTGCTTGTGTGATTTAGGCACTAGAACAACATTGACTTAAGAAGTTGACTTTCAGTTTGAACCGCATTCGAGGTGAGTTTCACTACCCCACTTTTTACTTACTCCTTTTGGGGGGAAAGCATGCAACATACAAACTTTTGGATAATTGTAGACTTTTTAATACCTCATGTGTACATTGTGAACTTATACTAAAGTCCCCCATGCACATTGGACCGTTAACAATTGTATATTGGCTGGGTAATGAAAGGTAGTACTACTGGGTTTGACGAACCCCCTCGAGGCTCTCGGTTGAGGGAGTCGCCGAGCGTTTCATTTACTAGAAACACACTAGTCTTATATTAGACTTTGTGGGTTACAAACAAAACTGACATGTCAGCCTCGGTCACAGTGGAACACACACTAATGTAACATGACTGCTAGCCTAATTAACTAGCGGTATTTCCAATGTATACATTATCCATGCTTTACTACTTACACTGTTTACTTACTAAATGTTTGTATGACAAACTTGTTTTTAAACTCAAACCTGTGAACTCACCAACCGTTGTTTTGACCCGTTTTAGCATGTCTTTCTCAGGTGTTTAAGGTGCATGTGCGAAGTTGAAATGAGTCTAGGATGCATGAATCCCACTAAGCATCGAATTATGCTGGGAGTCTTTAATGAAATGTTATGTCTTGGCGTATTGACACGCACTCTGGGTTTTTAAGTGCTTTTCATAAATTATACACTTCCGCAAATGTAACAACTTATTGTAAATGTACTTACCTCATTTATGATGAGCAATAATATTTAAATATTTTCCATTATAAATTGGTTGTTCGTTATAACACATGGCTAGATCCTGGTATGTCACGCGCCTCACGGTAAAACTCCGTTAGTTGAAAATTGAGGGTGTGACAAAGAATGAAAAGTTTGGAAGAAGATTGTGTAATCAGTTATAGAGCTCAAAAAAGGGTTACAACTGAAATAAAAGGGTTGAAGAAAATGATTGTTGAAGAAAAAGTGTTGAACACAAAACTGCAAGTTGAGAATGAATTCTTGAAGAACTTGGTCTCCACTGGAAACATCTGTGGTATTCTAAACCAAGTGAAGAAAACAGATAAATACAAGGCAGTGCCACCACCATTCAACAACAACTTTATGCCAAAAGTTGATAAAGAGAAAAGAAATGCATATCTACAACAATTCAAAGAGGTTTTCAAGAAAAAGAAGAGTTTGTGGATTAGTATAAGAATGTTGAGGTGAATGAAGAAGGAGAATTTGTAGTAAAGAAAGATGTGTAAGAAGAAAAGTCAATTGGAGTTCCAGTCTCAGAAGATGATTTTGATTATGTATATTTAAATCAAGATGATTTGAGTGATTTGAGTGATCAAATCACTGATGAAGAAATTATAGATGATGAAAGAGGAAGAAAATACAAGAAACCATAATCCATTGACAAACTTCCACTGTATCCACCTGTCACACCAAGAATAAAGAAACATAATGAAAGAATGAAGAGAGAGCATGTGTCCTTTGACATATGTGAAAGGAATAAGGTAAATTACAATGTTGTATGGCCTCCAAGCAAGGTAGTATTGGAAAAGATAAAGCAGAACAATAAGAAAAGGGTGAATGAAAATGTGGATGTTGAAAAATTTATCCCAATTTACCCTGTTTTCTCTAGTCATGAGGTGTTTGACATTGGAGAAGTGGAAACTATGGAAGAATATTAGAAGAGGCAATTAAGATACAAAGAGATCCAAGATGAATTGCCACTGAAGATGTAAAAAATTGTGTTTGTTAAGAGCAAGACTGAAAGAAAATACATCAAGATTGAGGAGTTTGTTCCTTTCTCAATCAATTTTGATATTCTAAAAAATCAGAAGACAATTGGTGTCAAAGAACCCAGACCAAGTGAAAGTTTCAGAAACGGAAGTGATCTTGAAAAATACAAAGGGAAGGTTTGGTGCAAGAAATGTGATGAGTATGGCCATCACACAGATTCTTGTAATGAAATACTCAAATTCAAGCCTTTTCATGTCCCAGATAAAACAATGAATGGACAAGACTTTGTTATGTACAAGCAAAAGTATTACAAATACCAAAGAAAAGGAAAGGTGTATGAGAAGGAGATAGTGAATGAGGATAAACTGAAACCATTAGGAAAAGCCAAGAAACATGTGGCTGAACCATCTAAAAGGAGTAGATCTCCTATGAAGCATGAGAAAGTTGTCAAGAAGAACTTTCAGCCCTTGAGAATCATTCCTAATAGGGATACAAAATCAGTCAAATCTGATAGTTCTCAAGGATCACCAAACAGTGAGAAGATAAAAATCAGAGGTGTCTTTCGTAGAAAGAAACCAACGGAACTTACTGGTGATGAGAGGTTTCTGATGAAACATGGTTTGAACCTGAAGGATTCCCTTGGAAACCTAAGGTTGAGGCTAAGGTGGATACTGTTGCTGATCTAAGAGATTACTCAGAAAAGAAAGATTATGTGATTAAAGAGCATGATACTGCATCAGTAGAATGCCAGAGCTCAACTTCATTTGTTAAAATTCCAAGAGAGTGTGGTTATGAAACTGACAATTCAGACAATATAGAAGTCACTCCTGAAGATCCTGAATCAACAACAATCACTTCCCAAGCTGTCACTGAAATTAAAGTTAATGAGTTGCAAGCTGAAATAGCTTGCACTTAATCACTCAACTAATCAAATTCTTTCTTATGTGCAGGAACAATCCACTCCTCTGATTGACATATGGTACATGGATAGTGGTTGTTCTAGGCACATGACCTGTGACAATAGGTCATGGGTCAATTATGAAGAAAAATTTGAAGGTCCTGTAGCTTTTGGGAGTGATGAAAATGGTGGAAAGATTATTGGGAAAGGAATTTTAACAAATGGAAAAGTTTCATTTGATAATGTGTTTCATGTTGAAGGTTTACAGTAGAATCTGCTGAGCATATCACAAATGTGTGATAAGGGTTACAAAGTTGGGTTTGATGACACACATTGTTTCATTCTAAAACCTGAATTTGTTATCCCACAAGAAACGATTATGATGATGGCACCAAGAAATGGGAACTTATATGAGTTGAACATGAAAGAAGCTGTTTCAAGAGGAGGTGCATGTTTTGTTTCCAAAGCCACTGAAAATGACTCAAGATTGTGGCATAGGAAATTGTGTCATGTGAATTTGAAGAACATGAATAGACTTGTCAAAGGTGAGCATGTAACTGGCTTATCTACAAGAGAGTTCAAATTGGAAAATCATTATATTTCATGCCAGAAAGGAAAACAGCACAAATCCTCTCATTAGACAAAACTCATCAGTTCAATTGATCAAGTACTTGAATTACTTCACATGGATCTCTTTGGTCCTGTGAGTGTGCCAAGTATAGGGAAGAAGAGATTTTGTCTTGTGATCATTGATGACTGTTCAAGATATACTTGGGTTTATTTCCTAAGTACCAAGGATGAGACTGCAGAGTTGATTAAGGGCTGTGTTACAATGATTGAGAACAAATTGAGTAAGAAGGTTAAAATGATTAGAAGTGACAATGGTACAGAGTTCAAAAATGGAGTTATGGAAGAATTTTGTGTAGGAAAGGGAATCATTCAACAATTCTCAGCTCCTAGAACTCCTAAAAAAATGGCGTTGCAGAGAGAAGAAATAGAACTTTGATTGAAGCTGCAAGAACCATGTTAGCTGATGCTAATTTACCAATTACATTTTGGGCTGAAGCCATAAATACAGCCTGCTATGCTCAGAATAGGATACTTGTCAACAAAAGGCATAACAAGACACCATATGAAATATTCTACAATAGAAAGCCTTATATCAAGTTTTTCAAACCCTTTGGTTGCAAATGTTTTCTTCTGAACACAAGAGATTATTTGAACAAGTTTCAAACAAAATCTCTAGACTGCTTCTTTGTTGGATATTCTACACATTCAAAAGCATACGGTGTATATGTGAAAGACCACTTGAGTGTGATTGAATCATCTGACATAATCTTTAATGAGATTCAATTCAACACAGTTGATGGTGCAGCATGGCTGTTTGATCATGAAAAATTGATAAAGTCTTTCAAGATTTATCCTGAAGACTTTGATGACTCATTCTACAAGACCAGTGTAATTGAGGAGAAAAAGAAGAAAACATTGGACTTGGAAGAATTGTGGAAGAAGGTTGCTAGTAAAGAAAAGAAGTATACATTTATAAAAGGTCCCTCAAGTGATCTGGTTGAACAAGTTGAAGACAACAATCAGGAGAGCAATCAAATTCCAGAACAAGATCATGTAGATTTGAATCAAGAAAATGAAGAAACAAACAATGATCTAGTTCAGGATGAGGGAAACTCGGGCAACCAACCAAACAATAAGATGAAAGAGTGACAACTGCAAGATTTCAAGATCTGTTTGAAATATTGACTATGGACAACAATGTTGCATCCACTTCATGACAGAATAATAAAGAAGCACCAGAGTTTCATGACGCAGAAACTGATTTGATCATTGAAGAATCAGATCTCAATGAATCAAATCTTGACACAAATATGTCTGCTGATATGATTGTTCAAACCCTTTATGTTGAGAAGAATCATCCTTTTGAAAACATCATTGGAAATGTATATGAAAGAGTCACAAGAAGCCATTCTGAAATTGCAAATATTTTTTTATACTCCTGCTTTCTATCACAAATAGAACTAAAGAACATTTCTCAAGCACTAAAAGACAATAGTTGGGTGGAAGAAATGCAGGAGGAGTTGGCACAGGTCAGAGATTTACATGTGTGGGATCTTGTTGATAGTCCAATAGACAGATATGCAATTGGAACAAAATGGGTTTTTTAGAACAAAGTCGGTTCTCTCAGAATCTGCTAAAGACGTAGCTACCATCGAAACATTTACACCAGAAGCCTCAGCTACTGGGGCTTGAACCTCAGCAGCTGGATCAGTTTTTTCCATATCAAAGAACCCTTGGTCACCAAATGCAGCTTCAAGATCTACCTGTTCCTCTAGAGCTGCAACAGGATCAGCAGGCAATGCTTGCTGTACCACAGGTGGTGGTTGAGGAACAAAAGCTTGTTGCAGTGCCAGGTCACGAAATTCATCTCCTTGAGGAGCAATATAAGCAGGGTTCACCAAATAACCAAACAGTGGAGTGTGTCGCGGACGAAGCTCTGGTTTGCTACTAGCGCTTGACGACCTACATTGCGCAAAGATCCTCTTACTTACACTCTCAACATAACGGATGGGACGTCGTTGAGGTAGCGTAGGTGCTACATGATTCAAAATCATCTGTAAAAATCTCGGGTACATTAAAAATCTTTCCCTGGCGACCGCACGTCTCTGACGATCAATTTCATAAAACACCATCTGACTAAAGCTGTAGGGCTTGTTGTAAGTCAGTGCTGTCATTGCAGATTGCATAGTTGCCCCCATACCGTCAGTACCAGCTTTACGACCCGACATGCACACAATCATCACGTGCATCTGAAAACGCCACTGATCTAGTAAGAATCGCATTCGCCTTTGAGTGTCACCCAAAGGACCCGAATAGCCCATACGTAGAAATGCCCCATCTCTGAATGGAGCCGGAAAATCTGTTGGATCATCTGTAGTTTCAGCCCCAAACTGCAAGGCAACTCTGATTTGATCTGCCGAGAACTGCACCACCTGATTGTTCACTGTAGCGCGCATAACAGGAGGATCAACTCTACAGTCATATTCTACCGTTCGCCAGAAATCTTGAATATTCGGTAGAGAAATGGGGAGAGTTGTAGTGATGGCGTGAAAGATACGCGATCGAACGAGGAAGGAAATGATCTCACGATAGTCGTCGATACCACTAGCATCCGGATCCAAAGTAATGTACATGTTGTGACCCGGAAAGAACTGTCGATTGTTGTCACCACCTTTGTCACCACCAGCACCACCAGTTCCTGCTACAGCAGCCATATCTGCACAACAAACGGTCCAAGTTTGAACATTGACATAGCAGATCATAACTTCGCCTGTTACCATGAGCGAAGTTATGATAACTTTTAATGTGCAGGCGAAGTTAGACATACGGCGAAGTTGAGTACAACTTCGCCCAAAACATTAACTTCGCCTGAGAACAGCTAACCAGAAATTGTAAATAAAATTAGCTTGAGCAGGCGAAGTTAAACCTAAAGAGAAGTTGAGGATAACTTCGCTTAACTTATAACTTCGCCTAAGAACAAACTAGACTATTTAATTATTTACGAGAAACTAGAGCATGCAAAGTTAGACCTAGGGCGAAGTTGAGAACAACTTCGCCTAAAACCTAACTTTGCCTGAATCTGAAACGGCGAGCAACTGATATCCGATCATGATTTTGTTTCATGTATTTGTGATTGAAAACATGAAAAGATGTTTCTATGGAGATCTAGACAATCAAATGATTTACAAACATGGTAGAAACAGATTGTTTATCGGGTGTTTAAAGGGTTGCATGAACTAAGTCACGAATCGGACCCAAAAGACTTCTGATTAACACCATTAACATCAATTACGGGTTAAACCGATCCTACACACCTTTATCTCGGACAAGAAACAGATAATAATGAGGTTCGATTCAATGTGTAAGTTCACCGAGGGTTATGACTGTGGGTATAAGTTCGCCGAGTTTTTGAAAGTATGTAAAGAGTTTGACCAAGTTGAACATTTATATAGGTTTGAAAAATACACAGGCGAAGTTAAGGTTAACTTCGCTTACCCTTAACTTCGCCGCTGAACAACTTCGCCCTTTTAATTAACCAGTAACTTCGCCTATTTTATTTACAAAACAAGCCCTTATAATTTGATCAAAATGCAACAGTCTTTTAAAATTCTCCGATAAAGATTTAAACTTTACGATCAAAGAACCAAGTAACGAAGTTTTAAACCATAAAACAAGATATGCAATGAAAATGTTAGTAATTAAATAAACGGGATCAAATTTCAGTCTAGACGAGAACATGCATGTTTTAGAAAAGATCCGAACAGGAATCATACTAATTAAGTGGCTGTCACATTGATCCATGTTCAGCGGTATTATGACATAAAGAAACAGGTTGTAAGCAGGTATAAAACTTAGTATGGTTTTCATCGCTTCTGTGATACGGATTAGGTTCAATTAAGCTCAAAATTTTGATGGACATCACATGAGAGATTGTGATGCCTCCTATCTATTCTCAAAGCGTATTTGGCTTTCCCCAAGTCACCGCGAGTTGACCTCGACCCGTAGTGTCTGATTAAACAGTAACTATATATCGATCTTTAGAGTCTTCTTCCCGATCTCCTTCTTGCCTCTTGATTGATATTTGTAACAACATAAGCTTCAGAAGGCTTAACAACATTTTTTTTTATTTAATACTAAAGATATTAATACAGCTTCAAATAATAGACAACTGCAAGTCCCGAATCTGGATCACTGCAGGTACTTGACACACCATCTTCTCGGGAATCAGAACACTCACGGGCTCATGTATGACTGGGTAATCACTTTTCTGCCTATCATTCGGAAAGATGTATATGGAGACATGCACAACTCAGAATGATTCTCCACATTAAATCGAGGAGATTTAGTTTGTATCACTTCTACTTTTACGCACCATATAAAGCTACCATAACTTACAATGGCTGTTCTAGAGTCTTTTAGGCCTAATAACTTCACCAGTTAGGCACACAGAATTAGTTTTTCTATCACTTTCCAAGGTTGGATCAATTTTCTTTAAACATAGTATTGACACTTCTTACGAAGTTATAGACTTGAAAAATTATATCATCTCCCAAAAAAAAAAAATTTAATTCTATCGCCCCGATCAAGTCAAAGTCTTCAGGTAAACGGCTATCCTGAAGATCCAATGGATCAGCTGGACCAACCACATACGAGTATGTGTCCTTCTAACTAAGTATGAACGACTATTTTTCAGCGAAAGAATAAAAACCCATCATAAACCGCCCCGGTCACTTTCAGTCAGCTGTTTATTGGCTATCCTCATAATCTACTAGTAGAAGTAAGGACCAAACATATCCGAAGATGTGTCCTTCAAACTGAAGTAACTGACATAATTATAAGCGATAGTGATGTTTTTTTTTTCTAAACAAAACGAAAAACAAGGTTACTCGGGATTGATCGTCCCATTAAGTTCAACAAGGTTTTGAAAACGGGATCGGTCAAACGCTTTATTAAAAAGATCGGCGAAATTATCCAAAGAATCAACCTTTTCAAGCACAATTAATTTCTTCTCAGCACAATCCCGTATAAAATGATGACGAATGTCAATATGTTTAGTTTTGCTGTGTTTGACGGGATTGTTAGTTACTGAGATTGCAGCAGTGTTATCAATGCAAATAGGAGTTTGAGTGAAATTCAGACCGTAATCGCGCAATTGCTGTTGTATCCAAAGAACCTGGGAGCAGCAGTTCGATGCTGCCATGTACTCTGCTTCGCAGGTGGAAATGGCTACAGAGGTCTGCTTTTTGCCCTGCCACGACACCAATCTTCCTCCCAGAAACTGACATCCACCGGTTGTTGATTTCCTGTTCTGATTGCAACCTCCATAGTCAGAATCTGTGTAAGCTACCAAATCCAGTTCTCCCCTTTTCGTGTACCACAATCCCAACTTAGGCTTGCCTTTGAGATACCGCAATATTCTCTTTACTCCCTTCATGTGAGATTCCTTCGGGCTTGCCTGAAAACGAGCACAAAGACAAACTGCAAACATAATATCAGGTCTAGATGTAGTTAAATACATTAAAGAACCTATGATTGCTCGATATTGGGTGGGATCCACGTCTTCATCACTGTCAGAATCAGCACCCAGTTTGTGGTTGACGCAAACTGGAGTATCAAATGGGGTGCTATCGTCCATCTTGAAGCGTTTGAGCACATCATGGACGTATTTCGTTTGATGAATAAACATCCCATCTTTCTTCTGATCTACCTGCAATCCCAAAAAGAAAGTTAGTTCGCCCATGGTGCTCATTTCAAACCTCTTTTTCATGACTGCTTCAAATTCCTAACACATAGTGACTTTTGATGCAGCAAAGATGATGTCATCCACATAGACTTGAACGAGTAGAAAATCTCCCCCTTTTCTCTTGACAAACAGCGTGCTATCGATCTTTCATCTTTCGAAACCATTCTCAAGCAAGTAATCGGACAAGGTTGCGTACCAGGCACGAGGGGCCTGATGTAGCCCATATAGAGCTTTACTCAGTTTGTACACATGATCCAGAAAATCAGGGTCAGGAAATCCTGGAGGTTGTTCAACATACACCACCTCATCGACTTTACCATTAAGAAAGGCACTTTTCACATCTAACTGGAACACTTTCATCTCTTTGTGTGCAGCAAATGCCAAAAATAGTCGAGTTGCCTCCAATCTTGCCACAGGAGCAAACACTTCGTTGTAGTCGATTCCTTCTTGCTGATTGAACCCTTTTACGACCAGCCTTGCCTTGTTCCGTATGATTATTCCTTTCTCATCTCTCTTACATTTAAAAACCCATTTTGTACCGATAGCAATTACATTCTGTGGTTTTTCAACTAATTTCCATACTTCCATCTTTTTGTGAATTCCAGTAGTCTGAACTGAACCGACCTCCAGATTGTTATCTAAATTCGAAGAGAGTTCATCAATGGGTGATTGATGTTGAGAGTGAAATGGATTGTAGAATTCTTCTTCAGTAGAGGCAGCAGGAGTATCAACTGCACTTGACGAGGAAGGTTGACTTTCATCATATCGCGGACGTTGCACAATATTTCCCTCCTCGTCATACAGAATCTGTGAAGCAATTTTCTCATCAACTTCTGCAAAATCCAAGTAAGGCATATTAAAAGATTTGAACAGTTTATCATAGTCGAAAGCTTCAGCGGGTCCCACGCTAGGCTTTGGTGATTTGTAACTCGTAATGTCAGTGTTACATACCACCTCAACCTTGCTGTTCGATAAATTAAAGACTCTTCTGTTGGGTGTCCCAACAACATATCCGACTAAGATACCTTCGTCGCTTTCTCACCAAATTTTGAGTTTGTCTTTAGTATCGAACATGGGGACCCGAAAGGTTCGAGACCATTCAAGTTTGGCTTTCTACCATGCATAAGTGCATAACAGGTTTTATTTAATCTTTTAACAGTTAAAACACGATTAAGGATATAACAGGCTGTGGAAACAGCTTCAGCCCAGAACACCACGGGAAGTTTGGCATCTGCCAGCATGGTTCTGGCTCCTTCGATCAGCGTTCTATTCTTCCTCTCAGCTACTCCATGTTGTTGCGGAGTATACGGGGCGCTGTACTGATGGTCTATCCCTTTCTGTAAGCAGAACATCTCCATTTGATACTTCTTGAACTCTGTACCATTATCATTCCTGATGTACTTAACCTTTCTCCCAACAATATTCTTAACCTTGGTAATCAAGTTAATTACCAACTGAACTGTCTCATCTTTTGCCTTCAGAAAGTATACCCAAGAGTATCGAGATTAATCATCGGTTACAGCCAAGCAGTATGACGTTCCACCTAGACTCTTTACATTCACGGGACCAAAGAGATCCATGTGAAGTAGGTCTACGGTACTGACAATTGAGTTAACCTTCTTGCAGTGATGAGGTTTTTTATGTTGCTTTCCTTTCTTGCACGACAGACATTGATCTTCAAAGTTAAAATTCTTAAAGGGAACTCCAAGCACCAGCCCATTCTTGACAATATGATTCATTTTGCGAAGATGTATATGTCCCATTCTTCGATGCCATAACTCTGACTCGGACTCAGTTGCCTTTGACAGAAGACATGATTCTTCTGTTGTCATCTCCGTTGACCTGATATCCATTATATACGTGTTCTTTTCTCTTGGAGCTTTCATCACCACCCAGGCCTCTTGTATCTTGAAACCAGGATAAAGAACGATTGCCTCGTTTTTAGTGAAATGCACCATGTATTCTTTATCACAAATCTGAGACACACTCAGCAAGTTATGCTTCAACTCTTCCACAAAATTCACCTTCTCTAACTTCATTCTTCCATTAGTCACAGTTCCAATACCACTGATTCTACCTCCACTCTCTCCAGCGAAACTAACCCTTCCTCCTTGAACAGATTTCCAATCACGTAACAATTTCTTGTTACCAGTTATGTGCCGGGTACAACCACTGTCAACAACCCACAGATTGTTTACAGCTCTGTTTGACTGTTCCTGCACAATTAAAGAAATAGATTAAAATCTGGGGACCCAAGACCTGCTGGTCTTGGGTCCATTAAATCTGTTGACCGGCATCCAGTACTTTGGTTGCCTAAAGTCAGTTTGAGGATGGTTTCTGTAATTTCTGAAAGGAAACCTTCTCGAGAATTGACTATGAGGCCATCCGAGCCTTAGTGAATTTACTGAATTATAATTGTTGGTTTGGTAGTTAACTGGGGAAAAATGAGACCGATTTCTTTGAAATCTTGGATTAGTCCAATGTCTGAAATTTGGTGAGTTCGCATTCTTACCAGTTTTATAATTAATATTCCTTTTATTCTCAGTTTTCGGAGGCCTCATACCTCTAAAATTTCTCTGATTTAGATGACAATTAGCAATAAGGTGTCCTACTTGATTGCATCTGAAACAACTTCTGTGTTCAACTTTCGTCTCAACAGTTGTTGTAGATGTTGAGGTTGCATTACTACCCGTTTGTCTTATATATGGTGGAACAAACGGATTTAGGGAAGAATTCTTTTCATCAGGCCTATATTCCTCCCCACGTTTTAGTAACACTACCTCTTCTTTTATCTCACCCGATTCGGATAACTTGTCCGAATTTGATGAGAGAGAGCTAGGGACAGAAATCTCAACCTTAGAAATTGACTTACTCGTTTCGCTCTTATTAACTTCAAGTTCTTTAGTCGAAATTTTGACTGGAACTGTCTGACTAATCTCAACATTAGCAGATTACTGATTACTAGGATTATAAGTATAGTTATTGTTATAAGGTGGTGGAACTTCAGAAAATCCAATTCCCCCTTTGTTAACTGGGGAACGTTGAACACTTATGATGTGATCAAGCATTGCTGAAGAATTTCTAAATTGTTCAATTTTTCTGTTTAGTTCCACCACTTTTACCTGGTAATCAGCTATCTGTTTATCTCTTTCAGCAATTAGTTTGGTTTTTTCTTCTAACACTTCATAACTTAGATCAATTACTTGTATTTTTTCAGCTAGACTGGCTTCAGGACTTCTGATATCCTTTTCACTAGCTTTTATTTTTACCAAGTAACTGTTTTCTCTAGTTTTAGTATAGTGATGATCTTCTTTTAACGTTTTAAATTGTGCGTCCAAACTAACAAACTAATCAGTTATTGTTTCCAATTGTTCAGACAGATTTTCACATTGTATACAATGAAGTTCAGAACTTACCTCAGAGAGCTGATCGTTCACTTCTGCCATATATGCTTGATTTTCTCCCGTCTCCCTCTCACTTCCTCCAGTTTCGATGTTTACCAAATTAGCCTGTTCGAACACTTCCTCAACGTGTATATTCCAGTTGTATCCACCATTCTGTCTAGATACCATAGCCCTATTCACACTACCACCCCCATTCTGTTGTGCAGGCCTGTTCTGACTTTGTTCGACTCTCTCATTTGTACATTCCTTAGCAAAGTGACCATTTTGTTGATAGTTGTAACATCGAACCTTTGATTTATCAAACCCTGGTCTTTCTCCAACGAACTTTCTACCTGTTTTCTTCATGAATCTCTTTACCCTTCTTACTATCAAAGCCATCTGTCACTGTAGGTCTATCTCTTCCAAATCATCAGCATCAATCTGATCATAGTCTTCATCCAATGTTGCAGGGTCAGCTATTTTACCTTTGATGTAGTTCTCATAAGATGCAATGAAGGATGCATAGAGAGCAAACTGCTGTTCAGCTGATTTAACACTCATGGGCATCTGTGAGTAGTTGTAGCTCGGAACATTTGATGAGAAATTTCCAGTTGTGGCTTGAGGTTTTGAAGGATTACTACCTCCAGCTACGAAACATACGTCGCCATCAATATTGAGAATTACATGACCATCCCGAGTTGAGTTTGAGTGTGATTCTCCCTTTGAGTAGTAGGCAGAGGATTCTGATTTTGAACTTGAACTTGGAGTGACTTTCGCACCATACATTCCCGGATCCTGAACCTGATCAGTTGGTCTCTCCTTCCGAACCATGTTAAGTTCAAAATTTCGTATCTTATTGATTGCTGTTTCCAAATCAATATTGGCAAAATCTTTATCCTCTCTCATCAAAACCGTGTACATTTCCCATTTCAGTGAAAGAGCATCAAGAAGTTTTTCTACTATCTCTTCTTCCTTGTATTCAATGGAGTAATTACTGAGTTCAGTCATCAAGTGATAATATATTGTTATGATATCGTCAAGTGATTCATTTTTCAAATACTTGAATACAGAGAATTGGGTTTTTAGTAGCTTTGTCTTGGAAGCACTTATCCCCACATTACCTTCATATCTATTTTCTAGGCCTTCCCATAGCTCTCTAACAGTTTTGTACTTCTTGAAGGTATGAAGAATCTCTTGTGAAAGAGCCATTGTTATTGATGCATGAGCTTTACTCTCTGCCTCATACATTTTCTTTTCCTCCTCTTCCATCTTACTGTACTTCTTAATTTGGTCACGACCTTTAAACAAGGATGTTGGTGGAATGTATCCGTCTTGAATGCAAACCCACATCTTAGCATCTTGATATTTCACATACTGATCAAACCGATCTTTCCATGCAACGAAATCGGTACCCTTAAGCATTTTTGGAGCTTTAGTTGCTGAACCGGCTTCAACCTCCATTTTTACCAGTTCTGTAATATTTAATGAAGTCATAGTTGAGAGAAACACGACTCGAAAAACAAAGAAAGTATTTAATGTTTTTTTTAATTTTTGTAAACAGTTCTCAGGTAGCGAAGTTATTATAACTTCGCTTGAGGCTCAGTTCGCTTAAACTCACCTTCGCCTATACTCAGCTTGTAGGTCCCTCGCTTTAATTCTTGTAGGTCCCCCCGGGGTGTCGCTGATCGATACGAGACTCTTTTAATGGTGTAGAAGATGACGAACACGATTACACATAAACAAACACACGAACAAACACACGAATGGAATAAACGAATCTGCAGATACTTTATATAATAACCAAACCACGTTACAGACCGAATAAAAACAAAGACACTGCCGACCCGAGGTGAGCTCTTCCTCGGGCCGTCCCACACGACTCCGCTAATCAGAATTGCATAGCAACGGTCACAAAATGCACCAACAGACTCCCCTTTGACCGTTGCTCTCAATTCTAACAAACACAAAAGATCATCTGTTACAAAACATGTACCAACAGTTTATATAGTGCAATGGCTGATAATATGGATCAAAATCCTCATGTTGCATATCAACAACAACAGCAACAACAACAACAGCAACAACACAATTTACACTTGCTCTCGTACGATAAAATGCATTACATTTGTTCTTTTGTCGGTACGAATTTTGCTGACGAGGATGTATTTGGAAACATGCTAACATTCATCAGACGATCATGCATTCATATTGCAGTGACTGTTAGACCGACTGTATATTTAAGCATCATCTGACAGTTTTGGAATACTGATAGGTGTATTGAAGCCGACAACCACATTGAGTCTACGATCAACCGAACACCTATTATTGTTGATACCGATGTTATTCGACGATTGCTTCGCTTTGGAGACACTATTGATAATCCTTGTGAGTTTGACAAAGGATTGATCAGTTGTCTATTTCCTCATGTATTCTGTGGTGGTGACCTTGAAGCTTCTATGTATAACAAGGCCGGATTATGTCTCACTTACAAGTATTTATTGCTTGTATTAATCCATTGCCTAGGAGGAAGTAAAGGTGGCTTTGACGAATGTCGGATTATGTTACAATCGGCATTTGTCGCTTTGATACTGAACAAGCCATTCAACTTCTCTTAGCTGATTTCCATCACCTTAAGGAACACTGTCTTATGATGATTCAACGTAAGAAGTCCTGATGTATCCTTGATTCCTTCGATTGATTATTCAAGATTTGATTCCAAATCTTGTTATTGATCAAGCATTAGTAGATGATGTGTTACCGCTTGAGCATATGAGTGCTGATACTATACGAAGGTTGAAGATTTATAGGAAAGATCCTCCACAGAACAAACGATTGATTTGTCATTTGATTAATCTGAATTATGTATGTCCTGACAATGATCGTTGGATCCACGACGACTCGGATTTTGAACGTGAGGAAGGACCAGTTGGGAACGATGGAGATGATGGTGATGATAATGATGGTGGTGATGGTGGTAATGGTGGTGATCTAGCTCAACAAATGTTGAAGCTGAGGCAGCTGTTGTTGCAGCTGCTGAACGTAAAAGAAAAGGAATGGAATTAGCTGGTGAAGGATCCTCAAAACGTCGAGTGACTGCTGAAGCTGGTATATCATTTGGAGTCCACCCTCCAAGGTCGTCCATTATTCAACGCCCGGCGGTGCCCCTTACTAGCACCCCGGAACATACGTTGACGACCACACTCACATCTGATCCTAGGCTTGGTAGATCCCTCAATCTGTTTTATCTACATTACCAAGGCCTACGACTGTTACTACGGTGGTTTCTCCAACACGAATGATGATGCCTCCACCACGTATGGATATTTATTTTATGAGGCCTACGACTATCCCTCCCTCGTTTCATGCTATTAATCAGGATCAACAGAGGAATATGCTTTTGAATTTTACTTCATCTTTATGAAAATCAAATGTCTGCTGATTGTCTGAATCAAGAGCTTTTAATGGAGAGTCAAAAGAAGCTGCTGAGCTACGTCTCCTTTTGCCAGATGCGTCAGGTACTGGAGGAAGTGAGCCGAAACAAACTCACGGCTCATCCTCTGGGGTTGGTACGAGTGCTGTCGGTGATTCGGGAAAGCAGGTAATTGTTTATCGTGATTATACAGCTGCTAAACCGATTGAGATGATCAAGGCTGATACTTTCATTTTTGTTGATGGTACGGGGGTGGTTTGAAGCATTGTTAATGCTGATGAGATTGAAGAAGGACAATTTGTTGAAAGGTCCCTAACACGAGAGCAGATTTCTATACTGCTTGGTCTAAATGATGATGAATTAACTATGTTAGAGACTGAGAACGATGTGGAGGTTGAGAACGATGAAAAGATTTTAAATGATCCTACAATTGAGATGAACACGTCCTTTATTTATGAAGACGAGGAAGTTGAGATTGAGGACCTGATTGCTGAGGAATACCCTGATTTATTTCAACACGCTAATGTTGATCAGAGTGCTCCAATATTTAATGAAGAAAAATCCAAAGCAGTCGAGGATCATCTGGAAAAGGTATCAAAAGGCAAGACTATTGTTGATACAAGATTTGATTTAATTCGAGATCCGACTGTTGCTGATATTTAAAGATGGTTCGCTTATCGGAACAAGAAAGTGCGTAAGATTATTGATGCATACCGGTAAGTGGATAAAGAACTGAAAGTTGAAGTTATCGCTCGAGCTCAAGCAAATCAAATGGCATCTTTTAAAGCCGTATCTAAAGTGCGAGGTGACATTATTTCATGACTTTATGATTCAGATTAAAGGTCTGTATTATCAAATGGGAGAATTTCATTCAGTATTATGAAAACATTACTGACGTTCTTTCATTACCGCGTTGGGATGTTCAGACCCTCGCGTGTCGACCTTTTATGAATGGTTCAGGAAATCGGCATGCAGAATGGTTTCATTAACATCTGTTGTTCGAGGTCAAACATGGGTTTATGTTTTTCAAACCACAAATTCCAACTCGCAAGCGTATTGCTGAGATTGATCCAAGGACAGGTTTTGAGAAAGTTGATGCTTATGGTAAAGCCTCCAGAGACTATGAAACGTGTACCGGTCAAGACACTGAATCAACATATGTATTTATCTTTCAACCGCTGGTATTACGACAATCGAACTGGCGAGGCCATTATTGTGTTGGGTAACGGCTTAAAGACCGAGCTGATAAAGATCATTGATCTGATGTGGCTCGTGAACTTGACAGAGACCGACAATGACGTGTTATTCAAGAATAAGATATTAATTGAGCGTCGTGAAGACTATGACCGATCAATGCAATTTCAATGTGTTGTTCGTGTGTGTCAAGTTCATGGTATTCACAGCTGCAGAGATTGGCAGACCAAGTGCTTCAAGTAATTTAAAGACAAAGAGCTCAAGAGGAGGGGTGTCTGTTAGTACACGGTTTTGCGTCTCGAGTCTTTTTAATTATCGTTTTTGTATTTATCGTTTATTTTAATGTAAAAGTTATTTATATTAACTTAGTTCGTTAGAAGAACAATCTAGTTCGTTAAGGATGCTTAACGAACTAGACCTTAAGTTAAGTCTCCTCCTGATTCGTTAAGGATGTTTAACGAACCAGGGGTTAGTTAGTTATAGTTTACTATTTATTGTAAAGTAACGAATTGGAAGGCTAGTTCGTTAAGGAATGTTTAACGATCTAGATTCCATCATCTATTTGTAGAGGATTCATCCTCTATTTAATATAAGTTTTGAGTTAACGTATTGAATTGATGTCCAAGTTTCCTCTCAATCAAAACTTTATCTAATTAACCGATTCCAAAATATATATACACCTAGTTACAACTAATACTTATATATACATGACATATAACCGGTAAGAGTAATTATGAACTAGATTCGTTAATCGTATATTAAGCTTTAGATCTTAGATCCGAGGCTTTCACATCAGTCTTGGATATTTTGAATGAGATCCAATTTCCGCATCGAGGTGTTGTATCATTTGTTGCATAAGTACATTTTAAGATGCCAACACAAAAACCAGCCATTTTAAATGAAAGTTTAAATTTAATAAAAATCCAAACTTGAGGGTTAAAATTAAAACTTGAGTGTCGAACCAGGAATAATAAATGTAATGAACTGGGTGAAGTAAGGATAACGAATTGGGAATAGTTACTTAGCGAACTAAGTGGCGTTTGAATAACAAATCAGGAACAGTATTCTAACGAACCTGTAACGAATTAAGTTTAACGAATCAGTAACGAATCAAAGAGACGTCACCAACGAATCACTGACGAAACAGTTGAACGGGTTGATGGCGAATCATTGACGAATTAAGATAACAAATAAGTAACGATTCACTTGAATGAATCAATAGATGAATTGATAACGAATCATTGAACACGAATTAGGAACACTAAGCACGAATCAGCTAAAGTTGATAACGAAGTGTCTACAGTGAATAACGAACTAGTTTTTTATTCAGTTGTAACAAACTATCCACGTGGCACGAATCAGTTAAAGTTTACTTAACGAATTAAACACAAGTTTAACCTGGCTCTGATACCACTTGTGAATACGTAATAATTGTACAGATCTAATCAATATAGGTAATCGGATTAGATCTAATACCTTAGGACCTAGTTTATGATATGTTCTTAGTTATAGATGATATAGTATAATAGTAATTGTAATATGTATATTAGTAATACGTGAAGAAAGAATTGAGCTAGAGAGAATACGGATAGAGGTTCAATAACAATTAACTCAAAACTTAAATTATGAGGACATGAGCAGCCCTTAAATAGACGTTGGAGGCTAATTCGTTACACATCCCATAACCAATTGGCTCCCAGTTCGTTAACTTACAAAGTAAACAAAGAGAGCATAACAATCATTGATTCGTTATTCCCCCATTCGTCAACATTCCATGATGAATTGGAATAAACATAACGAATTACAATCCATTCGCTAAACATCCTTAACGAATGGACTTTACATATAACGAACTGGCTAACTCTTTAAACATCCTTAACGAATTAGCCGATACATCACGAACTAACTATTTTCCATAAATACCATTAACATTATAAAAATGATAAATTACAACCGAAAAATTACAAAGACTCGAGACGATAAAATCTTGCACTATTATAATTATAATCTTATAATTCGTTATGTTTATTCCTATTCGTCATGGAATGTTGACGAATGGGGCATAACGAATCACTGATTCATTATGCTCTCTTTGTTTATTTTGTTAGTTAACGAACTAGGAGTCATTTCGTTACGGGATGTGTAACGAATTGGTCTCCATCGTCTATTTAAGGGTTGTTCATGCTCTCATAATTTAAGTTTTGATTTAATTGTTATTGAACCTCTGTCCGTATTCTCTCTTGCTCAATTCTTCTTTAACGCAATTCTTCCTTAACGCAATAGTAATACACATATTACAATTACTATTATACTATATCATCTATAATAAGAACATATTATGATATAGTATAATAGTAATTGTAATATGTATATTAGTAATACGTTAAGAAATAATTGAGCTATAGAGAATACGGATAGAGGTTCAATAACAATTAACTCAAAACTTAAATTATGAGGACATGAGCAGCCCTTAAATAGACGATGGAGACTAATTCGTTACACATCCCATAACGAATTGGCTCCCAGTTCGTTAACTTACAAAGTAAACAAAGAGAGCATAACAAATCATTGATTCGTTATGCCCCCATTCGTCAACATTCCATGATGAATGGGAATAAACATAACGAATTACAATCCATTCGCTAAACATCCTTAACGAATGGACTTTACATATAATGAACTGGCTAACTCTTTAAACATCCTTAACGAATTAGCCGATACATAACGAACTAACTATTTTCCATGAATACCCTTAACATTATAAAAATAATAAATTACAAACGAAAAATTACAAAGACTAGAGACGATAAAATCGTGCACTATTATAATTATAATCTTACAAAGACTCGGGAGTATAATTCGTTATGTTTATTCCTATTCATCATGGAATGTTGACGAATTGGGCATAACGAATCACTGATTCATTATGCTCTCTCTGTTTATTTTGTTAGTTAACGAACTAGGAGTCAATTCGTTACGGGATGTGTAACTAATTGGTCTCCATCGTAAATTTAAGAGTTGTTCATGCCCTCATAATTTAAGTTTTGATTTAATTGTTATTGAACCTCTGTCCGTATTCTCTCTTGCTCAATTCTTCCTTAACGCAATACTAATATACATATTACAATTACTATTATACTATATCATCTACAATAAGAACATTTATAAACTAGATCCTAAGGCATTAGATCTAATCTGATTACCTATGTTGATTAGATTTGTACGATTATTATGTATTCACACGGATGGACATGATTAATTTCCTTATTAATGTTGGTGTAAAGAAGTAGTTGGAGAGGAGTGAATGTGTAATTAGTGCCTCCCTAGGGTGTATTGAAAGAAGAAGATGACCATTCCATTTATAGGCTGATCAGACCCTCAAGGCACGACCGTGTTGAGTTGGGCACCACCGTGTCTTCTTTTTTGTTTTGCAGCATATATTGTCCATTTTCATATCGTACAACAATGGGTAAACACGACCGTGTTAAGCAAGGCACGACCGTGTTGAGTTCCACAACAATCCAAATTCCTTCAGTTTTATCATTTTCGCTTGTACTTGAAGGCATGGCCGTGATTTGGGAAGGCATGGCCGTGTTTTGCTTCAGAAACTTCTATTTTGTCTTTTCTTCTTGCCCTTTATAAGATGGGGTGTGTTTTGGTTAACATGGCCATGTTCTGCTTTCCTGATTTGTGTCTTTACTTCATATGCTCTAGGTACGACCATGTCTTGATTCAGCATGTGGTGTGTTAAGTTCTGTTTTCACCGTTTATCTTTGGTTTTCTTTGTATTTCTGCTTGTTTTATTTCTTATGACTATATTTACCTATACATAGAAATTATATACATTAGTGGGTATTTATTGTATTATAGTTGCCAAAATTACGCGTATTTAGATATATTTCAGTGCTGAAAAGATGTATAATTTCTTATACATCACCAGTGTGACACAATCATGGACATGTGTATGATTCATTAACCTAAACTAAACAAAAAACCCTATTAAACAAGTATCACGTCAATTGAAAGAATAATCTGTTGGATTGAAATAAACCTAAATTGACTGAATGCTCAATAATACTAAACATCAAAGATAATAGATTATAAATCTATATCCACAATCATTCAACTCTATAACATGAGAAATTACTGAAAACTTACAATACTCTACATCCTGGGAATGATTCGAGAGAATTATCTACTTATTGTCTTCATTAGATCTTCAATTATGATAAGGAAAGCCAGTACCAGTAATCAAGAGATGATTGGTAGTAGCGGTGTTAAAAAGTATCCAAAACAGAATCCGAAATATCCGAAAATCCGAATCTGATTTATCCGAATTTTCAGATACCCGAATCTCGAAAATCCGAGAATTCGGATTTGGATTACGAAGTTGGAAATTTTCTGATATTTCAGATATCCAATTTATCCGACATATAAAATACTATTACATTTTAAATATTAAATATTATATTAACTATAACAGTATATGATGCAAACCCTAAGCCTAATTATGGATTTCTTTCTACCATGCTGACTGCTCTTCCGTTACAGTCGTCGCCGCTCCTTTTCATCTCTTGGTTGTTCTTTGACACTGCTTTATCTGTTAATTAAGCCTTTGACAAGACGACAACCAACTTCTTCATTCGCTTGTGAGGTCGCCGCTAGTGAGTACCGGAAGGCCAAAAATGTGACTTGTGATATCAATGAGACAAAACTCGTTATATATATATTGGTTAATCAAATTGGATGTCGGCTAGAATTCTGGATCTGAGACGCGAGCTTAGGTGCACGTGTTTAGCTTGAATGAGAAGAAATATTTAAAATTTTTTGTTATTTGGCTATAAATAGGACATTTGTTGTCTTTATTTGTGGGTGTTTCTATGGTGTAATCAACCACCCAAAGGGAGCTCACCTTGGGTGGGATCGGTTCGTTTATCATATTTTTTATCATTTGAAACCGATCACGAGATCATTACTATCTTTATATTATTTTTAAAGTCATTTGATTTCACCGCACCCGTCTCGACCGATTATTAAGAACAAAGTCGTTTGTATGTCCGATCCGATTGTTCGGGACCTACACTTGGTATCAAAGCAAGTTGAATCACTGATTCAACTTTGTTATTGATATTCGGGTTTTAGTTCCGCAATTACCCGTACCGAGACGTTAATTCCTGAAGTTTTTGAAGATCCGTTGAGGTTTTGGAAATAAAGTTTGTTGTTTGGAGATAAAGTTTGAATATTTGGGGAAATAAACTTGAAGTTCGTCTTGGGTTCGTAAATTCAGATTCACGACTGTTTAAGAGGTAGGTTTTAATGTTTAATGAAGATTTTTACGGCTTTTCTTTGGAAGAACTCCAAGAACATTAGGTGTTTGTTTGTGTGTTGAAGCTGCAAATCGCCATATCTAGCTCGGTTACTGTTGTATGTTGCAAGTTTGAAGTCCGGCCACCACCTGTGGCGGTGGCAGCGTAACATATGGTGTTCCGTGGTGGTGTAGCTCGTAAGCGGTGGTGTAAGAAAAATGGTGTTGCCGGTGGTGTTGGTTACTAACAGTGGCGACACGATTTTCCGTCCACCATGAAGAAATGAACGGCGATGACTTTCCAACGACGGGTTAAACATGAATTTGGAGACATAGGTGGTGCTGTCGGGAGATGTTGATTAGCAGGTGAAGCTGCTGAAATATGTATTTCTGGCTGAATTGGTCGCTTACAACTTTGGGGTCGCGTCATAAGGTATGGCTAGGATTATACGCAGATGGAATCATGTTGGCTGATGATGGGTAGGGTATTGTCATGAAACTACATAAGCTAATTTTGCTTGATAGGCCTAATGGATCATGTCACACCCCAACCTAAGGCGGAAATGCAGGGACGTGAGCTGATTGTTCACTGCTTTCAAGGTACTATCATGCAATATTAACGGTGAAGATATCTATTTATATAAAATAAATATTCAAACAAATAAAAAACAAACAAGTACATAATCCATAAAATACAACAAAACAAATTTATATTTCGAATGATCTTGATTAAAATTATTCTAACGTGAGTTCATCACTAAGTCTTCACCAACATGTATTCAATTCATACGATAATATGCATATGCGAATAAAATAGAAATAATTTTGTCAACAACATATGTTGAGTGAGTAAAACACCAGTTAATTTAAATACAATATAATATAGAAAAGAAAACGAAAGTTGTTCCTGTGCGATAAACAATTAAGCCAGAGCATAAAAATAATTCAAACAAATAATAAAATATGGGTGAAACTGTAGCCATGCGAATCGGGCATTGGTTACCATGAGTGAATTGTCGGTGAAACCATTGTCATGCGATTGGACACCGGCCACTACGATGGTCGTCTGATCATACTATTATGACGGACCTCCCCGAATGTGGACAATTATGCAAATAAACATATAGCAAGTTACACATTAAACTGATATACACACAAGGATTAAACAATTGCAATTGTGAATGCTATATAATAGGTAAATAAATAAGTTACACATGTGTCCCAAAAAGGATTTAAAAATAGGTAAAAAGGGGAGTGAAATACTCACCTTAGTAAATAAGCAAAGGTAAACGAATGCTGTAAGAACGTTAACAAACAATAGTCACGCTTGTCGGGATAGATCAACGGAATGCCCTAAGTAAAAGTAATATGAGAGATACTAATGATTAACGAATGGATTTTATAGATATAATTTTTGAGTTAACGAAAGGTCAATCCAGAGTTACAATATTTACTTGAAAATATGATATAAAAGTTATTAAAATTATATGAAACAAAATAAATCATTTTCTTTATGAATATTATTTTTATTTAAAGTTGTATTAAAGAATATTAAATATTTGTTTATAAAAATACTTTTGTATTATAATTAATTAATATTTATTTTAAATTAATATTTGTAAACAGCAAATAATAAATAATAATAATATTTATATAAAATATAATCTTTTTATAAAATACTTGAACTTATATCTACATTTTAATATGTTAGTTACCAATACATATTTTAAATTAAAATTCTTTTTAAATATTTAAAACCTTTATCAATTTTAATAATCTAATATATACATATATAAATTAATATACACATATCTATAAAGTTTTAACCAAGGTTCGGAAAAGAAGCTAGTTAATATGCCGGTTTTCGTAAAAATACTGATTATTTATGATATGATTTTATAATATTTAGATAAGTTTATGATATTTAATAGATAAATTAACCATTAAAGAAGTTTCCAAAAAATAAAGGAGTTGGGGGGTTCGACCCCCTCCCCCCCCCCCCCCCCCGGCGCCCCCCCAAGAGGTCTGAAGCATTAACACAACCATCCTAGCCATATGGGCTAGGTTGTTATTTTATTATAACTTTTGAATTTATTAACATTTAACACAACCCAAACTACATCTGGATAATGGGTAAGCGAGCCACAAGTTACGCCGCTATCCTCTTTTGGATCGGAAAGCCTATTCTACTAAATATCAATTCTTGGTTCCTCAGGCTCTGCGAGTCACTATGGGCCACCTTCTGCACCCTCTCTAAAAAGCTAACCGCCTTGGGAGCTAGGTATCTAAATGTGTCGAAGGCAAATGGAATGAACACGTGCTGATTCCCCAAACACACTGCCTCATGTTTAGTAACCTTCCTAGATTCCGCCCTCAATACCGCCTGTCTCGGAACGAAGCCACTGTCTCTCAGCCCTACCAATGGGGACACCCCGGTGAGGTCGACACATGCATGCTTACCTACTGCCCAGCCAAACAAAAGAACGTCCGCAAGACGAGGGTGTAGATCTTCCCCCTCTTAGATCAGTCAGAAAGTTAAACAGACGCGAACCCAGAAACTATAGAATCCTAGAAAAAATAATCGGCCGAAATGTTGCTTGTTTGGCTGATTTATTATGGGTTAATGATCCTAACCTGATAACGATTACAACCCAATAACCAATTACCTTAAAATATGCTTAAAACGAGGATCGATTAGCGTAAACAGTAGTTGGTAAGAACAAATCATGAACACACATCAAACAGAGACAATAACATAATTCGATATGGGGTTATAATAGGCGATGGTATAACAATGGTGCAAGCAAGATTAATTAGATTATAATGATCGTTATATGGTAAATCCCTAAACTAGTTATGCCGGTTTATTCATATAAGCAATGCGCATCATATTTGATTCTTCTTTCCTAATTGTATGCGTCGATGGACCGATTACGGTATGTGTGTCAGTGTGCTAGCTATCAATCAAATCCGAAAGAGTCACCTAACTAATGCCAAATGTATCTTTCGGTATATGTGACACCCGGTAAATTCCCAATCCCTTAAACCAAGTAATCAACCTAAATATTAGGTAATTATGTTATATGCGCCTTGCGCGAGCGCGCCATATTAGAATCAGCGCGTGCATTTGTTATGTGCGCCCTGCGCGAGCGCGCTATGTTAGAATCGGCGCGGGTATTTGTTATGTGCGCCCTGCGCGAGCGCGCTATGTTAGAATCGGCGCGGGTATTTGTTATGTGCACCCTGCGCGAGCGCACCATGTTAAGAACCTGCGTGGGCATATGTTATATGCGCCATGCGCGAGTGTATTGGTTTTATGTTTCTATAACTTAATGTTGTCTAATGGGCTGACCGTCTCGCATGATGCTAAGGCGGGTGCATCCCAAATCGTCTATGCGCGTGCGGAAGGGGAACTAACCTCCCCGCATGGCGGGAACATTGAGAGCTAGTTTGTCTGAAGCTCCAAGATGGAATTGACTTCAACATAACTGATCACTATGTTGAAATACCAAGACCACCTGGAGAATCTACAAATGAAACTCAATGTCCCTGACTGCGAGAAGGTTACGCACCTACCCGCAGCAAAGAAATGTCCTTCACGCAGAAAGCTATGCGCACCAAGTGATACGCGCAGAACACTTAGTCTATTCTCCAGATGTAAGGAGATTACTCCCGCCCAAAAGAAAACAGTAGCGTGTTTCAGAGATTTTCCACTTTTTACTGTACACTGACAAAAGTACCTGAAAAAGCACACTGTAACATGAAAAGTCAACTGTCAGCCACCCTATTCTCACCAACCCCAGACCTGCATGTCCTGACCAAATCAAATCAAAATCTTTTATCCACTACTCCACTTTTAAATAAATAATAATAATTTCCATACTTTATCATCATTACACCTAGATATGAAAAGATTACAATCCCCTAAAGCAAGGGATTGTGTTCCCTTGAGTTTGCCTATAAATATGTAACCTAAATTATCACCCAAGCACACTTCAAACTTCTCTCTTAAGAACTGCAAACTTGCACTAAACATCTCCCAAGCATCCGTTATTTTCAATTCCGTTCCAGTTACTAGACCTTCAATTCAAAGGCCAACACCAAGAAAACCCGAATCTCGATTAATCCCTTAATAAGAACCACAGGTGAGTCTCACAGCCCCTATTTTCACTATTTTCACTGTTTTTAAACTGTTTTCGGGGCGAGGGACACGTACTTAAATTACGATTTATCATGTTATACTTACAAGTTATGCAAACGATTGTGTTTAAATTATGTTTCATGATGAGCAATGCAAATGGTTATCTATGGTTTACGATGTATGTGCGCCAGAATTCGAGTAAGTGATCACTTTACCATTGGAACTCTAAGGGTAGGGACTGATGGTTTGATCCGCCCACTCGTAGGGGTCGCACCTCTTACACAGACGAGTGCCTAGTATGGTCATGGGGCAGTACTATGGGTTTGAGCCCGCTCGTAGAGGTCGCTCCTCTTACGCAGACGAGCGCCTTGTTTTCCGGCACAACGTCTGCGCGTAACCCGCGGGACGGTATTATTCGCTCGTAGTGGCAGCGCCACTTACACAGACGAGCACGGTTTTTCAGATGTGTCCGCGCGTAACCCGCGGGACGGTATTACTTGTTTCGCTCGTAGTGGCAGCGCCACTTACACAGACGAGCACAGTTCCCAGAAATGTTCGCGTGTAACCCGCGGAACGATTTTATCATAATGTGTTGATAGAACTATGTTTTACCAAGTATGTGTTTTAATGATGCTATCAGAATTATGTCTCAGAATGATTTTTATCAAGATTATGATGCAATACGATTTATCAAGTTACTAAAACTTGTGAACTCACTCAGTTTATACTGATTCAAATGTTTTACGTGTCTTTCAGGAGATAACTAGGTAGCGCTTGGAGTCACACTTAGAGCACCTCACGCTGAAAATCTAAAACTAGCTTTTTGGAAGATTTTAGTTCTATCCCTTCGATGCGCGTGGTTGTTCCCGCCGCGCAAGGGGATATGGCGTGGAAATCTTCAACAGTTTTTATACTTGGATGTTTTTATGTAATTTTTAAACAATGTAATGTATTTGTATTAAACATTTCATGCGCAATGAAAATCTTACTTTGAGTGTTTGCAATGGCCCGTGCTTAATTATCAATCCCCACTCGCGCGCGCCCGGCTGTTTCCGCCGCTCAGGGCCGGGTGTGACAGATTGGTATCAGAGCACTGGTTATAGCGAACTAGGAAAAGAAGTTTTAACCTAGACTATAACCGTTGGGGAATCGCATGAAATATTTTTCAAAGAAAATATTTTCAAAAGAAACTATACACACACTTAGAAACACGGGTCACACAGTGTCTAGTGAATAAAGATAAAGAACATTATGTGCTCAGAGTAAATGCGCTAAGTTTAAAATATTTTCGTTCTCTTTTAAAGCGAGAATGCCCCGACTAGAGCCAAGGGAATCACCATGACACCCGAGGAACTCGCGGAAATAATCGCGCAGGCGATCGCGACACATGAGGCCAGCAAGGCCGAATCAAGTCAGGGTCGTCAGAACGAGACCCCAGAACCCGATTCAGGAGCCTTGGACAAAGGATGCTCCTATAAGACATTCATGGCCTGTAGGCCTTGGCCATTCAAGGGTACCGAAGGGGCCATTGGGCTCTACAACTGGATTGACAAGATGGAGACAGTTCTCTCCATTAGCAGATGTAGTGAGAACCAGAAGGTCCTTTACGCGACATGCATGTTCCAAGAAGCAGCTTCGTCTTGGTGGAAGCTTCAAGTGAAGACTTTGGGGCGAGAAGTTGCTCTTCACAAGACCTGGGAGGAACTGAAGGAAATGATGATGAGAAATTTCTGCTCTCGCGCAGAAATCCAGAGTCTGCAGCAGGAATTCTGGAACCACACCATGGTAGGAACGGATATCGACGCCTACAACAACCGGTTCAACGAGCTTTGCCAGTTGGTGCCAGACATGGCAAACACGGAGGAAAAGAAGATCGAGAGGTATATTTTTGGGTTACCTCCTGTTGTTAGGGTTCCGCTCAACGCCGCAGCGCCTCCAACCTTTGATGAGGCGGTAGCGCGGGCCATCACCCTTACAAGGGATACGGTCCGTGCGGGTATGTTGACTACGCGCGGAAACGAGCAGCGAACCTCTGACTCCAAGAGGAAATGGAACTCTCACCACCGAGGGTCCGACTCCAAGCAGCCACCGTTCAAGAAGCAGGAAAGCGCAAGGGTTTACGCGATCCAAGCCGCGGAGCCATCAAGGAAAGGATACAGCGGGCCTTACCCATGGTGCAACAAATGCAAGTTTCACCACGAGGGTGAATGCGCGAGCGTCACGTGCGCCAAATGTAACAGGCCAGGGCACAAGACGGTGAATTGCCGTGCTAAAGAAGCTGGAGCCAGTGACAACTGCTACGCATGCGGAAAGCCAGGGCATTTCAGTCGGGATTGCCCGCAAAGGGGAAACCAAGCTCGCGGGAGAGCTTTTGTGATCGGCGCGGGTGAAGCTAAAGAAGAGCCGAATGTGGTAACCGGTACGTTTTTGCTTAACGGCCATTTTGCATCTGTCTTATTTGATACTGGCGCTGACCTAAGTTTTATATCTGCTGAGTTTAAAAACTTCCTAGGCTTAGCAACCAGTAGGCTAGACACGCCTTATACTATAGAACTAGCCAATGGTAGGC
Organism: Bidens hawaiensis; assembly: GCF_021521415.1. NCBI lineage: Eukaryota > Viridiplantae > Streptophyta > Magnoliopsida > Asterales > Asteraceae > Bidens > Bidens hawaiensis. The sequence continues at coordinate 390,891 of NW_027493124.1, read as the reverse complement.
AGTTATGCGCGAACGAAAGAACTGAACAATGTGTTATAGTCATGGGAGGTCACGGGTTCAATATTAACTTGTTACCAATAGACTTGGGAAGTTTTGACATTGTGGTAGGTATGGATTGGTTAGTTGAGAACCGCGCGGAAGTTATTTGCCATGAGAAGCAGGTTCGGATCCCACTGTTGAACGAAGAAACCTTGGTAATTCAAGGGGAAAGAAGGGGAGTTGCGACGAAACTGATTTCGTGCCTAAAGGCGCGTAAATGCCTAAGGAAAGGGTGCTACGCCTTCCTGGCGCATGTAGTAGAGAAGAAAGGAGATGAGCGAAGAATTGAAGACTTACCAGTAGTGCGCGAATTTCCAGAAGTTTTTCCTGAAGATTTGCCCGGATTGCCGCAGCCGCGACAAGTAGACTTTCGTATTGATTTAGTCCCAGGAGCTGCGCCAGTAGCTCGAGCACCTTATCGATTAGCTCCATCTGAGATGCAAGAGCTATCCAATCAGTTACAGGGACTATTGGATAAGGGTTTCATACGCCCAAGCTTTTCGCCTTGGGGAGCTCCAGTACTGTTTGTTAAGAAGAAGGATGGTTCCTTCTGGATGTGTATTGACTACAGGGAGCTGAACAAGCTGACAGTCAAGAATCGGTACCCCTTACCAAGGATTGACGACTTATTTGACCAGTTGCAGGGATCCAGTTATTATTCGAAGATAGATCTACGGTCAGGATACCACCAACTTAGGGTCCATGAGGAAGATGTGCCGAAAACAGCCTTCCGAACTAGATACGGCCATTATGAGTTCTTAGTGATGCCTTTCGGGCTAACTAATGCGCCGGCTGTATTCATGGATCTGATGAACCGCGTGTGCAAACCATACTTGGACAAGTTTGTGATTGTGTTTATAGATGATATTCTGATTTACTCTCGGACCAAGGCCGAGCATGAGCAACACCTGAGATTGATTTTGGAATTGTTGAGGAAAGAAAAGTTGTATGCGAAGTTTTCCAAATGTGAGTTTTGGCTTAGAGAAGTTCACTTTCTCGGTCACGTTGTAAACGAGAAAGGAATACACGTTGATCCTTCCAAAGTCAAGGCCATCGAAAACTGGGAAGCGCCAAAAACCCCAACTGAGGTGAGGCAATTCCTAGGACTAGCTGGCTACTATCGACGCTTCATTGAGAACTTCTCCAAGATAGCTCTACCACTGACCGCGCTAACTTAGAAAGACAAGAAGTTTGTTTGGGGCGAAAATCAGGAAACAGCATTTCAAATGTTGAAACAGAAGTTATGTAGTGCGCCAATTTTGTCTCTGCCCGAGGGGACGGATGACATCGTCGTTTACTGCGACGCTTCACATCAGGGACTTGGATGTGTCCTTATGCAGCGAGACAAAGTCATAGCGTATGCCTCGCGCCAACTCAAGATCAATGAAAAGAACTACACAACGCATGATCTGGAACTTGGAGCGGTTGTCTTCGCGCTAAAGATTTGGCGCCATTACCTCTATGGTACAAAGTGTATAATCTTTACGGATCACAAGAGCCTTCAACATATATTTGATCAAAAGGATTTAAACATGAGGCAACGAAGATGGGTTGAATTGTTGAATGATTATGATTGTGAAATAAAGTACCACCCTGGAAAGGCGAACGTGGTAGCAGACGCGCTAAGTAGGAAGGAGCGAATAAAAACGCTACGAGTCAAGGCTCTAAGGTTGACCTTTCGCGCAGATCTCTCTACCCGCATCCGAGACGCTCAGCAAGAAGCCTTGAAACCAGAGTTTGCTAAAAACGAATCCCTTGGGGGTATGATTAAGAGTTTGGAACGTAAAGAGAACGGCAATTTATATTTCGCTAACCGCATATGGGTCCCTCTCAAGGGAGGATTGCGCGAGCAAGTATTAAACGAAGCTCACAAGACGCGGTATTCCGTACATCCTGGCGCAGACAAGATGTACCAAGATGTTAAAGCGCTGTATTGGTGGCCCAATCTTAAAGGCGCCATCGCGACGTATGTCAGTAAGTGCCTGACGTGTTCGAAGGTAAAGGCTGAATACCAGAAGCCGTCGGGGTTACTTCAGCAGCCAGAAATTCCCATGTGGAAGTGGGAACAAATCTCTATGGACTTCATCACCAAACTGCCAAGGACACCTGGGGGTTATGACACAATCTGGGTTATCGTAGATCGGCTAACTAAATCAGCACACTTCCTGCCGATCAAGGAAACCGATAAGATGGAAAAGTTAGCCCGATTGTATATTCGAGAAGTAGTTTCAAAACATGGAATCCCAGTGTCCATCATTTCTGATAGAGATAGTCGGTTCACATCAAGGTTTTGGAGATCGTTACAAGGAGCTCTAGGTACTCGCCTTGATATGAGTACAGCTTATCATCCTCAAACGGATGGGCAAAGCGAGCGAACAATCCAGACATTGGAAGATATGCTGCGCGCGTGCGCGATCGATTTCGGAGGTAGCTGGGATACTCATCTCCCATTGGTTGAATTTTCTTACAACAACAGTTATCACACAAGCCTCAAGGCTGCGCCGTTTGAAGCTTTGTATGGGCGCAAGTGTAGATCCCCACTGTGCTGGGCTGAAGTGGGTGACAAGCAAATGACTGGTCCAGAATTGATCCAAGAAACAACAGACAAGATTTTTCAGATACGGGATCGCCTAAAGACAGCACGCGACAGACAGAAGAGCTACGCAGATGTGCGAAGGAAACCATTGGAGTTTCAGGTAGGGGATAGAGTACTTTTGAAAGTCTCTCCATGGAAAGGAGTCCCCCGTTTCGGCAAGCGAGGAAAGTTGAATCCGCGCTATATTGGACCATTTGAGATCCTGGAAAGGATCGGTCCGGTTGCTTATAAACTCCGTTTACCCGCCGAACTCAGTGGAGTTCATGATACGTTTCATGTGTCCAACCTCAAAAAGTGTTTATCTGACGAAACGTTGATTTTGCCGTTGGAAGAGATTCACATCGACAAACAGCTGCACTTCGTAGAAGAACCTATAGCAGTAACCGATTGGAAAGAACAAAAGTTACGCAGAAGCAGAATCAAGTTAGTAAAGGTTCAATGGAACTCGAGGCGTGGGCCTGAATTCACTTGGGAAAGAGAAGACCAGATGCGCAAGAAATACCCACACCTCTTTCAGAACATGGCTTCTGCCAGCGACGTCTCCTAAATTTCGGGACGAAATTCTCTTAACAGGGGGAGAATGTGACACCCGGTAAATTCCCAATCCCTTAAACCAAGTAATCAACCTAAATATTAGGTAATTATGTTATATGCGCCTTGCGCGAGCACGCCATATTAGAATCAGCGCGTGCATTTGTTATGTGCGCCCTGCGCGAGCGCGCTATGTTAGAATCGGCGCGGGTATTTGTTATGTGCGCCCTGCGCGAGCGCGCTATGTTAGAATCGGCGCGGGTATTTGTTATGTGCACCCTGCGCGAGCGCACCATGTTAAGAACCTGCGTGGGCATATGTTATATGCGCCATGCGCGAGTGTATTGGTTTTATGTTTCTATAACTTAATGTTGTCTAATGGGCTGACCGTCTCGCATGATGCTAAGGCGGGTGCATCCCAAATCGTCTATGCGCGTGCGGAAGGGGAACTAACCTCCCCGCATGGCGGGAACATTGAGAGCTAGTTTGTCTGAAGCTCCAAGATGGAATTGACTTCAACATAACTGATCACTATGTTGAAATACCAAGACCACCTGGAGAATCTACAAATGAAACTCAATGTCCCTGACTGCGAGAAGGTTACGCACCTACCCGCAGCAAAGAAATGTCCTTCACGCAGAAAGCTATGCGCACCAAGTGATACGCGCAGAACACTTAGTCTATTCTCCAGATGTAAGGAGATTACTCCCGCCCAAAAGAAAACAGTTGCGTGTTTCAGAGATTTTCCACTTTTTACTGTACACTGACAAAAGTACCTGAAAAAGCACACTGTAACATGAAAAGTCAACTGTCAGCCACCCTATTCTCACCAACCCCAGACCTGCATGTCCTGACCAAATCAAATCAAAATCTTTTATCCACTACTCCACTTTTAAATAAATAATAATAATTTCCATACTTTATCATCATTACACCTAGATATGAAAAGATTACAATCCCCTAAAGCAATGGATTGTGTTCCCTTGAGTTTGCCTATAAATATGTAACCTAAATTATCACCCAAGCACACTTCAAACTTCTCTCTTAAGAACTGCAAACTTGCACTAAACATCTCCCAAGCATCCGTTATTTTCAATTCCGTTCCAGTTACTAGACCTTCAATTCAAAGGCCAACACCAAGAAAACCCGAATCTCGATTAATCCCTTAACAAGAACCACAGGTGAGTCTCACAGCCCCTATTTTCACTATTTTCACTGTTTTTAAACTGTTTTCGGGGCGAGGGACACGTACTTAAATTACGATTTATCATGTTATACTTACAAGTTATGCAAACGATTGTGTTTAAATTATGTTTCATGATGAGCAATGCAAATGGTTATCTATGGTTTACGATGTATGTGCGCCAGAATTCGAGTAAGTGATCACTTTACCATTGGAACTCTAAGGGTAGGGACTGATGGTTTGATCCGCCCACTCGTAGGGGTCGCACCTCTTACACAGACGAGTGCCTAGTATGGTCATGGGGCAGTACTATGGGTTTGAGCCCGCTCGTAGAGGTCGCTCCTCTTACGTAGACGAGCGCCTTGTTTTCCGGCACAACGTCTGCGCGTAACCCGCGGGACGGTATTATTCGCTCGTAGTGGCAGCGCCACTTACACAGACGAGCACGGTTTTCAGATGTGTCCGCGCGTAACCCGCGGGACGGTATTACTTGTTTCGCTCGTAGTGGCAGCGCCACTTACACAGACGAGCACAGTTCTCAGAAATGTTCGCGTGTAACCCGCGGAACGATTTTATCATAATGTGTTGATAGAACTATGTTTTACCAAGTATGTGTTTTAATGATGCTATCAGAATTATGTCTCAGAATGATTTTTATCAAGATTATGATGCAATACGATTTATCAAGTTACTAAAACTTGTGAACTCACTCAGTTTATACTGATTCAAATGTTTTACGTGTCTTTCAGGAGATAACTAGGTAGCGCTTGGAGTCACACTTAGAGCACCTCACGCTGAACATCTAAAACTAGCTTTTTGGAAGATTTTAGTTCTATCCCTTCGATGCGCGTGGTTGTTCCCGCCGCGCAAGGGGATATGGCGTGGAAATCTTCAACAGTTTTTATACTTGGATGTTTTTATGTAATTTTTAAACAATGTAATGTATTTGTATTAAACATTTCATGCGCAATGAAAATCTTACTTTGAGTGTTTGCAATGGCCCGTGCTTAATTATCAATCCCCACTCGCGCGCGCCCGGCTGTTTCCGCCGCTCAGGGCCGGGTGTGACAGTATATCAAGGGAAAACCTCGTTTGGGACTTTGGTACCTCAAAGATTCTCCTTTGGTACTACATGCATATACCGACAATGATTATTATTTATGGTGGGTGCAATTTACACAGAAAGTCAACATCAGGAGGATGCCAATTTTTGGGTAACCGGTTGATCTCATGACAATTCAAGAAGCAAGTCACAGTATCTACCTCCACAGCTGAAGCTGAATACATTACCGCTTCCAGTTGTTGCTCCCAAGTCATTTGGATCCAGCATCAGCTACTGGATTAAAGTTTGAGTTTCTTTGCCACCCCATAAAGTGTGACAACGAAGAAACGGTCTGTATTGTGAAAAACTCAGTCCAACACTCAAATACTAAGCACATCAACATCGAATGCATTTCATTCGTGATTGTTGTGATTGTAAGCTTGTGACCATTGATATGGTTGACACAGACAACAACTTTGCTGACCTTTTCACCAAAGCCTTTGATCGTTCTTGATTTCTATTTCTCGTAGAGTCGCTTGGAATGATCTGTTTTGACTAAATTTTTATCTTTTTGTTCTTAAAATCAAAAATATTTTTCAAATATGTCACAATTTTAGAAGGGGAAATGAGTTAGGTTTAACTCACCAAAAAGATTTTTAGTTTGCTTTAAGAAACACAAAAATGAGTCACTTGACTTGCCAAAAAGTTTTAATACTCTCTTTAATCATATCATAAAAGGTTTCGAAAGATATTCTCTAGTTAAGAGGGAGCTCCTTCTTTGAGGAAGTCGAATTAATCAAAATTTATTAAATTTTGAGAAATCGATCCGACCTTTGAAAAATGATAAGAAATAGTCTCTAATCGATCCAACCTTTGAAAAATCAAGCAACAAGATCATTGCTTAATATGTAGATAGGCTTAACAAACGAGTAAGTGTCATAGTGATATAAACTTAAATTCTCGCCTATGATAGTGGTTACACACTCATGAAGCGGTTGCCGGCTCCAATATACGTCATATCGATGAAGGCATAAATATTAATAGACAGTCATACACGAGCCCGTTAGTCATTAAGGGGTCGGAGTCAATTCGGGGTGATACTTGTGAACACAAATTATGTCTGAGGTATGATTGAGTCTTTAATTTGTCGGATTAAATGGGGCCACATAAGTAACGTTCTTAATATATACCTTAACATACCCATTGAAATCTAAATACTTATTAAGCTTAAAGTGGAAAAATTATATCTACAATTAACTTTGTGTTCTTGGCATAAAAATATTGAAATAGAAGTGCGATCTATGACGTTAACAGATAATGTGATTTCATATCGTGATCTTTCTTATCAAAATATGTAAACTCTTAATATTTATAATTAGTATATTAAATATAATATTAATTTCATCTTTACCTCATTTTTTTTATTTTATTTTGTTTATTTTTTTAACTTAATCTATTAAGTATGTTTTTAACTTTTATTTTATTTTAATTTTAATTTTTTTTATATTTTATATTTTATTTTATATTTTAATTTTTAAATTAGTTTTATCTTTGATTTTATGAAAGGTTCATGGGTTTATGATAAAGTCCTTCGTGCAAAAGTTGTTAAGTGTCGGACCAACTATATTGATTATATATTTAAAGTGTTCGGATTCGGTGGGTAAATATTTTTTCTTGTTTAAATCTATAAACATTTTCAGAGTGGATGGGTCGGGCGTGCAAAATCATTTGAATCTCGAAGTATTTTGACCCTATCGCGAGATAGGTTGACCATATATAAAGAAATCTTCAAAATATCTTTCACTTTATACTCACACACCCTATCCTTATCCTCTCAACTCTCTCTCTCTCTAAGAATACCCTTAAACCTCCACCGATGCTGCTCCTAACCTCAAATAACCTCATATAAATCTTTCAAAATCGTTGATTCACACTTGTTTTTCATCAACCATGAAACCCTCTCCATCGGTAAATCATTTATATTTGTTCAAAATTTGTATTTCTTATTATCATGTTCTTAACGGCTCAGGGAGGAGCCGTCGTGGACTTCTTTGGACAATCACATATTGTTGTTTGATAAAAATCGTCGTTGGAATCTTGTTTTCGACATCTTGGAAAACTAATGGACCAATTTAAATTGTGTTTTTACACTTGTTTGTATTGTTTTCTTGATTTCTAGGGTTTTGGACAGTTCTAGGTTAAATTGGCCTATGACTTGTTTGAGTTTGGGTCGGAAAAGCTTCCAACGATGTTATCGGGTTAGATGAACACATTATTAAAAGGATTTGTGATTTGGACATGTTGGGTTTTGGGTTGAATACTCAGAGTGTTGTTGATTGAATCAAATCAAACCTGGATTCTGTTCGTTTAGAATGAACTTATTTTACCAGCATGCCCCTGAATTGAAAGTATGAGGGAATCAAATCATGTATGGGTAAAAATGAATCAAATCGACTGATTATAAACCAATCGAATCGACTGACGTCTAACCCATCGAATCTACTCCTTAAACAAATCAAATCGAACATTCATTTGATTCGATTTGTTTACACAGTCGATTCATTTAAACAACTTTATTCGAATATTCCATTTGATTAGTTTGGTCTCTGGGATTCAATTTGTTTAGTCTCCATTAGACTAGATTCATTCTAAGTTATCATTAAATCTATTAGTCAACTCAATTCACACTCGATTCGTTAAATTTAAGTAGATAAATTTTATTATTTGACTCGATTCGTTCTAAGTCGATTAGTTTTAACTTGATGAGTTTTGTAATTACCTTGTACATATGTTCTTTTATTTAATTGTCCTAAGTGTTTGGCCTATTTATCTACGTAGCAACAGAACATGTACTGTCCCTTGGATCTGCCAAGGAAGAAAAACCATAAAGTATTTACTTCAATGATACTGGAAATTTCCCTTCCACATCACGGAAAATTGTCTCTCGGATCACCAAGGTGGGTCTGACAAGATAAAGCTGGAATAGGTTGTTGTCATGGGTCCTCTCACTAAGCAAACCCAATTTAACTACTCCAAATGGTTCTTCATATGTATGCACAACAACATTTTTTCAAAGAAGAAATGGGCATCGTATCCAGGTTTTGTTCAGTTGCTACTTGACACAATGATGCCCGATGTGCAAGACCAATGTATCTAAAGAAATTTTACAAGAAAGGGAACGAGTTACCTCCTTCGGAACCATACAATGTTAAGATGGTCCGACATATTGTTTTTAAAAAATGTTGAAACCACCTGTCAGAAGTGGTTATGTGTATCAGGGTGACACTCCAGGTCATAAGTTTGGCCAGTTTGCTAAGACTGATCCAGATGATGAAGAAGTTGAGGGTGAAGAATATGATGACTGTGATTGAGATGAAGATGAAGGTTGTGATGATGATAGAGGTGATGAATGTGGTGGTGATGAGGCCACTGAGACATATACAGAAACTTAAGGTGAGCATAAAACAAAAATGCTTCATGATCAGAGATTAGAAGCAGTAAAAAGAAGGCTATCAACAAGCCTTCTGAAGGTGGTCCTTCTACTGCTGCAGCTGATGAACCTGCAAGGCAACTCATGTGACTGAAGAAGCTGGCTGACTCCCAGAAGTCAGCTCGTGAGCGATGCCTGCATCGCTAAAGGTAATTTTTACTTCAGTCTTCCATTCCAACTGAGACCTTAGATTAAGAACAAATCCGTTCCTTTAAACCAGCAAGAATGTCAGGTCCCTCGCTTTCAGCTGGATCTTACTTAATCATGTCATAACTCACAAAGATTGATGTGTTGACAAGGGAGTTAATGACGGGTTTCTATATTTAGAAAGATATCCGTTTGTTAAAGGCGGAATCAATAACAAACATACGGTTGCTAAAACAGTATTTAATAGTAATCAATACCAACAAGATTCACTCAAAAGATTTCCATTTATATAATATCAATCATACATAGTGGAAAATCGATTTAGGGTTTCTTGAAGGTTTATCCGTACTAAGGCAGCCGTCACACACAATATTCTATCTTAATAAATGTGTTTGTCTGCCTTTGTCTGTGTGTTGTGTGTATCTTTGCGGCGTTCCCTATAACATTCTATTTATAGGCTTCCAACCTAGGATAGCTGTCATTCCTTCTAGAAACCCCAAACGTACATATATATTCAATTTACATAATCAGAAAATATTCTAAGTGTAAAACAAGTCTTCCGGGTAGGCTTTGCATCAATCTTTATTTTCCGAGTACGCTGTCTACTCTGCCATCCTTCAGGACTTGGTAACAATGAAGTGTGCTCGGGATCATTTTCCGGGTAGACTTTACTTGAAGGGTATTTTACCAAGAAAAATACTCACCGGGTAGACTTCAGTCTTTTTGACTTTGCCAGACTTTGCCCGACAAACCCTTACAAGCAACCTTGTTCTTCGATGGTCCATTTCAACTCTTTGCTATAATATAACTTATTAGCAAAGTGTACTTGGGATTATTGTTCCTTTCTTGAGTTGAACCTTGCCCGATGTTACTTAGAGATATTCCATTTATATATCAAGCTTGCTCGGACCATAATTGTTAAAGAATACCTTGCCCAGTCTTCCAATCACTTGGCTTCATGGACTTGGTTAGCCAAAAGCTTACTCGGGAGAGAACTCTACATGGCTATGAAGAACAGACTTGCTCGATAAAGTGAACCTTGCTCGGATTTACATAAACTAGTGAACCTTGCCCGGAAATGCACTAATTTGCAAACTCTGCTCGGATATCCACTAAAGAAGACTACTTGAAAATAACCTTGCCCGATAGACAAAATATCGTACCCAGCTAAGTAAAACCTTGCTCGGATGTCTAAGGAGTGGCCGGATCCATACTTAGCGAATTCTGAGGAGTTTGAGAAGATTACAATCTTCCATGTACTTCATCTTGGTCAAATCTTTGACTCAACAATCTCCCCCTTTGGTGAATTGCTTGACTCAACAATCTCCCCCTAGATTGGAACACCTCATCTGTTCCAAAACATTTCTAAGGTTACATACCCTTAGTAAAAAATACACATCAAAGTTCAAAGTCAAATTACATAATCAAATAACATAAACAGATTATATAATCAAAATCTTTCCTAAGACATTACATATTAAAGCCTAAGCTAACATTCTTCATTTTAGCCAGAGATGCTTGTTTAGGCATGGAAAGTCCAATTTTTCTTGATCTCTCATGTATCTTAACAGTTCTGATTGCTTAGCACTTGTAGAACTTTGCCTTTCTTTGTAATCAGAGAGATGCAGTGCTGCAATCCTAGTTAGTTTCCATAGATTGAACTTTCTGAAGTCAATTTTGGAGAAGATCTTCACAATCTATCCATTTTCCATCATAACATTCAGATGTTCAGTTCTGGAGTCATAACATACTCCACTTGGCATAACCTTGTGGTTAACTGAAGGATTTTTGGCTTTTACCACAGGCTTGACAAGAGGTTTATCCATCTTCAAGTACATCTGGTTTGGTTGTTCTTGAGTACTTACAGACAACTTCCTTTTTTTGGTGCTATTCTGTTTTGAGACTAAGGAAGTTGTCTTTTTGCAGATTTCCTTTACTTTGGATTTTCTCTTCATTGTCATCTTGGATAGATCAACCATCTTTTTGGATATTCCTTGTTCTTTCCATCTAGAGGCTGAGCAGCTTCTTTCTTCTTGTTCAACTGTAGCCCTTTCATTTTATTGAAGTTGCTCAAAATCTCTTTTCTTGTCATAACTTTGACTGAGTCGAAGGGAATTCCATAACTTTCTGTAATGCCATCTTTAGCTCTTCAGAGAGATGATGTTTGTCAGAACTGGAATTGCTCTTAGTTTGATCCATTGTTGATTCTCTGTTAATCGATGAACACACAATTGTCAGTTAGATTTATAAATAAGTGTATTTAAAAGACAAATAAAGATTAAGACATAAACAATATTTCTTATTCAAACCTTTATCTTGACTGATGTTGAAACCTGCGCAAAACAGAAATGTAAGTTATTCTTGAAATGTGAAGTTTCAAATAAAAACTACATATGCAGGTCTCCTTTTAATGAGAGTTAAGACAAATGTGTAGTACATTTCTGAACAAATTTTGGCAGAAAACTGTAGATAAAGTTCTTTGATTCTACCTATTTCTTTTGCATGCCAGGTAAAGTGAGAAACATAAAAAGTAATTTGTCTTTTAGTTTATAAATTCCTTATTATTTAAGGAATGATTGCTTTGGAGTATATCCAGAAATGGTAAAGTGTGTAAAGATAAGGTAAGATACCTTCCACTTACAAAACTTACCCGTTAAACAAAACATATCAAGTCTTGCTTGGTCAAACTAATTCATTCAAAGTTAAGACATAATGAAGAAAGCTTACCTGAAATACTAGATTTCTTGAGAACTTAATCACAAGGCAAATAATCAAGTATATAGCATCAAATAAACATCCTTACTAGAAATCAATTAAGGTACCCATATAAATTTCTCAAATTTAAATTAACAGTTTAATCTAGCATAAACCCTATAAGAATAAGCATCATAATCAATTTATCATACTAAATAACATATTCAATCAAGCATACTTGAAAACATAGTGTGCCCAAGCAACCTTCACAATTTTAGTGTGCCCAAACAACCTTATTATTCAAAGCATACCCGAATAACTTTCATATAGTGCAAAGTGTGCCCGAAAAAGGATTTCTAGCAGACAGTGTACTCGGAAAGTCAAATTTTGAAATTACCAAGTATATTGAGGGAACAAAAGTGTACCCGAAATATAAAGTGTACCCGGAAAACAATGTTTGCCCGAAAACACTTGTAATTTCAAAGAAATCATAAACACACATATCACAGAGCATGCTAGGAATGAAATTAAAACACATAAACATTTAAGTGTGCTATAGTCTAAAATTTCAAAGAGCTTGCCCGAAAATCCTATGTTAGCACTAAGCTTGCTAGGATAAACACATTCAATCATCAGGTATGCCCTTACTCGAGGGAATTTAAATATGTCAAACCATACCCGAAAATGACAAACTTAAATAATAATATCTAAGTGTGCCTGGAAAGATTAACAAACCTTTCCTAACAACATATTCACATAAATCACTAAGCTTACTCAGTGTACTAACTTAAGTTCACAAAGTTTGCTTGAACTCACAATCAGCATATAAAATGCAAAGCTTGCCCCAAACAAGAATGTCTTGTTAAAAGCTAGCTATACCACATAATCATCTCAAGACTTCAAGTGTCACACCCGGCCCTGAGCGGCGGAAAAAGCCGGGCGCGCGCGAGTGGGAATTGATACTTAAGCACGGGCCATTGCAAACATTCAAAGTAAGATTTTCATTGCGCATGAATAGTTTAATACAAATACATTACATTGTTTAAAAATTACATAAAAACATCCAAGTATAAAAATTGTTGAAGATTTCCACGCCATATCCCCATGCGCGGCGGGAACAACCACGCGCATCGAAGGGATAGAACTAAAATCTTCCAAAAAGCTAGTTTAGATGTTCAGCGTGAGGTGCTCTAAGTGTGACTCCATGCGCTACCTAGTTATCTCCTGAAAGACACGTAAAAACATTTGAATCAGTATAAACTGAGTGAGTTCACAAGTCTTAGTAACTTGATAAATCGTATTGCATCATAATCTTGATACAAATCATTCTGAAACATAATTCTGATAGCATCATTAAAACACATGCTTGGTAAGACAGTTATATCAACATATTCTGATAAAATCGTTCCGCGGGTTACGCGCGAACATTTCTGGGAACTGTGCTCGTCTATGCAAAGTGGCGCTGCCACTACGAGCTAAAATAAGTAATACCGTCCCGCGGGTTACGCTGCGAACGTTTCAGGAACATGCGCTCGTCCATGCAAAGTGGCGCTGCCACTACGAGCTAAAATAATAATTCCGTCCCGCGGGTTACGCGCGGACGTTGTGCCGGAAAACAAGGCGCTCGTCCATGCAAAGAGGCGCGACCCCTACGAGCGGGCTCAAACCCATAGTACTGCCCCATGACCATACTAGGCACTCGTCCATGCAAAGAGGTGCGACCCCTACGAGTGGGTGGATCAAACCAGCAGTCCCTACCCTTAGAGTTCCAATGGTAAAGTGATCACTTACTCGAGTTCTAGCGCACATACATCGAAAACCTTAGATAACCGTTTGCATTACTCATCATGAAACATAACTTAAACACAATCGCTTGCATAGCTTGTAAGTATACCATGATAAAACATTATTTAAGTACGTGTCCCTCGCCCCGAAAACAGTTTAAAAATAGTGAAAACAGTGAAAATAGGGGCTGTGAGACTCACCTGTGGTTCTTGTTAAGGGATTAATCGAGATTCGGGTTTTCTTGGTGTTGGCCTCGGAATCGAAGGTCTAGAATACGATTAAATAACAAGTATATATATTAAGATCAAGAAATAGGAGAATATAAGGGTTGGATAGTAGGTCTCAAGGTTATAACCTCGGCTTACCTAGTAACTGGATCGGAGCTGGAAACAACGGATGCTTGGGAGAGGATTAGTGCAAGTTTGTAGTTCTTTGGAGTGTGTTTTGGGTGATAATTTAGGTTACATATTTATAGGCAAACTCAAGGGAACACAATCCCTTGCTTTAGGGGATTGAAATCTTTTCATATCTAGGTGTAATGATGATAAAGTATGGAAATTATTATTGTTTATTGTTTACTTAAAAGTGGAGGAGTGGACAAAAGATCTTGATTTGATTTGGACAGGACATGCAGGTCTGGGGTTGGTGAGAATAGGGTGGCTGACAGTTGACTTTTCATGTTACAGTGTGCTTTTTCGGGTACTTTTGTCAGTGTACAGCAAAAAGTGGAAAAATCTCTGAAACACGCTACTGTTTCCTTTTGGGCGGGAGTAATCTCCTTATGTCTGGAGAATAGACTAAGTGTTCTGTGCGCATCACTTTGTGCGCATAGCTTTCTGCGTGAAGGACATTTCTTTGCTGCGGGTAGGTGCGTAACCTTCTCGCAGTTGGGGATATTGAGTTTCATTTGTAGATTCTGCAGGTGGTCTTGGTATTTCAACATAGTGATCAGTCATGTTGAAGTCAATTCCATCTTGGAGCTTCAGACAAACTAGCTCTCAATGTTCCCGCCATGCGGGGAGGTTAGTTCCCTTCCGCACGCGCATAAACGATGTAGGATGCACCCGCCTTAGCATCATGCGGGATGGTCAACCCATAGACAACATAACATAAAGCCAAAACATTCACGCATGGCGCATATAACATATGCTCACGCTGGTTCTTAACATGGTGCGCTCGCGCAGGGCGCACATAACAAATGCACGCGCTGACTAACATGGCGCGCTCGCGCAGGGCGCACATAACAAATGCACGCGCTGACTAACATGGCGCGCTCGCGCAGGGCGCACATAACAAATGCACGCGCTGACTGACATGGCGCGCTCGCGCAGGGCGCACATAACAAATGCACGCGCTGACTGACATGGCGCGCATCATATTTACAATCACCTAATTATTAGGTTGATTACTTAGTTTAAGGGATTGGGAATTTACCGGGTGTCACATTCTCCCCTCGTTAAACGAATTTCGTCCCGAAATTTAGGAGACGTTGCTGGCAGAAGCCATGTTCTGAAAGAGGTGTGGGTATTTCTTGCGCATTTGGTCTTCTCTTTCCAAAGTGAATTCAGGCCCACGCCTCGAGTTCCATTGGACCCTTACTAACTTGATTTTGCTCCTGCGTAACTTTTGTTCTTTCCAATCGGTTACTGCTATAGGTTCTTCTATGAAGTGCAGCTGTTTGTCGATGTGAATCTCTTCCATCGGCAAAATCAACGTTTCGTCAGATAAGCACTTTTTGAGGTTGGACACATGAAACGTATCATGAACTCCACTGAGTTCGGCGGGTAAACGGAGTTTATAAGCAACCGGACCGATCCTTTCCAGGATCTCAAATGGTCCAATGTAGCGCGGATTCAACTTTCCTCGCTTGCCGAAACGGGGGACTCCTTTCCATGGAGAGACTTTCAAAAGTACTTTATCCCCTACTTGAAACTCCAATGGTTTCCTTCGCACATCTGCGTAGCTCTTCTGTCTGTCGCGCGCTGTCTTAAGGCGATCCCTTATCTGAAAAATCTTGTCTGTTGTTTCTTGGATCAATTCTGGACCAGTCATTTGCTTGTCACCTACTTCAGCCCAGCACAGTGGGGATCTACACTTGCGCCCATACAAAGCTTCGAACGGCGCAGCCTTAATGCTTGTGTGATAGCTGTTGTTGTAAGAAAATTCAACCAATGGGAGATGAGTATCCCAGCTACCTTCGAAATCGATTGCGCACGCGCGTAGCATATCTTCCAATGTCTGGATTGTTCGCTCGCTTTGCCCATCCGTTTGAGGATGATATGCCGTACTCATGTCAAGACGAGTACCTAAAGCCCCTTGTAACGATCTCCAAAACCTTGATGTGAACCGACTATCTCTATCAGAAATGATGGACACTGGGACTCCATGCTTTGAAACTACTTCTCGAATATACAGTCGGGCTAACTTTTCCATCTTATCGGTTTCCTTGATCGGCAGGAAGTGCGCTGACTTAGTTAGCCGATCCACAATAACCCATATTGTGTCATAACCCCCAGGTGTCCTTGGCAGTTTGGTGATGAAGTCCATAGAGATTTGTTCCCACTTCCACATGGGAATTTCTGGCTGCTGAAGCAACCCTGATGGTTTCTGATATTCAGCCTTCACCTTCGAACACGTCAGGCACTTACTGACATACGTCGCAATGGCGCCTTTAATATTGGGCCACCAATACAGCGTTTTAACATCTTGGTACATCTTGTCTGCGCCAGGATGTACGGAATACCGCGTCTTGTGAGCTTCGTTCAATACCTGCTCGCGCAATCCTCCCTTGAGAGGGACCCATATGCGGTTAGCGGAATATAGATTGCCGTTCTCTTTAAGTTCCAAATTCTTAACCATACCCCCAAGGCATTCGTTTTTAACAAACTCTGGTTTCAAGGCTTTTTGCTGAGCGTCTCGGATGCGGGTAGAGAGATTTGCGTGAATGGTCAACCTTAGAGCCTTGACTCGTAGCGTTTTTATTCGCTCCTTCCTACTTAGCGCGTCTGCTACCACATTCGCCTTTCCAGGGTGGTACTTAATCTCGCAATCATAATCGTTCAACAACTCCACCCATCTTCGTTGCCTCATGTTTAAATCCTTTTGATCAAATATATGCTGAAGGCTCTTGTGATCCGTAAAGATTATACACTTTGTACCATAGAGGTAATGGCGCCAAATCTTTAGCGCGAAGACAACCGCTCCAAGTTCTAAATCATGCGTTGTGTAGTTCTTTTCATTGGTCTTGAGTTGGCGTGAGGCATACGCTATGACTTTGTCTCGCTGCATAAGGACACATCCAAGTCCCTGATGTGAAGCGTCGCAGTAAACAACAATGTCATCCATCCCCTCGGGCAAAGACAAAATTGGCGCACTACATAACTTCTGTTTCAACATTTGAAATGCTGTTTCCTGATTTTCGCCCCAAACAAACTTCTTGTCTTTCTGAGTTAGCGCGGTCAGAGGTAGAGCTATTTTGGAGAAGTTCTCAATGAAGCGTCGATAGTAGCCAGCTAGTCCTAGGAATTGCCTCACCTCAGTTGGGGTTTTTGGCGCTTCCCAGTTTTCGATGGCCTTGACTTTGGAAGGATCAACGTGAATTCCTTTCTCGTTTACAACGTGACCGAGAAAGTGAACTTCTCTAAGCCAAAACTCGCACTTGGAAAACTTCGCATACAACTTTTCTTTCCTCAACAATTCCAAAATCAATCTCAGGTGTTGCTCATGCTCGGCCTTGGTCCGTGAGTAAATCAGAATATCATCTATAAACACAATCACAAATTTGTCCAAGTATGGTTTGCACACGCGGTTCATCAGATCCATGAACACAGCCGGCGCATTAGTTAGCCCGAAAGGCATTACTAAGAACTCATAATGGCCGTATCTAGTTCGGAAGGCGGTTTTCGGCACATCTTCCTCATGGACCCTAAGTTGGTGGTATCCTGACCGTAGATCTATCTTCGAATAATAACTGGATCCCTGCAACTGGTCAAATAAGTCGTCAATCCTCGGTAAGGGGTACCGATTCTTGACTGTCAGCTTGTTCAGTTCCCTGTAGTCAATACACATTCTGAACGAACCATCCTTCTTCTTAACAAACAGTACTGGAGCTCCCCAAGGTGAAAAGCTTGGGCGTATGAAACCCTTATCCAATAGTTCCTGTAACTGATTGGATAGCTCTTGCATCTCAGATGGAGCTAGTCGATAAGGCGCTCGAGCTACTGGCGCAGCTCCTGGGACTAAATCAATACGAAACTCGACTTGTCGCGGCGGCGGTAATCCGGGCAAATCTTCAGGAAAAACTTCTGGAAATTCGCGCACTACTGGTAAGTCTTCAATTCTTCGCTCATCTCCTTTCTTCTCTACTACATGCGCCAGGAAGGCGTAGCACCCTTTCCTTAGGCATTTACGCGCCTTTAGGCACGAAATCAGTTTCGTCGCAACTCCCCTTCTTTCCCCTTGAATTACCAAGGTTTCTCCGTTCAACAGTGGGATCCGAACCTGCTTCTCATGGCAAATAACTTCCGCGCGGTTCTCAACTAACCAATCCATACCTACCACAATGTCAAAACTTCCCAAGTCTATTGGCAACAAGTTAATATTGAACCCGTGACCTCCCATGACTATAACACATTGTTCAGTTCTTTCGTTCGCGCATAACTGCCTACCATTGGCTAGTTCTATAGTATAAGGCGTGTCTAGTCTACTGGTTGCTAGGCCTAGGGAGTCTTTAAACTCAGCGGATATAAAACTTAGGTCAGCGCCAGTATCAAATAAGACAGATGCAAAATGTCCGTTAAGCAAAAACGTACCGGTTACCACATTCGGCTCTTCTTTAGCTTCGCCTGCGCCGATCACAAAAGCTCTCCCGCGAGCTTGGTTCCCCTTTTGCGGGCAATCCCGACTAAAATGCCCTGGCTTCCCGCATGCGTAGCAGTTGTCGCTTGCTCCAGCGTCTCTGACACGGCAATTCATCGTCTTGTGCCCTGGTCTGCCACATTTGGCACATTCGATTCTTGCGCATTCACCCTCGTGATGATACTTGCATTTGTTGCACCATGGGCGAGGCCCGCTGTATCCTTTTCGTGGTGGCTCCGCGGCCTGAATCGCGTAAACCTTTGCGCTTTCCTGCTTCTTGAACGGTGGCTGCTTGGAGTCGGACCCTCGGTGGTGAGAGTTCCATTTCCTCTTGGGATCAGAGGTTCGCTGCTCGATTCCGCGCGTAGTCAACATACCCGCACGGATCGTATCCCTTGTAAGGGTGATGGCCCGCGCTACCGCCTCATCAAAGGTTGGAGGCGCTGCGGCGTTGAGCGGAACCCTAACAACAGGAGGTAACCCAAAAATATACCTCTCGATCTTCTTTTCCTCCGTGTTTGCCATGTCTGGCACCAACTGGCAAAGTTCGTTGAACCGGTTGTTGTAGGCGTCGATATCCGTTCCTACCATGGTGTGGTTCCAGAATTCCTGTTGTAGACTCTGGATTTCTGCGCGAGAGCAGAACTTCCTCATCATCATCTCCTTCAGTTCCTCCCAGGTCTTGTGGAGAGCAACTTCTCGCCCCAATGTTTTCGTTTGAAGCTTCCACCAAGACGAAGCTGCCTCTTGGAACATACAGGTCGCGTAAAGGACCTTCTGGTTCTCACTACATCCGCTAATGGAGAGAACTGTCTCCATCTTGTCAATCCAGTTGTAGAGCCCAATGGCCCCTTCGGTTCCCTTGAATGGCCAAGGCTTACAGGCCATGAATGTCTTATAGGAGCATCCTTTGTCCAAGGCTCCTGATTCGGGTTCTGGGGTCTCATTCTGACGACCCTGACTTGATTCGGCCTTGCTGGCCTCATGTGTCGCAATCGCTTGCGCGATTATTTCCGCGAGTTCCTCGGGTGTCATGGTAATTCCCTTGGCTTTAGTTGGAGGCATTCTCGCTTTAAAAGAGTGAAAATATCAGACTTAGCGCATGTACTCTGAGCACATAATGTTATCATTATTTACTAGACAGTGTGACCCGTGTTCCTAAGTGTGTATAGTTTCTTTTGAAAATATATTTTTTTTTTTTTGAAAAATATTTCATGCGATTCCCCAACGGTTATAGTCTAGGTTAAAACTTCTTTTCCTAGTTCGCTATAACCAGTGCTCTGATACCAATCTGTCACACCCGGCCCTGAGCGGCGGAAACAGCCGGGCGCGCGCGAGTGGGAATTGATACTTAAGCACGGGCCATTGCAAACATTCAAAGTAAGATTTTCATTGCGCATGAATAGTTTAATACAAATACATTACATTGTTTAAAAATTACATAAAAACATCCAAGTATAAAAATTGTTGAAGATTTCCACGCCATATCCCCATGCGCGGCGGGAACAACCACGCGCATCGAAGGGATAGAACTAAAATCTTCCAAAAAGCTAGTTTAGATGTTCAGCGTGAGGTGCTCTAAGTGTGACTCCATGCGCTACCTAGTTATCTCCTGAAAGACACGTAAAAACATTTGAATCAGTATAAACTGAGTGAGTTCACAAGTCTTAGTAACTTGATAAATCGTATTGCATCATAATCTTGATACAAATCATTCTGAAACATAATTCTGATAGCATCATTAAAACACATGCTTGGTAAGACAGTTATATCAACATATTCTGATAAAATCGTTCCGCGGGTTACGCGCGAACATTTCTGGGAACTGTGCTCGTCTATGCAAAGTGGCGCTGCCACTACGAGCTAAAATAAGTAATACCGTCCCGCGGGTTACGCGCGAACGTTTCAGGAACATGTGCTCGTCCATGCAAAGTGGCGCTGCCACTACGAGCTAAAATAATAATTCCGTCCCGCGGGTTACGCGCGGACGTTGTGCCGGAAAACAAGGCGCTCGTCCATGCAAAGAGGCGCGACCCCTACGAGCGGGCTCAAACCCATAGTACTGCCCCATGACCATACTAGGCACTCGTCCATGCAAAGAGGTGCGACCCCTACGAGTGGGTGGATCAAACCAGCAGTCCCTACCCTTAGAGTTCCAATGGTAAAGTGATCACTTACTCGAGTTCTAGCGCACATACATCGAAAACCTTAGATAACCGTTTGCATTACTCATCATGAAACATAACTTAAACACAATCGCTTGCATAGCTTGTAAGTATACCATGATAAAACATTATTTAAGTACGTGTCCCTCGCCCCGAAAACAGTTTAAAAATAGTGAAAACAGTGAAAATAGGGGCTGTGAGACTCACCTGTGGTTCTTGTTAAGGGATTAATCGAGATTCGGGTTTTCTTGGTGTTGGCCTCGGAATCGAAGGTCTAGAATACGATTAAATAACAAGTATATATATTAAGATCAAGAAATAGGAGAATATAAGGGTTGGATAGTAGGTCTCAAGGTTATAACCTCGGCTTACCTAGTAACTGGATCGGAGCTGGAAACAACGGATGCTTGGGAGAGGATTAGTGCAAGTTTGTAGTTCTTTGGAGTGTGTTTTGGGTGATAATTTAGGTTACATATTTATAGGCAAACTCAAGGGAACACAATCCCTTGCTTTAGGGGATTGAAATCTTTTCATATCTAGGTGTAATGATGATAAAGTATGGAAATTATTATTGTTTATTGTTTACTTAAAAGTGGAGGAGTGGACAAAAGATCTTGATTTGATTTGGACAGGACATGCAGGTCTGGGGTTGGTGAGAATAGGGTGGCTGACAGTTGACTTTTCATGTTACAGTGTGCTTTTTCGGGTACTTTTGTCAGTGTACAGTAAAAAGTGGAAAAATCTCTGAAACACGCTACTGTTTCCTTTTGGGCGGGAGTAATCTCCTTATGTCTGGAGAATAGACTAAGTGTTCTGTGCGCATCACTTTGTGCGCATAGCTTTCTGCGTGAAGGACATTTCTTTGCTGCGGGTAGGTGCGTAACCTTCTCGCAGTTGGGGATATTGAGTTTCATTTGTAGATTCTCCAGGTGGTCTTGGTATTTCAACATAGTGATCAGTCATGTTGAAGTCAATTCCATCTTGGAGCTTCAGACTAACTAGCTCTCAATGTTCCCGCCATGCGGGGAGGTTAGTTCCCTTCCGCACGCGCATAAACGATGTAGGATGCACCCGCCTTAGCATCATGCGGGATGGTCAACCCATAGACAACATAACATAAAGCCAAAACATTCACGCATGGCGCATATAACATATGCTCACGCTGGTTCTTAACATGGTGCGCTCGCGCAGGGCGCACATAACAAATGCACGCGCTGACTAACATGGCGCGCTCGCGCAGGGCGCACATAACAAATGCACGCGCTGACTAACATGGCGCGCTCGCGCAGGGCGCACATAACAAATGCACGCGCTGACTGACATGGCGCGCTCGCGCAGGGCGCACATAACAAATGCACGCGCTGACTGACATGGCGCGCATCATATTTACAATCACCTAATTATTAGGTTGATTACTTAGTTTAAGGGATTGGGAATTTACCGGGTGTCACATCAAGCTTGCTCGGGAAATGAGTACAACAGTGTACTCTACCCGGAAAGTGTAAACACTTCAAAGCATGCCCGAAAATCATAAACTTAGTCAAAAATGACTAAGCTTGCTCGGAAAGGTCATAAATCATCAGACCTTACCCGAAGATGACATATTCAAACATATTCAACTGTTTTGTGCCCGGAAAGGTTATAAAACATCAAACCTTACCCGAACATACATATTCAGCCAATTAAAGGCAAAATGCAACACTTTTTGACTTAAACCACTTGTCAAAATATATTTTTCATTAAAGATCATAGTTTAAGAACAAATGGTACATTTAGAGATCAAATTTCAGTTATATTTCTCTTCAAAACAGTTTCTTCCATTTTCTGAAAAGATCTCAAGAATGGGATCATATTGACTAAGTAGCTTTCTCAATACTTCATTCTCAGCATTATTATGACAACATAGATAGGTTAACAGTAGGTATAAACTTAGCATGAATTTCATTTCTTTGGTGATATGATTAAGGTTCAATTTAAGCATAATGCATTAATAGTAAACACTGTGCTATGATGCCTCATATCTCTTCTCAAAGCTTATTTGGCTTTCCCCAGATCACCCCAATTTGACTCCAACCTCCTTTATTTGGTCAAAAAAAATTTTTTGTATGATAGAACTTATTGTATTTTTGTATTTTTTTTAGATTCAAACATATATAGAGGTTGAACATTGGACTTACTGTTAAATAACAAGCCTTTCATTCAAGATGAGATAGATTATGTCAACATCTTTGTAGTTCTTTGTTGTTACCCTCTTGTTTTATAAAATATTTAAAACACTTATCAACTTTTGGTTGATTTATTCATACTTCCCCTTGTTTTTGATATTTTCTCAAATTTTCTTAAACTTTGTTCTTTGTCATATTTAAAGATGCTTCATTTTTGGTTGACCAAATAACAACAAGCTCGTGTATGACTGGGTAATCACTTTTCTGCGTATCATTCGGAGAGATTTATCTTGAGACATGCAAAGACAACTATGTATCTCCACAAAAAAATTAGCATATTCATTATGTTTATATCACCTTAGATTTTACATCATCATGGGAAAGCAACCATACATGTTAATGACTATACTATGGTCCTTTTAGCCTATTAAATCCATATGATTGGCTAAGCAGTCAATGTACTATCATTTCCCATATAAACATACTTTAATATTCAATCATCCCAATATCTCTTCATTGTCAGGTTAATGGCTATCCTGTTTGACCAACAGTGGTCAACATGACCAAATATACATGTGAATATATGTCCTTTCAAAGTCAGAGCTATTGATATAGTTTTAAGTGAAGGAATAAGAAACAAGTTATAATTGCCCCAAATGCATTCAGTTTTCAGGTCAATGGCTATCCTTTGAATCTGTAGAGATTTAAGGACCAAACATACACAAGTGCATGTCCTTCTAACTGGGCAAATGATATAATTTTCAGCAAAAACAACTTCTTGAGACTTTTCTTTAAAAATCCTTCTTTTAAGCTTCTTTTAAAGCTTGAACTGAATAATCTTATCATATCTCTACATCATTAACAACATGCTCATGTTTTGATCAAAATAGAGTATTTATGTAAAATTCATTGGAAAATCTTCATTTCATCACTTAATTTTGACATAAAACATATTTTGACACAAACAGTTGTAACATATTCAAATCTTAATCAAACATGAAATCATCAAGACAAGTAGACAGTACTAACAATCAAATTCTAACTTATCTTAATAACATCAGAAGATCAGATAAATCACATATTCAAGCAATTAAGCAATGATATCAGAAAGCTTACATCAGCAAGTAATTCATAACAAGAACACTTATCCTGACATCACAAATGCACATTAACTGATAATCATGCAAACATATAAATCCATTCAATCATGTCAAATTTTTCACACATAATCAGCCAAAGCACATAACAGTTAACATATTTAGTAGCATACTCAAGTAACATAATTAAGCAACATAATCAAGCATATTCACTAAATATTCAATATGTGTAATCTCTAACAACATAATCAGTTAACACAGAGAGACACACAGCTAGGCACACATCCTTAATCAGATTTCATCAGATTTGATCATTCCCAAGGCTTTCAGAAGAAAGTTAAACCTGGTTCTATCAAGTGGTTTGGTGAATAGGTCAGCCAAATTGTCACTTGTATCAACTCTTTGCATTTTAATCAAACCTTTTTCACTGCAGTCTCTGATGAAGTGATGTCTGATTTCAATGAGCTTATTTTTAGAATGTTGAACTGGATTCTTAACAGTAAAATATGCAGCAGTATTTTCAATAAGAATAGGTGTGTTCAGAAAATTCAAACCATAGTCCAGCATCTGATTTTGAATCCATAGAACTTGTGCACAGCAGGCAGATGCAACAACATATTCAGCTTCAGCAGTAGAGATTGAGACTGTTGTCTGCTTTTTCCATTGCCATGACACTAGCCTTTCACCCAAAAATTGACATCCTCCTGAGGTTGACTTTCTGCTCATGTTGCAGCCATCATAATCACTGTCTGTATATGCAATCAGATCAAAATCTTGGTTCTTTGGATACCAAATCCCTAAGTCTGGTCTTCCTTTCAAATATCTGAATATTCTTTTAACAGCATTCATGTGGGAGACTTTTGGACTTGATTGGAATCTTGCACACACACATACATCAAACATGATATCTGCTCTTGTTGCAGTCAGATACATCAGAGATCCAATTTTGGCTCTATATTCATGTTCATCCACAGGCTCCCCCTTTTCATCTGCAATCATCTTTTCTTTGGGGTCCACTGGAGTTAAAGCAGTCTTGTACTCATGAAAGTTGAACTTGTTTAAGATGTCCTGCACATATTTGTTTTGGTGAATGAAGATCCCTTCAGCTTTTTGTTTAACTTGCAATCCAAGAAAGAAATTCATTTCTCCCATAGAACTCATGTTGTATTTGGACTTCATTACCCCTTCAAACTCCATGCACATTTGTTCATTTGTAGATTCAATGATGATGTCATCCACATACACTTGTAACAGAAGAAAGTCTGATCCCTTTCTTTTGTAGAAGAGTGTCTTGTCAATGGCTCCCCTTTTGAAACCATTTTCAAGAAGATGATTTGACAGCTCATCATACCATGCTCTAGGGGCCTGATGCAATCCAAAAAGGGCTTTGTTTAGCTTGTACACCCTGTTTGGATACATTGGATCCTCAAAACCTGGAGGTTGAGCTACATACACATCTTCATCAATCTTTCCATTTATAAATGCAGACTTAACATCAAGCTGGAACACTTTAATGTTCTTTGAGGCAACATACGCAAGAAAAATCCTGATAGCTTCAAGTCTTGCAACAGGAGCAAAGACTTTCTCAAAGTCTATTCCTTCTTCTTGAAGACATCCCAGTGCTACAAGTCTAGCTTTGTTCTTAATCACCAAACCCCTTTCATCCCTTTTGTTTCTAAAAACCGGTTTTTATTGCATATCTGTTAATTGGCCTTTCAACCAGATCCCACACATGTAGGTCTCTAAACTGTGCCAGTTCCTCTTGCATTGCTTCTACCCAACTATTGTCTTTTAGTGCTTGAGCAATGTTCATTGGCTCTACTTGGGATAGAAATTCGGAGTAAAGACATATGTTTGCAGTTTCAGAATGACTTCTTGTAACTCTTTCATGCAAATCACCAATGATGTTTTCAGAAGGATGATTATTTTCCACATAAGGAGTTTGTATAATCATATTTGTGTCAAGATTTGTTTCATTGAGCTCTGGTTCTTCAATGATCAAATCAGCTTCTGCATCATGAAATTCTGGTGCTTCATCATTATGTTGTCCTGAAGTAGATGCACCATTGTTTTCTAAGTTCAATCTTTGAAATAGATTTTGAAATCTTGCTGTAGATGCAGCTTTTTCTCCACTTGCTTGGTTGCTTGTGTCACCCTCATTCTGAAATTGATCATTCTGTACATCTTGATTGTCTTGATTGTTCTCAGTATGATCATGTTCAACATTGTGATTATTTTCTTGATCAAGTTCACCAATATCACATGAGGAATTCTTCACAAAAGTATACTCCTTTTCTTTTATAGCAACCTTCTTCCATAATTCTTCCAAGTCCAATGATTTCTTCTTTTTCTCTTCAATTTCACTGGTCTTGTAGAAAGATTCATCAAAGTCTTCAGGATAAATCTTGAAAGACCTTATTAACTTTTCATGATCAAACAGCCATGCTGCACCATCAACTGTTTTGAATTGATTCTTATTAAAGATGATGTTAGATGTTTCTATAACACTCAAATGGTCTTTCACATATACTTTGTAAGCTTTTGAGTGTGTAGAATCTCCAACAAAGAAACAGTCTAGGGATTTTGTTTGAAACTTGTTCAAATAGTCCCTTGTGTTCAGAAGAAAACATTTGCATCCAAAGGGCTTGAAAAACTTAATGTAAGGCTTTCTGTTGTGAAATATTTCATATGGAGTTTTGATATGCCTTTTGTTGACAAGTACCCTGTTCTGAACATAGCAGGCTGTATTTATGGCTTCAGCCCAAAAAGTGACAGGCAGATTAGCATCTGCTAACAAGGTTCTTGCAGCTTCAATTAAGGTTCTATTTCTTCTTTCTGCTACACCATTTTTTTCAGGAGTTCTAGGAGTTGAGAATTGTTGTAGTATACCCTTTTCTGCACAAAATTCTTGCATAACTCCATTTTTGAACTCAGTTCCATTTTCACTTCTCATCATTTTGACTTTCTTATTCAGCTTGTTCTCAATCATTGTTAAACAACCTTTAATCAACTCTGCAGTCTCATCCTTGGTACTTAAGAAATAAACCCAAGTGTATCTTGAATAGTCATCAATGACCACAAGACAATATCTTTTCTTCCCTATACTTGGTACACTCACAGGACCAAAAAGATCCATGTGAAGTAATTCAAGTACTTGATCAATTGAGTTGATGAGCTTTGGCTTATGAGTAGATTTGTGTTGTTTTCCCTTTTGGCATGAACTACAGTGATCTTCCAATTTGAATTCTATTGTGGGTAAGCCTATGACATGCTCACCCTTAACAAGTCTGTTCATGTTCTTCAAGTTCACATGACACAGTTTCCTATGCCATAATTTTGACTCATTTTCAGTGGATTTGGAAACAAAACATGCACCTCCTCTTGAAATCGCTTCTTTCGTATTCAATTCATACAAGTTACCATTTCCTGGTGCCATCATCATAATCATTTCAGGTGGAATCACAAATTCAGGTTTTTGAATGAAACAGTGTGAATCATCAAAACTGACTTTTTATCCCTTATCACACATTTGTGAAATACACAGCAGATTGTACTGAAGACCTTCAACATGAAATACATTGTCAAATGAGACTTTCCCTTTTATTAAGATTCCTTTTCCAACAATCTTTCCACCATTCTCATCGCTCCCAAAAGCTACTGGACCTTCATACGTTTCTTCATAATTGACAAGAGATCTCTTTTCACAAGTCATGTGCCTAGAACATCCACTATCCGTGTACCATATGTCATTTAGAGGAGTGGACTGTTCCTGCACATATAAAGAAAGTTTGATTAGTTGAATGATGAAGTGCAAGCCTTATCAACTTGCAGCTCATCAGATTCAGTTTTAGACACAACTTGGGAAGTGAGTGTAGTTGGTTCAGGATCTTCATGAGTGATTTCTAGATTGTCTGAATTGTCTGTTTCATAACCACACTCTCTTGGGGTTTTAACTAGTGATGTTGAGTTCGGGTACTCAGCTGAGTCAGTGTCACACTCTTTTATCACATAGTCCTTCTTTTCAAAGTAGTCTCTCACATCAGCAACTATCTCAACCTTAATCTCAGGCTTAGGTTTCCAAAGAAAACCTTGTGATTTATATCCATGCTTTAACAGAAACTTCTCATCACCAGTGAATTCTGTTGGTTTCTTTCTAGATACCACAGGTCTTTTTGTATTCTCACTGCTTGATGATCTTTGAGAACTATCAGATTTGACAGACTGATTATCCCTTTTTGGGATTGTTCTCAATGGTTGAGAGTCCTTCTTAACAATTTTCACATGTTTCACTGGAGATTTAACCTTGTTAACAGGTTTGATCACATGTTTCTTGACTTTTAGTGAATGCCTTTAGCTCTCTTTTTCCAGAACTTCCTCTGCACAATCCTTTCCCATACCCAAATATTTTTCATACTTCATTTTATAGGCCACAAAGTCTTGTCCATACTTTGTTTCATCTAGGACATGAAAAGGCTTGAATTTAAGTCTTTCATTACAAGAGTCTGTATGATGCCCATACTCATCACACTTCTTACACCAAATCTTTCCTTTGAATATTTCATGATCTTTAGGTTTCTTGAACCTTTCACTTGGTCTTGGCTCATTGACTCCAATGGTCTTCTTGTTCTTTAGACTGTCAAAATTGATTGAGAAATGAACAAATTCCTCAATCTTGATGTCTTTTCTTTTAGTCTTGCTTTTTACAAACACAATTTTTTGCATATTCAGTGGTTCTTCATCCTGATTTTCTCTATGTCTTGATTGTCTTTTCTCATATTCTTCCATAGTTTCCACTTCTCCAATATCAAGAACTTCATGATTAGAGAAAATAGGATAAATAGGGATAAAGTTATCAACATTCACATTTTCTTGCACCCTTTTCTTGTTGTTCTGCGTTATCTTTTCCAATACTTCTTGGCTTGGAGGCCTTACAGCATTGTAATTTACCCTCTTTCTTTCACATGTGTCAAAGGACACATGTTCTCTTTTCATTCTTTCATTCTATTTCTTTATTCTTGATGTGACTGGAGGATACTTTGGAAGTTTGTCAACTGATTCTGGTTTCTTGTATCTTCTTCCTCTTTCAGCATCTTTGATCTCTTCATCTGTGATTTGATCACTTTGATCACTCAAGTCATCTTGATCCAATTCAACAGGATCAAAGTCATCCTCAGAGACTTGAACTCCAATTGACTTATCATCTTTTACTTCTTCCTTAACCACAAACTCACCTTCTTCATTCACTTCTACCTTCTTTTACAAATCAACAAATTCTTCTTTGTCATGAGAGACATCTCTGAATTGTTGCAAGTATGCATCTCTTTTCTCTTTGTCAACCTTTGGCATGAAGTTGTTGTTGAATGGGGGTGGAACTGCTTTGTATTTGTCTTGATCCTTTACTTGGTTCCGAACACCACATATGTTGCCTGTTGAAACCCAATTCTTCAAAAATTCAGTTTCCACTTTCAGTTTTGTGTTCTGCACCTTTTCTTCAACTAACATATTTTTGAATCCATCTATCTCAGTGATGTATCTGGATTGAGCTCTGTAACTTATCATGCAGTCATCTTCCAAACTTTTGATCTTTTCTTCACAGATCAGCTCACTTGCCTCATACCCATTGATGATACTTTGTTTCCTGAAACACTCACTTTCCAGCTTGCCTACTTTTGTTTTCAAGTCATTGATAAGTTCATTTAAATCAATAGTAGGAGTAGAGTGTACCTGATGATGATCCAGTCTCTTTTTCAATTATAGCCATAAATGCCACATTTTCTCTCTTGATATCATCTACAATGTCTTCTTCATGATTGCTCCAATCAAAATTTTCTTCATGTTGTGTAGTCACTGCCACATTTCCTTGATTTCTTGGTTGATTTTGGTTGACTGGAACAGTGTTGTTTGGAACATTTTGAACTGCTTGAAGGTCTTGATTGTTGTTCATTTTTAAACCTTGATTCTGTTGCATACATTGATTAAGATTATTCATTTGAGGCTGAAAGTTGTTGAAGTTGGGATTGTAGTTGTTGTTGGATTGAAGTTGTTGAAGTTTTTGTTGTTATTTCTTTGCTGATTTTGCTGGTATTGATGTTGACCTCTTGGTTGTTGGTTCTGGAATAGATTCATCTGATAGTTCCTAGGCAGGTTGCATTCTCTTGCAAAATGTCCTGGCTGTTGGAAATTGTAGCAGATTGCCTTTGACTTGTCAAATCCAATCCTTTCATTAGGACCAGAAACCAAAGATCTACCAGTTCTATTATAAAACCTCTTACTTCTCAAAGCTAACATGGCAGCTTGCCACTTCAAATCCATGTCCTCCAAATCATCAGCATCAATCTGTTCAAGATAATCTTGCACTACACTTGTGTGAATTAAATTCTTTGCAACAAATGCATTATATGACTCAGTAAACATTGAAAGCAAAGCCTGTGTATCACTGCTTTAACCATGTCCACCACCAGTGTGAGGAACATTCCCATTTGCCATAGAGGCAGAATCAGTGTCATCAATTAGCTGCACATTGAATCTTTGCTGATTTCCTTGATTACTTGTGCTAACACCAACATATGATTTTGGAGTATCAAAATTGAGTTCAACAGGTTCTTCAATGATAGGAATCTGCTGTTGATTCTTTGTAGTCAAGTAACCCATAGGTACAATCAATGCATTTGAAACATTGAATCAGGGACTTTCTTCTCTAATCATCTCATTTTCTATCATTTCTATCTCTGCTGCTTGTAGAAAGCACACTACATCATCTACTTTTAGCTCATTGAAGTTGTGCTTTGTAAGAATGAACTTGCAGGCAGTATACCATTCCTTTGGCATAGAGTTTAGCAGCTTGCTTTTGAGATCAAAATCAGTCATGACATAGTCTGTGGTTCTGAGCTCATTCACAATTCCCAGAAACCTCTCCAGAATTGATTTCAACCTTTCTCCTTCTTTATACTTGAATCTTTCTAACTGCTGCTTCAATCTCTGCTTCTTGATGTTCTTGAGTTCAACATTTCCTTCAAACATCTCAAGTATTGCTTCATACATTTCCTTGGCATTGGGATGATGTGCAACCTTGGTGAGTATTTCCCAAGACAGACCCAACTTCAACATTGCTAAAGCCTTGTCATCAACCTTTCTCATCCTTTCTCACACAGCAGCAGTTGCTGTCGGATTTGCACCTTCCACAACAGTAGCTTGTGGGCCATTCTTGATGGAGTTCCACATATCAACATCATTGTAGCAAACGGCTGCTTCAAACAAGACCTTCCATTTAGTGAAATTTTCCTGTCCATAAAATCTAAGAATCTTGTTAGAAGACACCTCTTGTTCCTCGTAACCAGACATTTTTTGTGAAAACAAAAGTAATTTCTTAATAAAAACAGAGTTCAAAGAAAATATTCAGATCTGAGAATCGATTGTTCAGATCTAAGGTGTCTGATTATATAAGAACAAGATATAAATATAAAGATTAAACCTTTAAATAAAACAAGGAAGAGAAAACACCAAATGATTGTAGATCTGGAAAAAAAATGAAGAACAGAGCTAATGACGTCACATTTTTCAATGGAACAGTGGTCTGCTTACGTCATTCTTCTTCAAATCTTCAATCAGCAGCAATCTTTTTAAAATAGAAGTAATCAAGCTCTGATACCACTTGTCAGGTCCCTCGATTTCAGCTGGATCTTACTTAATCATGTCATAACTCACACAGATTGATGTGATGACAAGGGAGTTAATGACGGGTTTCTATATTTAGAAAGATATCCGTTTGTTAAAGGCGGAATCAATAACAAACATACGGTTGCTAAAACAGTATTCAATAGTAATCAATACCAACAAGATTCACTCAAAAGATTTCCATTTATATAATATCAATCATACATAGTGGATAATCGATTTAGGGTTTCTTGAAGGTTTATCTGTACTAAGACAGCCGTCACACACAATATTCTATCTTAATAAATGTGTCTGTCTGCCTTTGTCCGTGTGTTGTGTGTATCTTTGTGGCGTGCCCTAAAACATTCTATTTATAGGCCTGCCAACCTAGGAAAGCTGTCATTCCTTCTAGAAACCCCAAACGTACATACATATTCAAATTACATAATCAGAAAATATTCTAAGTGTAAAACAAGTCTTCCGGGTAGGCTTTGCATCAATCTTCATTTTTCGAGTACGTTGTGTACTCTGCCATCCTTCAGGACTTGGTAACAATGAAGTGTGCTCGGGATCAGTTTCCGGGTAGACTTTACTTGAAGAGTATTTTACCAAGTAAAATACTCACCGGGTAGACTTCAGTCTTCTTGACTTTTCCAGACTTTTCCCGACAAACCCTTACAAGCAACCTTGTTCTTCGATGGTCAATTTCAACTATTTGCTATAATATAACTTATTAGCAAAGTGTACTCGGGAGTACTGTTCATTGCTTGAGTTGAACCTTGCCCGATGTTACTTAGAGAAATTCCATTTATACATCAATCTTGCTCGGACCATAATTATTAAAGAATACCTTGTCCGGTCTTCCAATCACTTGGCTTCATGGACTTAGTTAGCCAAAAGCTTACTCGGGAAAGAACTCTACTTGGCTATGAAGAACAGACTTGCTTGATAAAGTGAATCTTGCTCGGATTTACATAAACTAGTGAACCTTGCCAGGCAATGCACTAATTTGCAAACCCTGCTCGGATATCCACTAAAGAAGACTACTTGAAGATAACCTTGCCCGATGGACAAAATATCGTACCCGGCTAAGTAAAAGCTTGCTCGGATGTCTAAGGTGTGCCCGGATCCATACTTAGCGAATACTGAGGAGGTTGAGAAGATTCCAATCTTCCATGTACTTCATCTTGGTCAAATCTTTGACTCAACAATCTCCCCCTTAGGTCATTGCTTGACTCAACAATCTCCCCCCTAGATTGGAACACCTCAGCTGACCCAAAACATTTCTAAGGTTACATACACTTAGTGAAAAATACACATCAAAGTTCAAAGTCAACCCATAACCCCACCTGAAATCTCACCCTCACATAGAGACCAACCCATACTAGGATCAAATCTACCTGACATACCTGAAACAACCTCAATGTCTTTCCATCCATTATTCAACCCCGCACCTACAACCACTATACAACCAAACCGAACCATATCTTCTCCCCCACCTACCCAAGCCTTACGATCCTTAACCTTTGCCCTAACCTCACCAATAAAACATCCCTCACATTGGGATTCCATTTTCTTATCCTAACCTACAACCCAAGCCATTTCCATAACCATACCAACCCAAGCCATTTCCATAACCATACAAACCCAAGCCATGATGCAACCACTATTCAATCCACTCACTCAACTGTTCTTACACCTAGACCAATTTCCCAAGGAATGTCAAGGAAACCTCCAATCTTCCGAGATCCTATCCTTGATTGGTTTAAGGTACTAGAGGTCTCGCATGATTTGAGGGTTAAGCGAGAAAATCTTATGATGAACTTTGTTAAGGATCATCAGAATGTGAATGAAAAGGTAGTGAAATAGAGAGATGAGTTGGTTGAACATGTGGCCAAGCTGGAGCAAATTAGGGAAGTGGATAGGGCTCTAATTGAGAGCAAAAGGCAATGGATCGAGAACCTCCAAAACCGAATTGATAGTTAGCAATAGTTGATCTCTCAAGAAGTTCTTCAGAGAGTTGAAAGACATGATGTTCATATCAGACTGGAGTATCGGCTATCAAGTTGGAAAGAAACCAGCCTTCATCCTCAAACCTTGCTGAAAATTTGGGGAATGAGTTGAAGGCTGAGACTAACTCCACACTGCTGGAGTATGAAAGATTGTCTAGAGTTGGGTAATTGGAAAGTGAGCCCCCGTCGTCAAGGATCGATGTTGATAACTCAGAACTCAGAGCTATGATTGAATGTTTTCAAACTGAAATAAAAAAGACAAATGCGTTAAAACAATTATCAATACTCCATTAATGAGGCCTTAGTAAATCGATACTTGGCGGCTACTGCAGTTCTGCATATGACTGATGACGACGTAGATGACTTGAAGATGAGGCTGCTTTCTACTTTCAAGTTCTTGGTACAAGACTCTAATGCTGAAAATGTCAAGAGTCAGAAGAAACGTACTGCTCTTACCAAGCTCATGTCGGAGGCTCACACTCTTGGTGACATAGGTGGTACTGGTGGAAGTGGTTGTAGTAGTACATGAGCTGCTATTTCTAGCAATGATGCAACCATAGTTGGAACAATCGTCCAACAGGCTGTTTCGGCAACTGCTCTGATTTTTGGAGCAGGAGTAGGTCCTAGTGGTGATGATGGAGACCAGACAGATGATTCTGATAATGATGCCTATGATGATTAATCTGATGATGAGGAAGAATATGAAAAGATTGATGATGGTGATGAGGATGAACATAGTCCTCATGATAGTTTTGATGAAGGTGGTGGTCATGGTGGTGCTGGTACACAAGGATCAAACTACTTCCCAAACTAATGCGTTTGGATTCGATCCTCAGTCCGCTGATCAAGTGAAGAAAGTCATGCAGTCCGATGCGGCTCTTGAAGCCGAGTACTCATTTATTTTCAATATTGAGGAATGTGCAGGTTTCAAGTCTTCAGCTCAAGAAGCCGTGGAAGAAGATGATGGAATGAACTACTCTCCTAATCCTGACACTCTAGAAAGGGAGACAAGGGAGCCAATTGAAGAACCTGTTGTCGCTCTACCTGCTCAAAAGAAGAGAAAGAGAGAGAGAGCAAAATAGCAAGCCTCAGGTGGAGATTGAAGCCGTACCATAACGACTCTACCATCCTCTATGCTCGATCGCACAAGGGAACGAAGAACTTACATATATGACTAACCCAGATATGCACTCTCTGTCCCAAATCGACATGAACTACTTTGGAAGAATAGCGGGTCGCGCAGGGATGAAAGCACGGTAGAGGGTTGGTTCAAGAGATTTCTTATCTGCGAATGGGAGGATGACTACCCGAGCTTCACTCTCAACCTGGGTAGATCATACACACTCACCAAGGAAGTCGATCCAGTCATTGGTGAAAAGAGAAAAGGATGGAGCTATAGAATGCATGATGATCATGGTGAGCCAATTATGCATGGCATGCAATTTCACAAAGACCTTTTCTATGACTTCGTCACGTGGTAATTCGACAACAACACCGGTGAGGTGATCATTCGTTGTTACAGCATGCATCACCTCTACTTCTTCGATGGGCACGAATTGGTGGGTCTCAGTAGGAGGACTTGCTCAAGCTTTACAAGTCACCATTGTCAACTGTTGAGGACATTCATGGTGACAACACCGATTATATTTGTTGAAAAATTCAACAAGTTTGTACGCTTTCTTGTTGAGAATCAACTGTTTGATCATGACGATGTCTTTGATTATGAGACTAATTGAAGACCGATGCTGAGGAATAATACGGGAAGACTAGAGGGAGATTGTGGAGCCTATTTTGTTTATTTAGTCATATGTATTATGCCAAGACATAAACTTGCTTTTTAATAATTTGTCTATTTGTATGTTTGGGCTCGATGCCATATATTTAGAGTCCATTGGGCCTTTTATAACAGAAACCTAGTATGGCATGCCCTCACCTATACAAGGTGAGGCATGCACATACTAGACTTAACCTTTTGCAAAACTATAATCTTATCTATCTAACTCTTTCTACTTCCTCTCCTATCTTTCTACTTCCGGAAATAATCCAACAACAACAAGATACGAGATCTCGGTTAATCAATAGTGATTTCCGCTACCTAGGTGGTCTAAATGGATCCAAGAACATTAGTTGTAGTTGTTTGATCCGTGAAATAGGACCTACAAGTACGAATACACGGACAATAAACTTCATAAATTCTTTGGTTCAACGGTTTTGACTTATCTTGATTAAAGCTTCAAAGAACTGATTTGGTGAATGTGTTAACAAATTTTGACATTA
Source organism: Bidens hawaiensis (assembly GCF_021521415.1). Classification (NCBI taxonomy): domain Eukaryota; kingdom Viridiplantae; phylum Streptophyta; class Magnoliopsida; order Asterales; family Asteraceae; genus Bidens; species Bidens hawaiensis. Next base: position 355,158 of record NW_027493124.1, on the reverse strand, counting down.
ATTTTTGATTTGTTCTTAATTTGTTGAATATATGAACCTAATTTGAACATATTTGTTCTTAATTTGTCGAATATATGAACCTAATTTGTAAAAACACTTTTACTTTTTTTTTATTAACCAAAATTCATATCATTTTAAAAACATAGATATTACATCAACATAGCAGGTAGGCGGGCAAGAAGCTGCGCCGCCACCCCTTTCTGAATTGCAAACCCTAACCTGCTAAAGAAATACCCCTGCCCCTTTGGAGTCGACACATTGCTATGCACAACCCGTTGGACCCTGGTTATGAAACGGATAGCTTCCGTTGCCAAGGAGCCAAAGGTATCAAAAGCCAGAGGGACAAAAACATGTTGGTTCTCTTCGCAGGCTTTAGCATGTTTCTCCACCTTCTTCGTTTCAGCCCTTTGAATCAGTTTTACTTTGAATCAGTTTTTGCTTTTCTAGAATTTCAGGTATTCGTTTTTATTATCCGAACTCATATATGAAATTTCAGATTCGGATACGAATAGGGAAATCCACAGTCCGAAAGGTTCGGATATCCAAAACTCTAGATATCCTACTTTGAACACCCCTAACTAGTAGCCCTGGAATTCACCCAAAGTTGCATAGCATCGGCTGAAAGTCGTGATAATCGTTTAGGGATCGTAAAGTAAAAGATATAGGTCAAAACCCGTTTTTCATCTTTTTTATGTCTATCGCGCATCTCAATGGGCATAGCCTCATGATGTCACAAAGAGCAACCAAAGAAAACCTTGTTGGTGGATTCCTCTTATCCAGAAAACCTAATAGGTCCCGTAACTAATTTTTTAGCCAAGGATATGCTTTTTTTACTCCTTGACACTTCGTTGTCCACCCATCTTGTTTAATTTTCGTTTTAGATTTAGGTTTGTCGTCCAAATTCTTCCCGAATCCTTCTTAAACATTCATATAAACTTCCCTATGCTTTCCTCTTCTCGAGGTTTGCTTAATCTTCATCTGGATGACTCTGAATAATCTCGTTTATGCTCTTAACACGTGCAATCATAAAAGAACTAAAAGTAATGATGTTTGATGTATCTAAACAATTAAAATACATGAAATAACACATATATACACATGATACCCGAACATCATCGACAAAACTTAAAAAGAAAATATCCTTCTTATTACAGACTACAAACATTTGGTCCACCTCTTATTCTATAGAAGTCTGCCGATGTGGTCCAAAGACTCTAGGCATTTTACCTTTCTTTTTAAAACAAACCTACACCTTAGTTTGCTTTAGAGTTATTTTATTAGACGGGTGTAACTTAAATATGAATTTTATTTCACTTCAAATTAAATTCAAACTTTTTACTTAAATATGAGTTTCATTTCATTTCAAAATAGATACAAAACTTATAAGCCCAAATTAATATGATAGAATTTGGAGATTTTTTTATCAAAATGGGGATGGTTAGAAAAATAATTTATTAAAATACGTGATTTGAAAACTATTTATCAAAATGATTGATTTGTTCAAAATAGGTATTTTTTTAAAACAATTTTTATATAAAATATTTTAAAAAGTTTTCTTTTAGCTTGTTTAACAACATTTTTTAACTGTGTATTTATAAAATAAAATGTAAATTAAATTTTTATAACATAACATTCTTTAAAAATTTCTCTGAATTCGTCAAACCATGTTTCTTTTTATTTAAAGCTAGTTTTTCTATCCGTTGCGTTGCGCAGGGGCAAAACTCAATCATTAAAACCCGGGCGTTGGTAAAACTCGAGCGTTACGACGATGAGTCAACACGAATTCAGTCAATACCGGCTGCGTTCGTTACGATATAAACACTATCGGTTAAATTTGAGCATTAAAACCAAAAGATTAATTCGTCGAATTAACATATAAAAACATTAATACATAAGAAAAAAAAATATTTAAGATGGTGTTTATTTGGTTGGAAAACCTGGGTAGTGGTAAAATCAAGTGTTGTCGGTCCCTAGCATTGAGGTGGTAACTTTATACTAACTTGGTTGGCGTTGTTTACATATGTTACAGTACTGAAACTTAAAAACGAAAACATGTAAAAATTTAGGTGGACCAACGACCAATTTGGGGGTGGGGGTTGGTAAATTTACACATTGTAAAACCCGAGCGTTGTCGGTCATTTTCTATAAAGAAGGTCGCGAGTCTGCACGAACTCGGTCGGTTTATTTCATATTTTTTATGGTAGAGAAACATAAGAAATTAATGTTTTGTCGGTTTGCATTATGTTTATTATGGTAACTGAACTAAAATGATAAAAATACAAAACTTATCAACCAATACGGTGTCACCAAATGGCCCAATAGGTCACTTGCGGTACCAAAGTTGTTCTTGATATATAGTAGTAATAGTAATAAAATCACATAGACGCTTACTTTTGAACCTTTTATTACTTATATTTTTTATTAATACGACATTTTCTTTTAATATTTGAACTGCTTATTCATTTCGTTGTTCTTATTTTTTATTTTCTATTTTACTATATAAATATGTATGATGTTCTCTATATTAACTCAAAACATCATAATCTCCAAATGAACAAAAATAAACTAATGTCGTATTCGCTTAATTATTTATGTGAAGGTTTTGTAATGTGTTTGTTTATATATGTTCATTTATGTGTGTTAATTTCCATTCATTTACGTCGGTACATTTATGTTTGTGTATGCTATGAATTTGTGAACAAACACACACGAAAATAAACGGACACAAACGAACATATATAAATGTACAAGCGTACACGTTATGGAACCTTCCTAAAAACATTAAAGTTAACATGATAGGATTGCGACGTACACAGTGATGTTGTAGCATGATTGAACTTTTATCAATGATTCGAAGTGCGACTTGTGATTTAAGTCTGCGACAACGTCTATTCCATCACCCAACACAAACATAACAGATGACTTTATTTTTAGTTAAGTATGATATTGTTTAATTTATTTGTAACATGATTACTAAACGAATAAATAGGGTTGTGAAAGTTGTGTATTACTTACAATGCGGTCAACGGATAAGTAGCATCACTCCGGATGATTTCCCCTTGGTATCCATTGTTGTAGTACATGAACAGTGATGATCCTTGTCTTTCGTCCTTCTTTTATTTTAGAGATACGTATTTTTTTGATTTCTGTATAACAGAGCATGCAAAGATATAGTCTGACCAAAGTGTGTGACTTAGCAATTTGTGATTGGTATGTGTATGAGTGATCAAAAATTGTGTGTGGAAAGTATACTATGACTATGCGTATGGTCATTGGTATAAAGATTATGTTATTAGTTGAATGTGGTGTTTATTGTGTGTGGAAATTATACTATGACTATGCGTATGGTCATTGCTATATAGTTTATGTTATTAGTTGAATGTCATGTTTATTTCATCTAGGAAGTCGACTTGTCGAAAACAGTGACAAAAGACAAACCCTTGGGTGACAATGCATAGTCAAATGGATCGCGGTACGGTCCGGTACATGGTACGGGAGCTGGTACGCGGTTCGTGCATTTCAAAAATTTTGTACAATTGGGGGTAGGTTCATTCGTAACACCAATTCGGTATGCGGTACCTTATTGTCGGGTACATTGTATCATATACAAAACACTTTTAATAGATCTTTTGTAATAGTTTTATAAGTTTTAAACTTGGGTTAACAAAATAATTAACTTCAAAAAAGCTTTATGTATGCTTCAACATATTTGTTGAAATTGAAGGTTAAACTTTGATAAAAATTCAAACTTTAAGGGTTAAAAATGTAAATTCTAAACATAAAGTAACATAATGCAGGAGTCGTAACCCTAATTCTAAACTTTAACAGCCGTTCTTATTCTCAAATCTCCTCTCTGGCAGCCTCCAATCTCCTTCCCAACCTCCTCAAACGATTAAAAATATGGCAGGTTTTTTTCAGATCTTCATCTCTTCTATGATTTGAGTCACAAAAGCGCTCAATTTTCCCCTGTTGCATACGGAATGCGTTTATTCACGATACCAAGCACCGATTTCATTAACTGAAAACACGAATTTCTTAAAATTGTACGATTCATGCAACAATTGGGAACAGTGATTTTGACGGATCCGGTAAGATTTTGTACCCGTTTTGGTACGAGCGATCCGGAACGAAAATTGCGGATGTTATCACGAATCCTATGACTATGTGACAATGTGGCAAATCCTCTTCTGCTATGACCAGGGAGAGCAACAACACACGGAAACTGTGAAATGAAACAAATTGAAAATTATCGATGTCAAAAAGGTCAATCAAAAATATTTATAAAAATACCTTTAATAGCTAGGGCAAGTAAGGTGTCGAATCCATAGGGAATCAGTGGAAAGTGCTATTGAAACTCAAGTTTATTACAAAAATAATTATAGTGAACAAACGATGTCAAGCGGTTTAAAAGAGTAGTTGTAAACAATGATGTGAAAATAACCAAACTCCAGGATTCGGGTTTTGAAACAAGTTAAGGAATTGATAAACTTCTTTGAAAGGTTTCTTATAAAATATGTAAACCAAAAGACTTAACGATTGACTGTTTTGATTGTCATGACTGAATCCGAAAAAATGATACGGCTTAATGAAAATATATTTGATTGTCATGACTGAATCCGAACAATCGGTTTTGCTTATTGAATTGATAAACGGGTCAATGACGAAAGAACTTAAACCTAATTGTTGATGACCACAAATCAATTAACTGACAAACTATTAAGTAATCAATTAATAAAAACCGTTTAAGCACAAAAGCAAACACAAAGGATTGATCAACTAGTTGATTAACCAAATCCAAATCCAAAGTTAAAGTATCGAATATCAAAACCGATTCATGAAACTCAACCCTACACCCGAAGATGTTTATGAAGTCTTTAGCCTAGCATCTCGATCTTCATACTCTTGATTGTGATATGGAAGAAGGTGTTCATGGATCAATTGTGTGAGTAAGATGTGTTATGATAGTCTATGATGGTCCCCAAGAAGTCCCAAAACTGATAATGATTTAATATCCTCGACCTTACGGTTTTATGGCTTTATATATGGAAGAAAATCACCAAAATCCCCTTTTCCATCAGACCAGGCCGTAAGCTACGGGTTGGCCACCATAGCTTCCGGCACATCAGCGTAGCTTACGGAAAGTGAGCTAAGCCGTAAGCTACGGATGTTACACTCTGCTTTACGGAACCTACCAGGTCGTAAGCTACGGCCTGGAGGGCGTAGCTTAAGGCTGGCTCTTCTCCAATTCTTCGTTTTCTCGTTCTTTTTGATTCTCGATCATCTGGTTTAGTTACCGATTGCGTCTCTTCGTATAATTTTGATTCTTCGTCCTTAAACATTCCAAATAAGCTCCGCACACCTGTAACCATAAACGCACTCAAAGTACTCGTGTTCACAATATATAACTAATTAAAACAAACGAATTTAAACACTTAACGCACATATTTTTACCCACACATCACATCCCTACACTTATCATTTGCTTGCCCTCAAGCAAACTCTCATGCAAGACATACTCCTCGATCGATGTTTCGTCAATTATCAGTATTAATACTAGTGAGGTATAAGGTCATACCCAATTCCCAAGAACTGACACTGTCAAGGTTGATAACCCACCAACCAATTTAATGATACATTTTAAAACTTTGAAACCACCCAAATGAGTGTACTTTGTTTACGGTTAAGGCACACATGTTCATAGCCCTCATAATATAATATCTCTCTACTCGGTTTAATATCTGGAACAGAAAAAAATGTGCTAGTATCTCTTTGCCCTCAATACCAAGTATGAACATAATTTAATAAGCTTGGGAGCAAGTCATATCTCCACCCATATAAAAGCTCTGACACAAATGCAAATCAAGATGGCTTAAAACGGGTTGTAACGGGGCTAAGTGTAAGGGTATGGAAGGAAATTTTTTAAAGTAGCTCAAACGAACCGATCTGGCTTATTACAAAAAAACTAAATAAATAATGACATAAACCACTGACATAAACAATGACCATCTAAGATCAAGAATCCACTCCATTTATCCTTTATGATTATAAAGTAAACATGTGGTAAACTTGTCGTAATAGTATATGGTAGAATAGCCCCTTATTTTTAAGTGAGCATATCCTATTACATAAAAGAAAGTAGCATGCACATTTTAAAGTCAACCCTTAAATAATGTCATGCTACCACGAGAATGTCAATTTGAGTTGGCAAGTAGTTTAGTAAAGTAGAAAGGTTAGGATTGACTTCGATTTCTCAAATACCAATTCTAACAATTTTGGGTGGTTATAGTTTAGTCACACAACCTCCCCTTGGTTGATATAAGTAGGTTATAATTACACATTCCGTTAACATATGATTTCTTTAACTAGCATGATAACCTAAGCAATCGTGTTAACGATGTTATTTCAGAATTACCAAAACTAGAGAAATAGATAATAACTTATATCTCATCATTTCTAAGTACAATATAAGGATCCATGTTTTGATAAATTATCAAAGTATTCTATCTTTCAAGAATATGAATCGATCATGAATGATTGCCAATATGATTGTCAATCACCAACTTTGAATTGTTGAATTAAGATATTGAAACATTTCTCATCAAAAGATAATTGGAAAATAAACATGTACTTTACTAATCTAAATCACATGTTTCATATAATCATCAAGTAAAACAAAGCTTCTTCATAGATTTTATATGGTAAATGGAGTTTAGCTCATAATGAGCATGGTTATGAACATTAGAAAGGATGATGATAACAAACACATGATTAAACTAGAACAATCTAACCAAATATGGATGAATCTTCTTTCTTAATGATGATGATGATAATGGTTGATGATGATGAACTGTAAGCCTTCAAACTCTTCACAAGATCTTCAATATGAGTGTTAGTGTGTGTTTTTATAAGTGAAACCGTATAGAATTATTTTCAAGGCACACTTGATCAATGCAACATGAGCCACTATTTATAGGCAGTCTGGAGGATGAAGCACGGCCCCATGCATAGGTAGGCACGCCTCCGTGCTTTTATTGACATGTGCTACAATTGTTTTGTCTTTTTGTTGAGGGTGACCACGGCCCCGTGGTCAAGAGGCACGGCCCCATTCTTTTATTGTCAGTATTTGTCTTTTCTTGTAGATTTTTGCATTTTCTTGTGTTCAGAAGCATGGGGCAGAAGCATGGGGGCGTGTTTCTTGAGGCATGGGGGTGTGTTTCTTGCTTTTCTTGTGTGTTCTTCCATTTTTCTTCGTCTTTTCGCTTGTTTCTTCGTTTAAAGCTTGGGTTTACCTTAAATTGTATTTTATTATGATAAGTAGCCTTCTGCGCTATGTTAATTGATAGAAGTTGCAGTTTTTAGAGATTCCTTGATGCCTAAAAGATGTATAATTTTATATACATCACATGTGTATATACTATATATTATATGTGTATTATATAAAAGGCAAATCTTACACACTTACCGGAGGAATTAGTCTACCGACATGAAACATGTGTACCTGTCCCCATGACTCGTTATCCCCATCTAAACGATCCATTTAATTTTTTATTATTGAAAAACATTTGCATTGGAAGACTTTCGAGAAGCTTAAACACTGACCATGACTAACCTCTACTTGGCACTAATACTAGCAATTAACAAGTTACAATTCCGGCTTTTGCCCACAATCAAGGTACTCTAAGGCAAAATTTTAATTTTCCCCATCCCCACACTTGAGATTTACATTGCCCTCAATGTAACTCAGGTTTTCAAAAAAAAAAAAAAAAACAGACGCAAACACGAGATAATCATGCAATTGCAATTCAAAGGACAACCAAATACCCATCTTCGGATTTCAATAAAGTTGCATACCATTAACGAAACACACAAAGTTTTTAAACATGAACATAGAAACTAGCATCAACCGCACGACCCGAAAGTTCATCACGCCACTCAGCCACCCATAAACACAATTATTAAACAGTCAACATAAATTAAAAGATAAGGTGACACACATGGACCTGATCAACGGATCAGCGTGTGCTCAATAATATGGTGGCTACGGGTCACCAAAGATAGACCTCATGGTGTCCATGACACCAGAGAAGTTAAACGCGTCCGACGAACTTCCCGCACCAGCATCACGACCTACATCCGCACGAGGGTCCGCCCACCTCGAATGATGAATCAGAGGCGGTGGATAGTGTGTACTCCCGTCAAACTGCCCCAATGATGTGTAGTCAATCATAGGTGGATTATCCACCACCGGCTTACCCTGATGCCACGCCACATGTGCTCGATTCTGGCGATCATCCTCATATCTGTCATTGATTTCTTGCTGCCAGTTATACGCGTGGGTTTGATTCCACGACTCCATCCAGTCATACAATCTTTGGGATTGTCTCCGCTGCATCTATGCATTCCGATTCTGTTGATCAAACATGTATTGAAACTCACTACCCCAACTACCATAGACTGATGGTCTCGACGCCTGAAGACAGTCCACCATCCCTGCATCATCCTAAACCATCTCGTGTGGAAGCTAAGTCGGGGCTTGTTGGGGCTGCCTCGATGAACTTTCACCCTAACCACTTCCCACTGCTCTTCGTGGAACCGGATGACCTCGAGTACCCGGAAAATACACATACGGTTCCTCAATCACATTCTCTCCATGACCACTCTTCAATGCCTTTATCTGCACCTACGTATCAAAATGTTGGATATAAACATATCCACCTTCCTCATGATAAATCAAACTCTCTTTCTTCAACTGTTCTTTATCAAAAGGGCTAAAGGTCTTCTCAATCGTGGGAGTATCCGCTCGAATAGCCCCTTTTGCCTTCAATAAAGCTGTAATCAATAGACAGTGAGGCACAATCAACATTTCCTTTATCTCCCTTGCAATCCAAATATTCATCATAACGAAATACCGGTAAGAAATCTCAGGTGTACCCGTCATCAATGCATGCAATACCGGAATCTCTCATTTTCTGATTTGAGTTTTGTCACCTCGCTTCGGCATGACATTAAAGACCATCACACCCAACAAAAACCTCACTTGCAACTTCAGATTGTTTAGTAGCATCGTATGGGCAAGCCCCAGTTTAAAGAGATCAAATTTCATCTCTCATACAAAGGTTGTTTATCCGGGTTAGCGTATAATTCATCCTCGGAGGGATACACATATTCTCCAGATGGTTTTGAATCGAATGGTGCTACCCTATGCAAAGTTTCCAACGACTTAACCAATTCTTTGTTTTTTGCATTTCCAATCAACCGCATTGACTTGTTCGAATTAAATCCCCAATCAACTCTCAACAATGCAACCCACTCTTGAATAGTGTCCATGCAAAGTTCCTTATCTTCATCATCATAACACTTCAAGGCCGCCTCCCAGCCCAAGTTCTCAAACGTGGTTATAATACCAAACAGCCTGAACATATTTTCGAAACCTGTTTTTCACACATAAACCCATCTCTTTTGTTTTTCAGCTTTTCTATCTCATCATTAAATAACTCTGCTTGCCAATACGGATCTATTCTCGATAGCCAACCCAACCCCCAAATTGGCTTAAGGGGAGGCGTTATTCCTTCGACTTCATATGGTTCTTGCATTGGGTCATCGTCATCCTCATTATCCCATAAAATCAATCTTCCCTATGGCAGAGGTGGTGGGTCGGCCGACGATGAAACAACTTTTCCGTGGTCGGCCGACAGTACTTCCCATCCTACACAATTACAACCAAACAAACAATGCAAGTCAAATAACAATAATAAACCCTCCAAAAATCCCCACACTTGTTGTTGGTTATAGGTGTATGATTCGTTGATTTATTGTTTATAAAAACCACTTCAAACTCTAACTTGTGAAAGTTTGATCTATGTCATTAACCCAACATGTTTTCATTAATTATATAAACATCAATTACTTTGTCAACAATTTCCAACTTGTAAAATTTCAACAAGCCAACATAACCAAATCATTATAACCCATGACACCCATAAACCAATCCTTTAACAAATTAAATCTTACAAGTGTGGAGACATTATCACCATAGCAGTCCCTAACCTCAATCAATATTCATAATGTAAAACTTGAGCATCATCACAAACCTTAGTCTTCATCAATTTAAAATTAAGTGAAATACATACCTTTTTAGTGATGAAAGTTGATATCTTAAGCTTCAATTACAAGAAAACACACTTAAACTTGAAAAATCCCCAAACTTGATTTTTAGGGTTCTTCACCCACCCTCACGAATCCGGCAGAAATCGAGTGAGAGTTGATGAAAACCGACACCACACGTGCGTCCCTCTCAAAAAAAATAATAAGTTTAGAGTGCGGAATCGAGAGATTTGGTTGAGAATCGATGGAGTTAGGGTTGTGGGTTATGATTGTTCTTGGTGTATGAAGATAGAGGAGGAGGAGAAGAAGAATAAGAAGAAAGAAAGTAGGAGTGGGTAGGTTAATTATGTGGTGGAGGTTAATTGATTTAGTTTTTATTTTTATTTTTTTTGGAAATCAAATGCAGACCCCGACAGTAAGCTACGGTCCATAACTATTATATATATATATACACACACACACACACACACACACACACATATATATATATATATATAAGAAAAAGAGAAATATAAACAAAAACAAAAACGCTCGGGTTGCCTTCTGAGAAGCGCTGAATTTAGAGTCTACAGCCCGACGTTACATGGCCCTTATCACTCGGCTGAATATGATGGTGCAGTAGCTATAAAGCTCACCACCGACTCATGTATGCTCTTATTCAAGTCCGCATCTTTCAAATATGGTTTCAACCGTTGCCCATTCATTACCTGCCTTAGATGAACGTCAAAATCCTCAATTTCGACCTCGCCAAACTGGCCGATACACTTTATTTGATACGGTCCATCCACTTACTCTTTAACTTACCTGGGAAAAGTTTTGCTCTCGATTTGTAAAACCAAACCCGCTGTCCTTCTTCAAATGTCTTCCTCTTGATCTTTGCATCATACACTTGTTTCATCCGATCTTTATATGCTGACGCACATTCATAGGCTTCATCCCGCAGCTCCTCCAGCTCACATATATTCAACTTTCTTTCTATACCTGCACACTCATAATCTAGATTAACATTTTTCGTGGCACATAAAGCATGATGGGTAAGTTCCACAGGTAAATGACATCCTTTCCCATAAACCAACCGATAGAGGGTGGTACCAATAGGCGTTTTAAAAGCAGTACGGTAAGCCCATAAAGTATCATTTAACTTTGGTGACCAATCTTTTGTATCGGGTCTTACCATTTTTGGTAAAATTTCTTTAATTTTCCTATTAGATACCTCAACCTGACCACTCGTTTGAGGATGGTATGGTGTGGCTATTCGGTGGTTTACGCCATACCGTTTAAGTAATTTGCCAAAATTAAAGTTTTTAAAATGGAACCCCCGTCACTAATAATAATGTGAGGGACGCCAAATCTCGAGAAAATATTTGATTGGACAAATTTACAAACAATGGCGTGGTCATTTGTTTTGTTGGCAATTGCTTCAACCCACTTCGAAACATAATCAACCGCCACCAAAATATAGTAATTCCCAAAAGGAATTTGGGAAGGGGCCCATAAAATCAATTCCCCAAACATCAAAGATGTCCACAACGAGGATTGGTTGCATGGGCATCTCATTTCTCCTGGAAATGCTACCTAACTGTTGACATCTCAGACAGTTCTTAGCATATTCTGCAACATCTTTAAATAAACTAGGCCGATAAAAGCCACAAGCTAAAATTTTTATGACCCGGTTTCTGCCCGCTGAAATGTCCACCGCATGCGAGTGAGTGTGCGTTTGACAACACACTTCGAATCTCCTCATCTGGAATGCATTTCCAATAGACATGATTAGCCCAAATCTTGAACAAATCTAGGTCTTCCCGCACGTATTGTTTCACCTTAGACATGAATTGATGTTTCATTTTCTTTGGCCAGAATTCTAGGATGGTACCTACAACAAGAAAATTAATGATGTCAGCATACCACGGTAATGTAGAACAAAAAATAATTGCTCGTCAGGGAATGATTCATTTATAGCCCTGGTATTTTCTTCCTCTTGACCCGTCAGTCAAGACGGATGATCAACAACCACATTCTCACTTCCTTTCTTATCAAGGATCTCCACGTCAAACTCTTGGATGAACAAAATCCATCTAATTAAGCGCGGCTTTGCATCCTTCTTTTCTATCAGATACTTAATAGTGCTGTGAAATGAAAACACAATAACCTTGCTCCCACAAATATAAGATCTAAACTTATCCGAAGCATATACTACTACGAGCAACTCCTTTTCTGTAGTTGTGTAGTTTATTTGAGCATCTGAAAGGGTTTTGCTTGCATAGTATATGGCAACGGGTTTCTTGTCCACCCGTTAACCCAAAACAGCCCCAACTTCATAATCACTTACATTACACATAATTTCAAATGGAAATGACCAATCAGGTGATAGAAAAATTGGGGCTTCAACCAGTTTGTTTTTAAGAATGTTAAATGCATTTAAAAAATCTTCATAAAAAACAAATGGCACATATTTTAAAAGAAAATTACACAACGGTTTTGTGATGACGCTAAACTTTTTAATAAATCGTCAGTAAAATCCGGCATATCCCAAAAAATGACCGGATTCCTTTAACATTAGTAGGACGTGGCAAATTAGATATGACATTAACTTTTGCCTAGTCAACCTCAATCCCCCTACTTGAGATAACATGACCTAAAACCGCTCCCTCTTGAACCACGAAATGGCTCTTTTCCCAACTTAAGACCAAATTCGTTTCCACACATCTTTTTAAAACCTTTGTTAATTCGTTTAAACATGAATCAAAAGATGAGCCAAAAATAGAAAAATCATCCATAAAAATTTCGAATGATTCCCCGACCATATCTGAGAAGATACTCATCATGCACCTTTAAAAGGTGACCGGGGCATTACACAAGCCAAAAGGCATTCGCCTAAATGCACAAGTACCGTATGGACACGTGAATGTGGTCTTATGTTTGTCATCAAGGTGGATATCAATTTGATTGTATCCCGAGTAGCCATCTAGAAAGCAATAAAATTTCTGACCTGATAATTTTTCGATGATTTGGTCAATGAATGTTAGAGGGAAATGGTCTTTAGATGTCGCGGCGTTTAATTTCCGGTAGGCAACATAAATCCGCCACCCGGTCACCGGTCGAGTAGCAATTTCTTCACCTTTTTCATTACGTGTTATCTGAATGCCCGCCTTCTTTGGAACCGTTTGCGTTGGACTTACCCAAGTACAATTCGAGAGCGGGAAAATAATTCTCGCATCCAACAACTTCATGACATCTTTCTTCACAGTTTCCCGCATATTCAGATTTAATCGTCTTTATGCATCGTGTGCGAGTTTCGCCTCGGTATCCATGATAATGTTATGCATCACAATAGATGGACTATTTCCCTTCAAATCCGCAATCGTCCACCCAATTGTTGCTTTATACTCTTTCAATACTTCGATCAAAGCCTTTTCTTGAGTTTCTTCTAAGTATGAGGCTATGATGGCGGGTAAAGTATCGTTGTCTCCAAAAAACACATGTTTGAGGTGTTTTGGGAGTTCCTTCAACACAACTGCTGGTGGACTCTCGAGTGACGGTCTCAATTTGGAGTCGATAGTGTCCGATAATTTCTCTACCTGTTGAGACCATGGCGGTTTTCCGATGCTTGCAGCATAAATTTCCACCTCTTTTTCTTCCTTCTCCAACTGATGTGAATGCTAAACTGTAGTCCTGCAACAAATAACACACTCCTCTGTGGCGTCTTCCTCATTTTCATGATGATTTAACCTATCAATGATGTCAGCCGCGAAGCATTCATCACTCACCATAGGGTTAGATATGTTTGAAAAAACATTCAACCTAGGATTTTTATTCCCAAAATCCATGTCAACTACTTCGGTTTTGTAGTTTATTAAAGCATTAGCTGTTGCCAAAAAGGGCCTACCGAGAATCAAGTTTGGTTGCCATTTTGGGTAAACTGTAACATAATCTAGAACCAGAAAGTCGACCGGGTAATAAAAATCCTCGATCATAACAATCACATCAGTATCAATTCACCTAGGAAGCTTAAGTGTCAAATCGGCTAACATCACGGTGGTGTCGGCTTTTCAAAGTGGACCAGAATTATATTGGTCATATAAGCTTCCCGGGAGAATACGCACCCCCGCTCCAAGATCTAATAACACCCTTGTCATTTTAAAATCACCTCTTGAATGGGTATTATTGGTGTTCCCGGATCTTGCAACTTGGGTGGGAGGATTCCCATCAAAACCGAACTAACATTAGCCGTAAAATCAACCTGTTTGGGTATATTGTGAGTTCTCTTTTGAGTACACAAGTCCTTCAAAAACTTAGCATATGCGGGGACTTGTTGAATTGCATCAATAAAAGGTAAATTATATTTTTACTTTTTTAAAGACTTCCCACATTTCCTCCTGTTGTGGGCCCCTCTTCTTTGGTGATGATGTTGCGGGATTCACCAATGCCTGAGGAAACGTAATAGTTTTACCCGTGGACCCCATCTCCTTGGTAACTGGTGTTTCTTTTTATTTTACCGATTTGTGTAAATTTTTATTAATTAACGTTTTCGGTTTATTTATTTGTATAATCTCCACCTTATCATCATTATTCCCATTTTCCCCCAAATCCACCACCAGTCCTTCAACGAAGGATGATGATGGATTTACCCCGTCATCATAAACCTTACCATTTCTAAGGGTACTTACCTGGTTAATGTGGGTGTTCTTTCCACTTCAAGAACTATTGTGCTTATGGCTAGGATTCTTCAAAGTGTCACTCGGTAACTTGGATGAATTTCGCTTTAGGCTATGATTCTTCAGAGTGTCACTCGGTAACTTTGTTGGTGGTTGCTCAAGTCATCAAGGAAACCAGTCAAGGTTTAATGCCCAACTTATAGATGAAAATGACTCTACCTCCATGGCATGTGGACATGTGCCATACTATGGTGGAAATAATGGTCAAGGGAATGAAACTCAAGCACTCTTCTCAATATTCACTGAGTCCTATAATGCATTTGTGGCCAAAAACTTGATCCACACAAGTGTCATACAAGATGATTTGGAACAAATAGATGATGATAACCTTGAGGATATGGATTTGAAGTGGCAAGCTGCAATGCTTGCACTCAGAAGCAAGAGGTTGTTCAACAGGACTGGTAGATCTCTAGTTTCTGGTCCAAATGAGAGGATCGGCTTTGATAAGTCCAAGGCAATCTGTTACAATTGCCAACAGCCTGGACACTTTGCAAGAGAATGCAACTGATGTATGTATAATGATGCTCCTTCTAAATGACTCAAAACTAAGCTTTAAATTTATAAAACAAGACTCCTAAAGAAACCACACAAAATCGGCAAGTGTACCGATCACTAATAGTATAGAACTAAGGAAGTCCGAGTATCGAACACAAGGACACGTGAAAATGTTTCTAATACTTAACTCTAACCAAGACTCACCTAAGAATAGTTAAATGATTTTTAATAATTAAATACTTGACCTAACTTACTTTAACTAAATTAATTAGCTAAACTTAACTTAACTTAACTTAACACTTGATGAAACTTAGAGACTTAACTTCAATTGGAGAAAACGTCTACCTAGGAACATATTGAAGGTATAATAAGGTAATGGATTGAAGAATCTCACGACACCGGTTCCTAAGGATGACACAAGTAAGGTTCACCCAAGAAAGCTATATCACCTCTGGTTCTCACTAACAAACCCTAACTTATACTTAGTTGATTTTAAGAACAAACCGGGAAACGAATTGTTAAAGTGTTCTAATGTCGACTCTCCTCTCGGTCTCACCGTCACACTACCCTAACGGAGACGAATACTACGCAACTGAGGATAGAGTAACAATTTAGTTTAACTTAAACTAGATCAACTAATCGCTCAAAAACCCAAACCCAACAAGAACCGAACCCGCTCTCGCGCGATCCTAATCCTAACAAGTAAAAGCTATGAGATGACCCTACTTCCTATCACCTCTTGGTCTCTAAGAAGGTGTTAACCCACTGAATCTAATCAATTAATATACCCACTTAAACCCTACGGTTGTACTTCCCGCAAACAAACCCTAAACACAAAGTAAAGAGTTCAAACAAGCAACAATCAATCGAAACCTATTCAATTAATCAAAGCAAGAGGTATATGAGTATAATTAATAAAAACACAGCCAATAAACACAACCTAATTCAATGTTAAACCAAACTTTTTATTAACCATTCAAGCCATGATGATAAACAATCCATATTACTCACTAAAACTTAACAATATTCATCTAACCTAGGTAGAACTAACAAGTTTAGCTACACAATATTTTTAGACAGCAGCAAACACTTGATTTAAGCATCATAAAACTCAATATAAACGTAATTAAAATTGTTGGTGCATAATGTCAGTAGTTCATAGTCTAGTGTCTGTAATCGAGTCTGTAATGTTTAATTATGTTTTGTATGTTTAAACGAAGTTACTGACAAGTTCGCTTAACAGGCGAACTTGTTAGTCAAGCGAAGTTATGGACAACTTCGCCTGAACATGCCAGGCGAAGTTGTCGTGTATTTATATACCTAGCTTACGGCTAAGTTAAATGATAATTAGTTGTTCGTTTCAGTAGTTTATCAAGTTCATTGTAACGTGAGGACGAGAGTCTGTAATAGTGATATCGTATCACGTGTTTGAGTTATTATATAACGTGTGTTCGTTTCGTGTGTTCGTGTGATTCGTGTTCTATACTCGTAACGATCTACGCAGGGATTCCGCACCTGAGTTGATCGAGATATCTCGTGCGATCCGTCCAGGGAACCTACAAAAATCATTCAAGAATCAATCTCAATCAAGCACAGGTCAATTTTCAAGTTACTTGCAAAACAATTTAAAGTAAAAGATCAAATTAGTTAGTTAAGTATCTTGAACAAAAGAACAAAGTTTATGGATGTATACTCAAGTTATATGGCTGAGTTTCTTGATGAATAATGTCCCTAGCTGATGTACCAAGTCACCCCAAGCATCCTTCTACTTCCTCTAGCCGCCAACAAACTTTCAAAAAATATTTTCTTCCCTTGCTTCCTATTGAAAGTTGCAAGCGGACAGATTGGCTGAAGTTGTAGGAGTTAGATTTATTTATTTATTTGTTCTCTTGATTCTATTGTGATCTGCGTGGGAATTAATCCTAGCCACACAATCAATACCCTCCTTAACACCAATTCAAATATTAGATCTATACCACCTTTTGACCAAACAACAAACTTGTTATTTTCAAACCCTTGTTGTCCGATCGGAATTGTAGAGCTGCCAGGGTTCTTGTTTTTTTCTTTATTTTACTTAATATAATAATTCATAAAAGGCTTGTATCTTGTGGGATTGGGTTGGGCCTTGAATTGTAGTATTCAAACTTGATCAAAAAGGCCCCTAGAGTCTCCAAACTTTACTCTTTTCTCCATCAAAACTTATAACCTACAATTAAAATTCAATCTTTGTAAAATCAAGCAAAAATCATCCATAACTCTTATTTATTATACTATTAAGCACTTAAAACATGATAAAAAGATAGGGAAAGTAAGTTTCTTTTACAACACATCAAACATCCCCACACTTAAGACTTTTCGTCCCTGAAAAAGTAATCTACACAGGATCATAACCAAGTGAAAAACAACAAACTCTCAGATTATTAATCATTATCAGAGCACAAGAAATAGCTTGACATATTGACCGCGATTGTCGATATTTTTGTCTACTTAAGCCCAGCCACCAGCCAATCAAGCCCCCCTTTTGCATTAAACATTTTAAGTCCAAAAATTAAGGCTACACCTACCCCATCTCAGACAAAGAGAGCTAGAAAAACTAGAGTCGAAGCAAACTGGTTCGACAAATCACCATAAGCCAAGGACTCATTGATGGTACTAATTAGATGCACTCGGTGAAATTTTGATGGATGAATGGTCATGTGGTGGTCGTACGAGTTACTCCTAAATATTATTGGACTTTGTCCTATAAATTCCTAACTTGATATTTATTGACTAAGAACCTTCAAGCCCCAATAGTGTATCCTCAGAGTCACCATCCCCAAGGTAAGACGTAAACTCTAAGTCCCATCTAGTATGTGCATCTTTGGCCTTTTTTACTGACTTTAAATAATGCTTCTTTGGCATTTTACAATACATAACTTTCTTCACAAGCATTTGCTTTTCTTGAACAACTTCTGAGAATACACTTAACTTTCAAAACATACTTCTCTTTTTCTTTCTTTTTTTTTTTGATCTTTTATATCACCCTAAAATATATAGCTAGTTCTAAGCTCGTAAAAAGATGGACATGTTGTGTGTGATGGTTTGAGTGCATCTAAGTGGAACCATCTCAAAGTTTTTAGATTATGGTAATCCTCCCTATGCATCAAAATTCGGTTTCACCGTTTTTCAAATTATTATATAAATAAAAACTGCTAAAGAGGACTATCAAAGCTAGTTGGGCCTACCGACACATCCCAAATCAGATATGCAAACCATCCCTTCTTTTCTTATTTGTTGGTGCATGATGCTAATAGTTTATTTATCTCGTGTCTATTGTGTCTGTAATAATTACGTTGTTCTTATGTTTTGTTGAATGTGTTTGTTTAGGTTATGGTTTTGGGCAAACTTGTTTAGTGGCGAAGTTAGGGACAAATTCGCCTAGGGTGTTTGGCGAAGTTGTCGTTTAATATAAACCTAACTTCCGCCATCTTTTAAGTGATTTTGGCAGTTTGGTTTTGCAAAGAGAAGTGATACTTGTTTGGTGTTTTTGTTTTTCTACATCGTGATATAACAAGTAATCAATTGTGTTTACGTGTTTTGTGTCATTTACGTATTGCTCGTGTAAACACTCGTATCGTATACGTAGGGGATTCCTCACCCTCGTGTTACGAGATACTCATGTGTAGATCCGGCTGAGAACCTACAATTGGTATCAGAGTATTTGCTCGTGATTGTGTGGTTCCGGATTATCAAACGAGTGTTATAGTTATTCCGTTAGAATTTTCGCGGAATCGTTGCACGTAAAAATACCGTTCTTTTGTCCGTTTCTCAACAATAAACTCCAAATCGCACCCCCAATTACTTTCTCATCTATCGAAATAAGAGAATCAGACTAACAAAACACATCAAATCATACTGCGAAGTTGCTGTCATGTGGAATTTAGGGTTTTGGCGAAGATATAACATCAGGAGATGTTATTGTTCTAGCGAAGTTGTTCTAGCGAAGTTATCATAGCAAAGTTGTTCTACAGAAGTTGTTCAAGCGAAGTTGTCCTATACAAGTAGAACTAGCGATGTTGTTCACCAGCGAAGTTATCTTAACTTCGCTGTTCACTGTTCACAGAATATTTTGGTTTTGTTCTAGGTCTCGTTTTGGTTGAGAATGACTTCGATAAACATCACTAAACTGGTAAATATGGAAGTTGAAGCTTGCTCAGTGACTAAAGCTCCAAAGCTACTTAAAGGAACTGATTTTGTTGCGTGGAAAGACAGATTTGAGTAGTATGTGAAGTATCAATATGCAAAGATGTGGGTCTGTATTTAGGATGGATATATTCCACCGACAACTGAGTTCGAAGGTCGTGAGCAACTAAAGAAGTATAATAAGATGGATGATGATGAGAAGAAAATGTACGAATTAGAAAGTAAAGCACTGGCCGCTATAACCAAGGCACTACCTCAAGAGATTCTACACACTTTCAGAAAGTACAAGTCTGCTAGAGAATTATGGGAAGCGTTAGAGAACCGCTATGAAGGTAATGTTGGGATTCGTAACTCCAAGACAAAGTTGTTGAAAACTCAATTCTCTGTATTCAAGAATCTTAAAAATGAATCTCTTGATAACATCATCACACGATACTAACACTTAATGACTGAGTTGGATAACTACTCCATAGAGTACACAGAGAATGAGATTGTGGAAAAACTTCTTGATGCTCTCCCTCCAAAATGGGAGATGTACACAGTTCTGGTGAGAGAAGATAAAGTATTTGATAATTTTGACTTGGAGAAGGTGGTTAACAAGTTACGTAATTATGAGCTTAATATGGTACGAAAAGAGACGTCTACTGATCAGGTTCAGGATCCGGTAATGTTTGGTGCAAAAGGCTCTCCAAACTCAAGTTCTAAAGCAGAATCGACCGCCTATTACTCAGGTGGAAAACCAAACTCCCCTCAAGATGGTCATGTGGTGATAAATACGGATGGAGACGTATGCTTTGTAGCGGGTGGAAGTAGTTCTTCAAAACCTCAATCCTCAATCGGTAACTCCTCCACCAGTTTTTTTAGTGTGAATTATTCAAAGATGCCTATGAGTGTGAAATCTGCTGAACAACAATTTGCTCTTTATGCCTCTTTCATTGATTCATATGAGAATTACAACAAAGGAAAGATAGTCGACCCTGCAACCTTGGATAAGGACTATGATCAGATAGATGCTGATGACATGGAAGAAATGGATCTACAGTGGGAAATGGCAATGAAAGTAAAACGGGTGAAAAGGTTTATGAAGAAAACTAGAAGAAAGTTCGTTGGAGAGAGACCGGGATTTGATGAGTCAAAGGTTCGTTGGTACAACTGTCAACAAAATGGACACTTTTCAAGAGAGTGTACAAATGAAAGAGTTGAACGGAGTCAGAACAGGCCTACTCAACAGAATGGGAGTGGAAATGAAATAAAGGCCATGGTGTCTCAACAGAACGTTGGGTATAATTGGAATGTACAAGTTGAGGAAGTGATTGAGCAAGCGAATCTGGTGAATATCGAGACTGGAAGATGCGACAAAGAACCCGTGGAGGTTCAAGCATACATGGCATAAGTGAATGATCAGCTCTCAGAGGTATGTTTTGAACCTCATTGTGAAGAATGTAAAAAACTATCTGATCAATTAAAAGCTTTAACCGATCAGTATGTTAGTTTGGATAAAGAATTAAAAACGTTAAAAGAGGTACATCATTATTCAAAACCTAAAGAAAATAGCTACTCGGTAAAAATAAAAGCTAGTGAAAAAGACATAAGAAGCCTTACACTGTGTTCCAGAGTCTCATTTAATGAGGGGAGGGGAGGGGAAGGAAATTAGGAGAGAAAAGAAATGAGATGAAAAACCTTTTTTTGTGATCCCGAGTTTAAAGGAAATGAAAGGAAAATAAAGGATTTTAAATATTTTATGTGTACCCGAGTTGGGAGGAAAAGAAAAGAAAATTATAATTTTACTAATATACCCTTTAAGTGAAACTAAAATAGAAAATACATTTGATAACATTTGTTGCCTCTTCTTGTTAACAAAATTTGGTCAAATAAATGGCACTTGGATCAAATCACAGTATCTCATTGTTGAGCATAACTAACTTTTAAAAACTTCATAATTTTTCCTTAATCAATTTTTCACATTAACAACTTCATTATATTTCACAGCAACACTTTTCATGAAAAATGTCAAAGGGATAAGAATTATTATAATTTTTGGTATGCATGTAACATCGATAAATTTTTAACAGAGGCTTAACATCAGGTAACAAAACATAAACCAGTCAAACCTAAAAAAAAAGGTTTTGTGATTAATAAAAAATGAATTAGTAAGTATTATGATTGAGCAAGGGTATTCTTTCCATTAAGTTATATACAGGTTAGGGGTATTAACGGGATGAAACGAGCCCGAGCTCGGCTCGTTTACTATTTAATATTTAATTTATATTGATTTTTTATTATTTTTATTTATTTGAGAAAGACCTTAACTGGGCCTAAGCTCGGTTCTAGCTCGTTCAGTACCTTAAACGGGCCAAATCTCGGCTCGAGCTCGACTATGAAGTGTTAACTTAATATGCAACCATATGATTGATGCTTGTTTATTGAATTTAAAAACAAATTTGCATTCGTTTAAGCATGAAACGCTTGATTATTGATTTTTTTATTATTTTTTTTATTTGAGAAATACCTTAAACGGGCCTAAGCTTGGTTGTAGTTCGTTTAGTACCTTAAACGGGCCAAATCTCGGCTCGAGCTCGACTATGAAGTGTTAACTTAATATGTAACCATATGATTGATGTTTTTTATTGAATTTGACAACCAATTTGCACTCATTTAAGCATGAAAAGTTTGATTATAACTTGATTGTGAACTAAAAGTCAGCTTAATACTTTAATTTAATTTAATTTAATGATTCATACTAATTCCATTGCCAAATAAATCTAAGTTCTAAGTTGCTGCAAATTAAAACCCAATAGAAACTGAGAGTGATTTAAGGAGTAGGAGAGAGCTTGAACACGAAGAGGCCATCGAACAAGTAAGCCAAGCTTGTGACAGTGGATGATTTAATAAGTTCTGTTTAATACAGAAGAATTTTACTTTAAATTTATTTATTTATTTGTTCCTTTAAATATTGTTTTTGTATTCATAAGTTATGTTTTATCAGTTGAATTACGCAGTTTATATCATGGGAATTTATTTCTTCTGTTAGCCAAAATTTAAAATATTTTTTATATGAATGTTGTCTTTAATTTCTTGGATTTTTGTTTTTATTTCTTTACTTTAGTCAAACTTCTATTTTTCCACATAACTTTGACCAGATAATCTTATGTTTTTCATGATCTATGCATAATAGTAGTAGCCATTTTACAGACCACAATTACCAGTACTTTAATAAACTCATCATCAATAGCAAGCAAATCATCCCATGACAGCCAGCTTTCCGCAGAAACCGAAAACGATGAGGTGGGACCCGGTGGCCAAATCCTACCTCATCCAAATGTTAGGATGTTTTCTTTTTCTGAGCTCAAAACTGCCACAAGAACTTTAGAAGCGATAGGGTTTTAGTCGAGGGCGGTTTTGGTAAGGTTTATAAAGGGTGGCTTGAAGACGAATCCACTTCAAGAAGTAGTGTAATTGCAGTCAAGAAGTTGAATTCTTAGAGCATGCAAGGATTGCAAGAGTGGTAGGTAATTTTGATTTGTGACAATTTGGATAATAAGTCGATTTGGGTCATGATCGAGTTGACTTGTTTAATTAAACGTACTGTGTTCTGATTGACTTGCTTAACACGTTAAATTAAACATGTCAACTTGCTAACATGTTTTATTGAAAGATGCTGACCCAACAAGAAAACGTAAATTGAAATAAAAAGGTAAAGTGTTTCTAGGTCAAACCAACTGACTAATAATGTGAGACTATTTTTCTAATAGTATTGTTGTTGTATGATTGTATCATAAAAAAGTAAAACACAAAGAATAAGAATGAAACACTGTTTTTGGGTCAAACCGACCCGACCCATAATGAAAAACGCTTTCAGATGTTAATAATTAGAATGTCATGTTTCATTCGAGCAGGCAGAGGTTGATTTTCTAGGCAGGCTTTGGCACCCAAACCTTGTTAAACTATTGGGATATTGCTATGAGTTGCTACTGGTATACGAGTTTACACAAAAAGGGAGCATGGAAAACCATCTTGTTGACTAAAATTTGACCTGCGGTTTCAAATACATCATCATATAATCATAAACTCCCAAACTGCCCTTCAAAACAAAACTATTAACAAAAATAATCCTTTAAACATTAATTGCTTTCAAGATCCATGAACAAAAAGTCAAATAAACAAGAAAGAAAAAAAAAGTCACAAACGCACTAAATTACCAAACAAGCCCCAAACTTATGTTTTGATTTAAAAGAGGAAACAATAACAATATCTTGAAGCTCTTATATAAATCCATACATGGTACTCTTCTGTACTGATGATTAAAGTTCAATATATTTTCTTGTATTTCAGCTTCTAGTTAAATTTAGTGTTTCCAAATCAAATTATCTCCCAATAAATAATAATAATAATAATAATAATAATAATAATAATAATAATAATAATAATAATAAAAGACAGAACACTAGGAGTATGACACTAAGACAAAATAGTATGAAACCAGCAGCATTGAATTTTACTGGAAAGTTAAAGAAGTTGCTGCATTTAGGGGTGCAACTGAGCCGAGCTGCTCGTAAGCTACTTGAGATCTGCTTGTGAAAAAAACTCGATTGAGTCGATCTTAAATGTGCTTGAGCCCAAGTTGGAGCCTAAAAGCAAGCTTGTTTAACAAATAAGCCCGGGCTCGAGCTTAAAAAATTACCAAGATTGAAACTGGCCGATATCGAGCTCTGTATAACTTAAACGAGCTGAGATCGGCTCATTTGCACCCCTAGTTGCATTCATGTTTTCTTCATAATTGGTTTAAATGATTAATGTTGGCTTGAAACACACATGAAGATATAATAATATCAAAATTTTGAAACAGTTAATATCTACTGGTTCATTTAACCAAAAAAATAATAATAACAGTAATTTCATATAGAAAATTAAAAAATATATATGAAAGTTAAACCATGCAAATGCATCATAGCTAATCAAACTATAAAAATACTAAACAAAAAGATGAAGAAAATGCAACATTTCAAGCACCTCAGCTAGCAAAAGAAATATAAATCATGTTCTGGAACATTCAGTTAAAACATGAAAATAAAAACTGTTCTAGATTAAAACCAAAATCTTAAAGAGAATAGCTACTTAAACTAACCAACAACTAAAAGTATAATGTTAGTAGGAAAAAAAATGGAACTTTTCAACCAACAATAGTTTTGACATTAATTTGACCTGTAGTTTCAAGCACTTCATCTTATTATCAGTAATTCCCAAACTACCCTTCAACACAATCTGATTGTTAACGAACACAGCAGTGACATACGATATCAAAGTAACTTTAACCAACAATTGTTTTCAAGATCCATGAACAAAAAGTCAAATAAACAAGAAAGAAATAAAAAGGTTATAAACATACTAAGTAACCAAAGAAGAAAAACTTTACTAGATAAATGCATACAACTCCCTTAATTACCTAAACGCATCATACCTTTCAGCAACAACAATCACATATTAGGGGAACAACTAAATAATGATCTTGCTTTAGCTTGATTCTCCACCAAATAGTTGAAAGCCAGTGGTATTACATGAGGTTCCACACCCATCAGTTCCAATTCTTTAATAATTTCATCACCCATGTATTCGCGATGATTAACTCTTTCAAGTATTTTATTGCTCTCCTGAATAAATTTATTAACTTCAGCAATAGCATTAGCCATGCTGCTAACACCATTCATAATCACTGAGGCTAAACCATTATTTTCTTTTCGACTTTTCTCTTTCTACTCTTATATTTCTTTGCACTTGAAGACTGCTCTGGTATAGATGAAGTAAGATCTACCACATGAACATCATCATCAAGATTTTATTGGCTTTCTAGAATTACATCATTGGCAACTAAAAATTCATCCACTTCTGGAGTTGCTTCTGTGTTAATGTAATCATCGTTTTGCAACCGCGCATTTATTTCTTTAGCAGTTTGAGCTTGTGCACCGGATGCCCTGTCCTTTGAAAATAGTTCTAGCATTTCGTAATAATTTGTCACTTTTTTTCTTTTTCAACGCAGCAGCTTTTGGCTTTGACTATTTAACAAAATCAAGATAGTTGGCATTATAAACGATAATCTGAATATTCAAGTAAACAGTTAAAGCACTTACGTCTACTAATTTTTGCCAAACCTCATCCTCCGCTTCAATTAGTTGAGTTTCCGGATTCCATGAGAACCCACTTAATGATGTTCCCTGAAACATATCATACCAACTATAAAATCGGCCCTTCAACGCTTTTAAACGATGCTTCAAATGATTTTTGGTAAAAGTCATTTGAAGATTTGTGCTCATCTCCTCAACCATATTTTTGTATGCTTGTGTAGTAAAATTTCCAATAATCCTATATCCGTTAATCTGTTGCGTTATCATGGATTGTATGAATGCATTATCCATTGATATTCTCCACATCAAGTTTTCCTTCTCACTGGTATTTTCATTGGTGTCATGTTTGGTCATGATGACTTGCAAAAGGCAAATGCAATAATTATTAATAATACAAATACAACAAGAATACATTGTTAGAGATTAAAAACTGGCAATTTGTAAATGTAATAATAATTAATGATACAAATACCAAATAACATAAATAAATTCAAACACTGGTCATCAATACAAAATCAAAACGAGCTCTTATAATGGACTATTCGAAAACTAATTTGACAAATCTATTTCATCTTCTTGTAACATCAAATAGTTTGTGCACATTTCATTTGCAATTGAGTTTCTTAATTGGTCGGCTTCGGTATTACCCTCTCGAATGCTTCTCGTACTATGATGCTCTTCCTCTTTAGGTCCATTTAACACCTCATGTAAGACTTCATCTTCAAGATCTTTGTCACGATCTTCCTCTAGTAAAAAGTTATGTAAAATACAACATGCCAAAAAGATGTCTGACTGTGTTTGATGTTGGATCCCGGATTAACAGTCGATAACAATCAACAGATCTCAGATCTGTGAATATCCGATTACCACTATTAAAGATCTAGCTCATAATTAACCTTGATTTAATGTTATGTATATGCATATATTATCAATAGATTAAACGAATAATGTTAAGGTGAAGCTTGAGAGAGAGCAATTACTCAAAATTCCTTTTGAAAACTTTTCTCCAAAAACTTAAATTAAAGTGAACAGTAGTTCACTATATATATAGAAGGCGACCTGGTTCGCTAACATCCCCTAGCAAACCAGCTTCCCCTTCGTTACATAATTTAACATAGCGAACCACCCCCTGATTCGTTAACATCCCCTAACGAATCAGGAGGGAATACATTATAATGTCTTAGTTCGCTAACATCCCTAGCGAACTAGACTTAACTTTAACGAACTAGTCTTAGTTCGCTAACATCCCTAGTGAACTAGACTTAACCTTAACGATCTAGTTAATAATAAACATTAAATATTACATTAATTAATAAATAAACATTAACGATAAATACAAAGACTCCAGACGCAAAACCGTGCACTAACAGACACCCCCTCGTCTTGAGCTCTTTGTGTTTAACTTATTTAAAGTGCTTGGACTGCCAGTCTCTGCAACTATGAATTCCATGTTCGTGACACACACGAACGACTCGTTGGAATTGCATAGCCAGATCATAATCTTCTTGGCGTTCAAACAAAATCTGCTTCCTGTATAGCACGTCGTTGTCTGTCTCTGATAAATTAACCAACCACATCGCGTCGATTATCTTGATGAGCTCAGTCTGCAGTCCTCGACCACGAACAATAACGGCCTCGCCAGTACGATTATCATAGTACCAACGGTTGAAAGACAGATAAATATCTTGAGGCATTGTCTTCACATGAACCTTTTTCATTGCCTTTGGCTGCTTCACTTTCAAGACAAGTTTCTTCCAGCCGGTCCTTGGATCAATCTCGTCAATGCGCTTACGTCTTGGAACCTGGGGCTTGAAGAATTTGAAGCCATGATTGACCTCGAACAGTAAGTGTTGATGAAACCACTCAGCTGTTCGGTGACTCCCACTATTGATAAATGGACGTCTCGCGAGGGTACGTACATCCCAACGCGGTAGAGTTAAAACATCCAATATCCTCTCGTAATACTGGACACCCTTTTCCCACTTGACTATACATACTTTAAGGTCTGAATCATAGAGCCAGGAGACAATATCACCATATACCTTAGAAACAGTTTTGAAGGTAGTCACATGATTTGCCTCAATCCAAGCAGCAGCGGTATCTTTTCTTTCTTGATCTACATACCGATAAGCACTGATAATCTTACCCACTTTCTGACGTTTGAACCATCTTTCTATGTCATCATCAGTCACTTCTTTAAGTGAAGGAACTGTTCGCTGCACAACCTTTTCTAGTTCATCCTCAGTCTCTTTAATTACATCTTCGTGAAATACCAGAGCACCTTGATCAACGTTTGCGTGTTGATACGAGTCCGGGTACTCTTCAGCTGTCACATCCTCCATCTCAATCTCCTCGTTCTCATAAATAAAATCCGTATCCATAAATAACGGATCAACTTCCATTTCTTCTTCATTGATCACTTCGACATCGGGCTCAGTCTCTAAAGCAGTCAACTGATCGTCATTCAGCCCAAGCAGAATCGAAATCTGCTCCCGTGTCAAAGATCTAACAATAAACTCACCGACCTCTATCTCAATTCTGTTCACCACACTTCTAACCACCCCCGATCCATCCATAAATATCACCGTGTTAGCCTCAATCATTTCTATTGGCTTGGCAGCTGTTGGATCTTGATAGGTAATTATCTGCTTGTTCGAATCATCAGCGCCACTAACACCAGCACCAGAGGATGAACCATGCGATTGTTTAGGCTCACCTCCTGCATCAGATTCGTCAGGATCATCATCGTCATTTTTAATTTTCTTGAGGGCATCATCTTTACAAGTTAATTGTAAAATCAACTCTTCCTGTTCCTTTAATTTCACCCCCTGAGACTCAACAATTGTACGTAACGACTTAGTCTCCTTCTGACAGAAATAAATATAACTCATCATTTGACGTTGATTCTCCATGAGTCTTTCTTGAGTTTGACGGTCAGCTGCCATTTGATTTTCATATAGATGTAGCAGATTTGGCAGCATTTCAGTTTGACGACCTGGTGGCAAATTGTATACAGATGGATGAACTGGTTGAACAGGTCCTTGAGGTCGAGTAATCATCATAAAAGAGACATCACTAGGCGGAGGTGAAGGAAGAGTAGTTGTTGGCAGAGGAGGAGGTCTCATTGATGTGGTGGAAGATACTGTAGACAACACAGCCGGAGGCCTCGGTATCTCAGTCAAAGCCATTTGAGGGATTAGATCGAGCCTCTCACGTGACACCATTGTCGTCGTCAAGGTCAGCATCGGAGTGCTAGTAGTTAGCGACACCGCCGAGCTTTGAGTAGTTGATTGACGTGGTGGTGGAGTTCCAATAATTACCCCCAGCCCCAGCAGACACACGGGGCTTCTTTGATGGTTCACCAGTAGCTACAGCTTTCCCCTTTCGTTTTCTTTCTAGCTGAGCTTTCATGGTGGCAACTAGAGCATCATCGACTGCATCTTGTTGTTCTTTAAGAGCTCGTTCACCAGCTCCACCATCACCATCATCATTGTCACCATCATTGTTCCCACCTTCTCCCCCTTCACGCTCGGAATCCGAATCATCATGGATCCAGCGCTCATTAGGAGGACATACGTAATCTGGATTGATTATATGACCAATCATCCGTTTATCCTGTGGCTTGTCTTTTCTATAGATTAACATACGATGCACCATTTCAGCTTTCATATGTTCCATATCAAGAACATCGTTCGTTCGGAATCAAATCCTTAATAATTAGCTGTAAAAAGCGAGGGTACATAAAGAACTTCTTTGATGGTAGAGTTTGATGAACTTGCTCTTTCAGATGATCAAAGATGAGTTCTGAATAGTTGAAGGGCTTATTCAGGATTAGAGCAACAAATGCCGATTGCAAACTTAGTCTACACTCATCAAAACCACCGCGACGTCCACTCAATACAATGAAGTAAAACATGCAGCAGATACTTGTAAGGTGGACACAACCCATTCTTGTTCAACAGAGACTTACGAATATCACCCCCATAATTCAAGCGTGTGAATAAACCCCTAACCAATGTCCTGCCAAATTCACTCGGGTTATCATCATTATCGTCAAATTGAAGTACCCGACGAATTACCTCAACATCAATCGTAATAGGGATCTAATTAGTTGTAGCTCGAACCCAATTATTTTCCTCAACATATTCCGCCGTGTTCCAAAACTGCCTGATTATACTAAGATACAATTTAGGTTTAGCAGTAATTGCATAGCGTATATTTGAACGGCGTAAGAAAGTCAACATAGCTCCAAACGTTCTCAAATCAGTCACATCTTGATCAACATAAGCACAAATGGTGTGCTTCTTATCGAACGACAATAAGATCATTTCAGCTTGTTGATCTTGTTGTTGTGGTTGTCCTTGTGGAGGTTGTTCCTGTGGCGGTTGATTTTGTTGTTCTTGATCAGCCATGTTTTACTGTATAAATAAAACCGAATATGAGAATAGATATCAGAATATATAATCAAAAATATGTGTAATTAAGCTATTTACGTATTTTAGACTATTTAAATCCTATAAATTAAAATAAATGAATATTGAAATTTAATTTAATTTTTTTTTAATGTCATTCGTTAGGAATCACACTGATTCGTTATACTAAGATAACGAATCAGGAGATTCGCTATCAAGTAAATACGTTAACGAACTAAAACTAGCAAATCACTATTTAATTTTAACGATCTAAATTCCAGTTTATTATATTTAAAACAAATCCAAATCTGATTCGTGTAACATCTTATTCGCTAAGCTAGTTCGTGTAAAATCTTAACGAATTGGACACGAAACAGTTCCAATTCGCTAAGACTAACGAATGGTCATAAATAAGACTTTTTCTTTGACTTCACACAGTCAATGGTCAAAATTAGGATGAACACGGATAGTCAACAAAATGAACCCAAGAACAATTAGACCATAACTATTGTCGAATCATCACGCTAATGAGCTCGTTGTACTCGGAATTACAATCGTAATCGAAGATGAATGAGATTAAGACTCAAAATCTCTAAGTACATAGGTTAGACGAACCCACAGTAAACACCAATGTCACAAAACAATAATTAACGCGGCAAACAACAATCAATTCATGATTGAAGCCCACCAAGGGTATCGGAATATGATTCCGATCATAATGACATCAAAAACATATATGAATTACCATAAATTATACATAAATGGGTTTTAAAATATCAGAAACCCTTAAACTCCTAAAATTTCATAATTTAACTATCAACACATAGCCATTTTTGAAGAAAATGATATCGCCATAATCAGCTATACCTTAGAAACTCAAATATGTCCTTGAAATATTCAAACAAGAAAGTCGAAATTTCAGAGAGAATTTGAACAGGTTTCTTAAAAATGAAGAAAGAAGGCGAACAGTGGAAGACTGTTCGTTTTCTTGTCTTATATAACAGTGCACATAACCCTAGGTACAACTTGTACGAATCAGACGATTCGTGTAATTTAAAGTTAACGAATTAGCCCATTCGCTAACTCAATTCGTTACCTTATGTTGGCGAATCGCTACGTGATTCGTTAAATTAAAGGTAGCGAATCAGAACATGATTCGTGTCATGATTCGTTAAATATGCATAACGAAGGGATGATTCGTTACAGAGTGCGGAAGCGAATTAGGTTAGCGAACCAGAAGCTAGTTCGCTAAAGAATCACCTAGTTCGTTATCCATAAATAAAGAATTGGATTTTTAGCGAAATAAACTCTTTTATTTAATTTTAAAATTGAATAATTAAATGAATAAATTAATGAATTAATTAAAGAATTAAATAAATAAATAAATCAAATTATCGAGAAACCCATTTATCCCGACAACCAGATACGTTAAAAATGTTTCAGATTTCCGAAACATAACTTAAAATTATTTAAGTGTTTCAAAATGTATTTACAAAAGAATATCCGGTCCGTTTTTTTTAATTTTTTTTTGTTGAGTTTGAGTAGGGAATCATATTGACCAAAATGCCCTTCCGTCACAGTTTTATATTTCAGCAATATTATGACTGGCGATAAGTCGGTCATTGGTATTGTTGTCCACATAAATCTAATAACACACATTCAAGTATTTTTGTGATATGATTAAATAGTTCAATTAAAGCACAGAATATCAGAAACTATCAGCCTCTAATCACGGTTCAAGCTTAATTTGATTTTTGCCAAATCACCCCAACTTGACTTAAACCATTATATTGTTGATCAAAATTTTGATACCAATTGTAGAAATTTTGAGCAATGCATCAAGTTTCCTTTACTGTGAGTGAGTATGCACGAGTCCATCTGTCGGCTTACATACATTGTATCCCCTTGGGTCCGTTTCTTAATGGTATTAAGACGCACGCAAGGGAGGAACAATTGTATGACTAACAGCGGATTTTGATCAAGTCAGTAATTTAAATTGTACGAAGTACAGCGGTGATCAAGTTTAATGACTTTGGGTTTGCTCTAGAAGGCCAGTGAAATATTCATGCTTATGAATGCCCAGATGGTTAAGCCGCATAAAGACTCACAGTGTCCAGAATCTTAATGCTTGTTATTTGCTTTATTTTATTTTTGGGTGATCAACAAATATAAGGCTTGAGTATGACTGGTTATTACATTTCTGCCATCCTCACCGAGACTTTTGCTATAGACTAACACCCCTTTCAATTTGGCTTTTCTTTATGTTTATATCACATACTTTACTCTACTGGGTTGTTTTAAGACCTACCAATGCACCAATGCAATTAAGCACACAGTCTTTTAAGCTTACTTTTTGCTGAATTTGGGGTCAAGATAATCAATGTACTATCATGTTCTCTTTTTGCTTCAAAAACTCAAAATTTTGAGTAGCATAAAATAAAGAAAAGATAAATTTAATCGCCCCAGTTAACTTAAGTTAATAAATAAATGGCTAACCATCAATTCACGAGTGAATCATAGGACCAAGACATGCAAGCATGCTTTATAAACATAAATAACCAATGTAATTTTCAGCGAGAAAATAATCTAAAAACGTCTGTAAAAATATTTTTGGATTTTCTCTGTACAAACACTCAAAAACACAATATTTTTATCTTTTTGAAAACATAAATCACATTCTTTTTGGTTTTTCAAATTTTTCTGTACAAAAACATAAATCACATTCTTTTTGGATTTTCGAAAATTTTAAAATGTTTTTGGTTTTTCTAAATATTTAAAAGAAAAACATTAAAGAATAGAAATCACAATATTTTTTTTGTTTTGGATTTTAATGTTTTTGGATTTTATCTATACAAACGAAAACACATTATTTTTGTATTTTCTAGAATTCTCCCCCTAAAACCTAAAAACATAAAAAATTTAAACTAAATCAATAAAGCATTTTAAAGATAATTATCCTAATTTTAGGATCTCAGCAAGGGTCTTCAATCCATTTAAACCAAGCAAAAAGTTAAAACGTGTTTTATCAAACGCTTTGGTAAATAGATCGGCTTTTTGAAAATCTGTGTGCACTTTCTCAAGATCAATTAATTTCTTTTCATAGCAATCTCGTATAAAATGATATCGAATTTTGATATGTTTCGTTTTAGAATGTTGTACGGGATTCTTGGTGATACTAATAGCAGCAGAATTATCAATCAAGATGGGAGTAGTAAGAAACTTCAAACCGTAGTCGCGAAGATGTTGTTGTATCCACAAAACCTGGGAACAGCAACTCGAAGCTGCAACATATTCAGCTTCGGCGGTTGAAGTGGAGACCGTTGTCTGCTTCTTACACTGCCAGGAAACAAGCCGGCTTCCTAAGAATTGACATCCCGCTGTCGTTGATTTGAAGTTGATCTTGCATCCTTCATAATCGGAGTCTGAGTAGGCGGTAAGATCGAAAATATTATCTTTGGGGTACCATAACCCGATGTCAGGATTTCCCCGTAGATATTGCAAAATACGCTTGACCGCTGCCAGGTGAGTCACTCGGGGACTAGCTTGGTACCTAGCACACACAAACAGCAAACATTATATCGGGTCGAGAAGCAGTTAAATACATTAGAGAACCAATCATAGCACGATAAAGGGTCGGATCAACGGTATCCTCCAATTCATCCGGCGATAAATTGTGACCCACTGGAAGAGGAGGAGAAGGGATTTTTCCGGCAGTAATCTTGAACTGTTCCAAGACATCGTTCACATATTTTGTTTGATGAATGAAGATTCCCTTATCAGACTGGTGAACCTGCAGCCCTAAAAATAAATTCATCTCTCCCATCAAGCTCATTTCGAACTTTGTTTGCATGGACTTCTCGAACTCCTTACACAATGTGTCGTTTGTAGACCCAAAAATAATATCGTCAACAAAAATCTGGACTAGAATAAGATCATCACCAACAGTTTTATGAAATAAAGTGCAGTCAACAGTTCCTCGTTTGAAGCCATTATCAGTCAGATGGTCGGCGAGCGTGCCATACTAAGCTCTCGGGGCTTGATGTAGACCTTACAGAGCCTTGTTTAATCGGTAAACACGGTCTGGATAATCATGATCTTCAAAACCAGGTGGTTGTTGGACAAACACTTCCTCGTGTAATTCACCATTGAGAAAAGCACTTTTAACATCCATTTGATAGACCTTGATATTCTTATAAGCTACATAAGCCAGGAAGATTCGAATCGACTCCAATCTTGCAACTGGAGCATATACCTTTGTGTAATCAATACCCTCTTGCTGATGAAAATCCTGCACCACTAGACGTGCTTTGTTTCTGACAATCACCCCTCGGTCGTCCTTCTTACACTTAAATACCCACTTAGTCGGAATGGCTTTCTTGACTCTAGCAGGTTTGTCTACTAAATCCCAAACCCCCAAACGTGCAAATTGCTGTAATTCCTCTTGCATAGCTTCTACCCAAGAAGATCTTCAAGTGCCATACGAGCTGTCGTTGGCTCAACTTGAGATAGAAAGCAATTGAATTTAGCAATATTCACAATTCCCGAAGAATGTAAGTTAGTGTAAGCACACAATGTGTTATTTTCACTTGACGAAGCAACTTGATGACGTGTACGAACACCCACATCAAGTTCTCCAATGATGTTTTCCTGTGGATGATATCCATGAATCCGAAGAGTGGGATTTTCAGGAACAACAACATTATCAAATAAGTTAGTGTAATGTTCACCCAACTCGGGAGATGAAGCATTATCACTGTCAAGATCAATAACTTGAATTTCAGCTTGATCATCATCAGAAGAACTAGAAACATTATCAATAGCAACTGGAGAGACAACTTGAGATTCTTCAGTTGGAGCATCTGGTTGAAATTCAACTGCATTAGAACTTGAAAATCCTGGAATGTTCAAATGTTCTTCAAAGTATGCTCTAACCAGATCTTCATCGATGTGTTCAGTCGAAGGAGTAAAAGAATTAAATAAACTATCGTAGTCAAACATCCAGTCTGGACCTTTCCCTTCAGGAGGATTTGTGTACTTTTGACAGTCCACATGGTACCATTCTTCAACACAGCCGGATGTGAAATTAAAAACCCTTTTCTTTGGAGATGCATATCCCAAGAAATACCCTTCGATAGCTTTTTCTTAAAATTTACCCGAATCCTTCTTCAACATTGTACACGGACACCCAAATGGTTCCAGGTACTTTAAATTAGGTTTTCTATTATTTAAGATCTCGTAGCTTGTTTTCTTGAGTCGTTTCACTGTTAGAACTCGATTAAGCCTATAACAAGCTATATTCACTGCCTCATCCCAAAATTGAACAGGAAGCTTTGAATCAGCGAGCATTGTACGTGTAGCTTCAATCAGAGTTCTATTTTTCCTTTCAGCAACACCATTTTGTTGAGGTACATGAGGTGCACTATAATCTTGGTGAATTCCCTTTTGAATACAAAAGAAATCCAATAGAGTGTTTTTGAATTCAGTACCATTATCAATTCAAATTCTCCTCACCTTTTGTTTATACAGTGATTCGATCTTAGTAATAAGGTTTTGTACCAAAACTGGTGTTTGATCTTTTGAACTCATAAATAACACCCATGAATATCTTGAATAATCATCTGTCACTACAAGACAATACCAGTCTCCAGAAATACTCGCACGATTCACTGGACCAAACAAATCCATATGAAGTCGTTCAAGAGGAGTATCAATGGAATTCAATAACTTAGAGGGATGTGTCTTCTTCTTCTGCTTGCCCTTTTTGCATGCAACGCAGTGATCAGATAACTTAAAATTCTTTAACGAGACACCCTCAACTAAGTCATTTGCCATTAAATAATTCATCTTTCTGACATGTATGTGACACATTCTACGATGCCATAGAATCGAGTCTTTTTCAGTTGCTTTAGAGACAAAACATGTTTCGATCGATGTTGATATCTTAGAACTCATATTTAAGACATAAATATCATTAGATCGTGGTGATCGCATGACAACCATGTCCTCGGGAATAACATAACCCGGTTTCAAGATAAGACACTCTTTGTCAGTAAATATCGTAGTGTACTTTTTATCACAAATCTGCGATACACTCATTAAGTTATGATCAACCTTGTCGCAATAATTCACTTTCTCAAACGTAATGTGACCAGTTGAAACTTCACCCTATTGTGTGATCATGCCCCCAGAATTCCCAGAAAACGCTACATAACCCCCTTGAATATTTCTTACGTTGGTTAATAGGTTGAGATTCCCAGTGATATGACGAGAACATCCGCTATCCATGATCCAGTTTTCACCAGAAATGGTCTTGGATGAACCCTACACACAAACAAAAGTGATTAGTTCAAAAAGGCAGCCCAGGCCTCGGTCTTGGGCTCCTTTTGGTTTTCTCTTTGAACATTAACCTTAACAGATTTCAATTGTTGTTCAGCCACTTGTGAATAAGTTACTGGCTTCTTTGACTTTCGTCTTAAGTACGCTGCTTGAAAAATGTTTGTATTCTTGTTTTGACATATAGGTTCAGTTGGAATGAGTTTTGGTTTCACTTGACCGTGTGTCTCATTGATATGAAAAACCTTCCGAGGATTCGCATCAGAGAACAAAATATGAGTATCATCAGCATCCGACACACGTCGTTTGAGGATCTCCTTGACCAGTGGAATTGGCTTAGATTTGTCCTTGATAAAAGGATGAAGATTCTGAAAGTTTTGCTGACTACAATTCCTCACAACATGACCTTGTTGACCACATAAAAAACAAGTTCGCATGTCTACATGATGATGTTTAGAAGAAATTGGAATAAATGATGCAGATGATTGATGATGACTCACCTTTTTAGTCATGATCTTAGCAAACTCATCAGATAATTCAGATTTCTTCTTTAAATAAAAATCTAAATTAGAACAGTTCGAAAAGCTTTTTAGTGCATCTGTTCCAGTTGACTTCACAAAGTTAATCTTCTTATCTTGTTTTAAAAATTGTTTTGCCTTAGTCAATGGATCAGATGAAACTGATGTTTTCGCTTGTGCATACATACGTTCAAGTTCACGAACTTTGGAAGTTTCATTGTAAAACACACTTTCAATTAGTTCAGGTTTAATGATACTAATTGGAATGTCTTTTTCAGTGAACATTGTGTCCATTCCCTTTAACTTAAAAACTCTAGCCGATGAAGACTTCGAACTCGGAGGATAAATGAAACGCATTAAGTCCTCGTCAGAAATCTTTGGTTTAACTGACTTCTTTGTCCTCACTGGTTTGGTTTTCACAGTTTCTTCCTTGTTCATTTGAGATTTTAATGAACCATACACAGCTTCCTTAAACTCTTGAGGTTCGCAAAGAATATGATTAGAACTAGGAATGTTCTTATTCTTGTGTATTATCTCAGGTTCAAACACATCTTCAATAATTACTTTATCAACATTTTCAACAAAGACCTTTTTACTTTCCACATGAGGTTTTTGAGGAGCAACTTGGGATTTGACAATTTCAGGCTTAACCAATTTAGGTTTTTCAGAAATCACAGATTCTTTTTGAATCAAATCCTCTTCTTTTCTTGCAAAAGGATTATTTTATAATCATTATGAAAAGGTGGTGGAATTTCAACAAAACCAATACCTTTCTTAGAATCTTTTTGTTTTCCAGATACTTCAATAATTTCATTCAACAGAAAAAATGAATTCCTAAATTTTCCCAATTTGTTCTTCTATTCAAGAACCTCATTCTCAAGCTCAGTTATCTTAGAACGATGTTTCAAGATTTCCTGAAACTTTTGGTCATTAATGGTCATTTTCACAGATAACTCGGCTTTGAGATCGTGGTTACTTGTCGACAATGCTTCAATCTTTTCTCGAGATCTCCTTTGAGATTCAAGAGATTGTCGATAAGTATCCTTAAGAGAAGCAATTTCTCTTATAAGATTATCATTTTGATTTTTTAATGCTTCTAACTTAGATTTGTTAGATTCACAGTCAACACATGATGCTTTATCAATTGAAGTAGTAGAAATAGAATTACTAACCTCATTGATCTTAGCCATGCAAGCAAACATTGATTCAGAAGGATTGTTGCAAGAGTCGTCAGAATCAGATCCAGAATCATTATCGGAAGACATCGCACTACCAGTAGCATCTTGACAATCATTATGTAACCCAAACATAGCCAAATTTGCTTAAACATCATTGCATAGTAACCGTTGTGACCAATCAGTTCCATCTGCTAACATTTCTTGTGTTGTTGAAGAAGATGGTTTCTTTTCAGCATCACTTCCTCGTGGTGTAGAAGCATTTTGACTTTGACCACGAGGTCCAGTGTATTCTTTCCTTGGTTTGTCACATTCCTTCGCGAAATGCCCAAATTCTTGACAATTATAACACTTTACTTTTAATTTGTCAAAACCCAACTTCTTGTTTAAAGCTGGAAGATCTTTTCCAGTTCTCTGCATGAATCTTTTAACTTTACAAACGATCATAGCCATGTTCCATTTTAAATCCATGATTTCTAGATCATCTGGATCTATCTGATCATAGTTCTCATCTGTTAAATCATTTGTGGCAATTTAACTACTTACTAAGTTATCATATGAAGACATAAAAGCCGTCAGAAAAACAAAGTTTTGCTCAGCTTCTTTCATATTAACACTAGGTGGTGTAGCAAATGGATTGGTATTAGTTGAACTTCCAGAACCACCAGAATTACGAGCAGAGTAGAAACAAACTTTTGGATCATTAAACATAGTTGATTCTTTTTCACTTGCCGCATTAGTAAGAAAAGCAGTGATTGGAGAGATTGTTGAACTAAGAGGCAAACTTCCACCATTGAAAGCTGGATCTTGATTTTCTTTGGAGGATTTTTGACACTTAAGATTATATTCTCTAGCTTCGATCTTTTGTAGAAATTCAAGTGCCGTTAAGTCTTCATTCAGAAAATAATCATTCTCTTTCAAAACCATTAGAAATGTTGAGTAGGAACTTGGAAGCACACTTTTAATAGCGTCAATTTTGTCTCTTTCAGAAATTTCCATTTTCATCTTGTCCATTTCAGCAATTAAATGACTAAATCTTGTTGTCATATCTTCAACTGTTTTTCCTTTCATTAAATTAAAGTTTCGAAACTGAAACTTGAGCATCACTTTCTTACTCTCAGCAGTGTTTCCCATGCTTCTCATACGCAGATGTTGAAATAAAGACGCACATCTCTTAATACAACCAACTTGATGAAAGATATTTTCTGGTAATGCCATAGTCAAAGTAGAATATGCTTTTATCTCGATTTCTAAAGCTTTCTTCTCTTCTTGTGAGTATTGAGAAACAGCTTTAGGAGTATATCCAATAGTATCATCACCAATCATTGGTGCAACAAAAACTTCATCAAGACAATATGAGCAGTCAGGATGTACCGATCCCAAATGTGCACGAAACCGAGGTTCCCACTTGGCAAAGTCACTGAACTTCATCAATCTTGGACATTTAGAATGTGAACCTATCTCGGTATCAAGTTGCAACATCTGTTGCATCAACATGTTTTGAGACGATAATGCATACATACCTGCCATTTTTGAAAATCGAATCAAATAATGAAATATCTTAACGAATCAGTGAACAGCTATAGCGAACTGTGAACAGTTGTAGCGAACTGTGAATAGTGTAGCGAATCATGTCTTAACAAAGTTAAAACTGATCAGTAACGAAGTACCTTAACGAATGAGGTGAGTGTTTTAGCGAATCAAAAGTCAACTTAACGAGTCAACTTAACGAATCACAAATAAGGTTAACGAATCACCCAAATGGCGAAACAGATAACGAATGAGATAAAGGTTTAACGAATCACAAGTCAACTTAACGAATTGACCAAACGAATTGACCAAGTCACGTTAACGAATTGACCAAACGAATTGACCAAGTCAACTTAACGAATTGACCAAACGAATTGACCAAGTCAACTTAACGAATTAACCTAGTAAACTTAACGAATTGACCAAACGAATTACAAAGGATTAGTTTAGCGAATCAGATGATAATCAGTAACGAATCGCCAATATAAACTTAGCGAATCACTAAGGAATGCTTAGCGAATCAGCTACAGTGGATTAGCGAATCACACTATAGCGAATCAGGTTGTTACAACCGTTTGTAACAAACTCTGACACCTTATGCCACGTGGCAAAGGTTGTTATGACACAAATCCCAAAAAGAACACGTGTCACACGAATTAGTTAATCTAGTTAACGAACTAGATAACACGAATCAAAAACTCACACGAACTGGCTAACGAACAAGGTAGCGAAGTAACACTGTTGATAACGAATCACCAAGAAACATATAGCGAATCACCAGGAAGAAGATAATGAATCAAGTTCATCTTCAAATCTTCAAATCTTCAAACTAATTTCCAGAAATTATGAAGATTAACCCAGAAACCCAGAAATACCAAATTCGTAATACAACCTCGTTACTCAACAAAATTGCATAAATAACCAATCAAAATTCTCGTAAACCAATTCTGAATCCAATACACATATCCTCGTAATCGATTAACACTTTAACCAAATCAAATTCACCAAAAACAAACACCCTGTTTCTGACTTAAACCGAAACCAAAACCATATCACTCAATTCCAATTCAAACCTCAATTCCTCTTAACCACACCTATCCATACCTTAACCAACACGAATTTCTTTCAATCCGTACATAATCAACCAAAATAAACTCAAATTGATTCAAAATCAAACAAAACTGAAAAACTTAATAATAATAACACTTCAAACACCAAATCAAGTGTAAAGAGCACCAATAGCTCTGATACCACTTGTTGGATCCCGGATTAACAGTCGATAACAATCAACAGATCTAAGATCTGTGAATATCCGATTACCACTATTAAAGATCTAGCTCATAATTAACCTTGATTTAATGTTATGTATGTGTATATATTATCAATAGATTAAACGAATAATGTTAAGGTGAAGCTTGAGATAGAGAAATTACTCAAAATTCCTTTTGAAAACTTTTCTCCAAAAACTTACATTAAAGTGAATAGTAGTTCACTATATATATAGAAGGCGACCTGGTTCGCTAACATCCCCTAGCGAACCAGCTTCCCCTTCGTTACATAATTTAACATAGCGAACCACCCCCTGATTCGTTAACATCCCCTAACGAATCAGGAGGGAATACATTATAATGTCTTAGTTCGCTAACATCCCTAGCGAACTAGACTTAACTTTAACGAACTAGTCTTAGTTCGCTAACATCCCTAGCGAACTAGACTTAACCTTAACGATCTAGTTAATAATAAACATTAAATATTACATTAATTAATAAATAAACATTAATGATAAATACAAAGACTCCAGACGCAAAACTGTGCACTAACATTTGACAAGAGTAAAATGGTTCGGTTGTACTTCTAATGATAGGAAACCTCTTTTTTAGGACACTGAATGCTCGTTCAATTGCATTACGTAATTATGCATGGCAAAGGTTGAACAACTCCTTTGAATTCTCAGGGGAACGAGTGGAATACCCTTTCAAATGATACCTAACGCCTCTATATGGTGTCATCAGTGAACTTGTATGAGGCAAACCCGCATCTACTAAACAATATTTACCTATAATTAAATTAATTAGTATTATTCTAAAATATTATAACAATTAATTAAAATTCGGTTTAAGAAATTTCCCGTGGGAATTACTAGTTTATCACCTCTGGTAAGGGCATTCTTTATTATTCTAGAGTCTGATGTGGTCCCCTCCCAACCACTTAAAACATATGTAAATTTTAAGTCAAACATACAAGTAGCCAATACATTTATTGCCGGGTATCCTTTACGACCACGATATCTAGAAGAATTTTTGTTTGGTACTTTGACACGAACATGTGTTCCGTCAATTGCCCCTATGAAATCCTTGAAAAAATAAAAAAATTTGTTTTTCTCTTGAATTTCTTTCGGGACAATATCACCTTTATGTTGTTGTATATAATGACTTTCTAACGATATAATCTCTCGCAGAACTCTATGGAAGCACCGACTGGTTGTTGATCTAGAACGGCGATATATCCAAGAGGCCAACCTATTTCTCATGTCATTACCTACAATATGCAAAAATCTTGCAACTTGCTCTTCAACGGACATTCGTTGAGTAGGTCGAAGACCACCGTCATGCTTTAAGATATTGCATAATTCCATATAAGCTCTCTCACTCATACGAACAAATTCACGACATTTACCACTATTTGAAATGTCGTGTAACATCTCTTCTCATACATATCGTCGTTGTTAAACTACATCTCTACTAGGTATATTAGCATTTTTGTTGGTAGACAATCTATGTCGTGCAATGAAATCTACCAATAAGCATATTAACCTAGCTGCTTGCAATTGTCTAACTCGCACAACATGAATAATACGTAGTATTTGATCACGACGTATTTAATCATCCATAGCAAAGTGCCGAAATTCACTTTAAAAAAATGAAGATCTTTTTAACATAATTAAAGCTACTAATATCATTTAAAAAAGAAAGACAAACATTTTTCCAACATACGAATGACAATATAAACAATTAATTATCTATACCCATATCACATACAGACTTTAATAAAAAGTGATGCCATATACAGTGTATGACTTTTGTATATTTATTCACATATAGCATGGGTATAAACATTCAGATAGTTAACTTCATGGCCTGCTAAGGGTAGACTATTATTAACTGTCAAGATATTGAATGCTTTTATACCAAATATAATTTCAAGTTAATTGAAAAATCATGGTTTTAGTGATTAATTGGATAAATTTATATCAATTCAGTATATATATATATATATGTATAAACATATATATATATATATATACATATATATATAT
This sequence comes from Bidens hawaiensis, assembly GCF_021521415.1. NCBI lineage: Eukaryota > Viridiplantae > Streptophyta > Magnoliopsida > Asterales > Asteraceae > Bidens > Bidens hawaiensis. Next base: position 312,259 of record NW_027493124.1, on the reverse strand, counting down.
ATATATATATATATGTGTGTGTGTGTGTGTGTTTGCAACCAGGGCAAACAATGGAAAATCATTAGATGTTTGAGGATAACTTATAAACAATCAATTCAGTTTGTATATCAATTCCGTGATTAATTGGAAAAATCAATTCATTAAATTGCATATACATCATCAGATATTTGTAACTAGGGAAAAATATGGAAACATAGGAACAAAGCTAACCTGATTCAGAATGAAACTTTCAATACAATTCCAGGTAGAAGTTGAATCACGATGAAGATGATAACTTATTGCTATGATGTATACTGGCGCCAAAAAAACTGCAGGGAGTATGGAGAACGTGAGGGAATAATCGTGTTTTATAAAAGATTTGATGTGACGGTAAATTAGGAATTGATATGGGAGTTAAAATCTTTTCCTTCCTCATCTCTCCAATTTGGGAGAATGATTATACATTCATTTTTTCCAGTATTTTCCCTCCCCTTCTCCCCTTAAAAATCTATGGAACACGACTTTTTTAACTTTTCCTCTCATTTCCTTCCCCTCCCCTCAATAAATGAACTCGGGAACACAACGTTAAAGCCACCCTAGCTGAAAAAATACAAGTCATTGATCTTAGCTATGAAGTTGTAGAAGAAAAGACTAAACTGATAGCTGAAAAGGATAAACGAATAGCTGATTACCAGGTAAAAGTGGTGGAATTAAACAGGAAAATTGAACAATTTTGGAATTCTTCTGTGATGCTTGATCATATACTGAGTGTTCAACGTTCCCCAATTAAAAAAGGGGAATTGGATACACATAAGTTCCACCACCACTCAATAATAATTATACTTATAATCCTAGTAATCAGCAATCTGTTTGTGTTGAAGTTGATCAGACATTACCAATTAAGGTACGTTCAAACAATACCGATGTTAATATGAATGGAGCGGTTCAGACAAGTTCTAATGTCACAAGTCCTGTTTCATCAAACGGGGGGGGGGGGGGGGGGTGATTACAAGTTTGATGAAAAGAAATCTTCCTTAAACCCATTTGTTCCTCCGTACTTGAGACAAACTGATAGTAACACAGCCTCTTCGTCTAAAGCAACTTCCGATACGAACATTCAAAGGAACACTAATAGTTCGAATAAGAGTTGTTTTAGATGCAACAGGATAGGATACTTTGTCAATGACTGCCCTCTAAAAAGGAGGAAAACTAGAAATATGAGGCAACTAAAACTGATAATAAAACGAACTTTAAAACCGATGCTGGTAAGAATACTAACGCATCCAACTTTAGTCGTTGGACAAATTCAAGATTTCAAAGATTTCAAAGAAACCAACCTCATTTTTTCCCAAGTAATCATAGAACGGGTAATTTTGAATCCATTAATGCTAGAAACTCAAGGATGTTTGGATGGCCTCATAACTAGTTTTCTAGAAATCTTCCATTCAGATCACATGGTAACTTTCCTCAAAAGAACTTCAGGAAACCAAGGAGTTGGATGCAGGTTAACAGGTTTGACCAACCGAAGACCAGAAGGTCTTGGTCCCCCGCTTCTAATTCATTTCTTTAATTGCGCAGGAACAGTCGAACAAGACTGTAAACAACATGTGGGTTGTCGACAGTGGGTGTTCCCGGCACATGACAGGTAACAAGAAATTGTTACGTGACTGGAAAACTGTTCAAGAAGGAAGGGTTAGCTTTGCAGAAGAAAGTGGATGAAAAATTACTAGAATTTGTACGGTTACAAATGGGAGAATCAAGTTGGAGAAGGTTAATTTCGTGGAAGAGTTGAAGCACAATCTTTTGAGTGTCTCTCAGATATGTGACAAAGAGTACACTGTGCACTTTACAAAGGATGAGGCACTCGTGCTTTATCCTGGTTTCAAGATCCCTGAAACATGGGTTGTGATGAAAGCTCCAAGAGAGAAGAACACATATGTAATGGACATGCTGTCAACCGAGATGGCGACAGAAGAATCATGTCTATTGTCAAAAACAACAAAGTCTGAGTCAGAATTGTGGCACCGAAGAATGGGTCATATCCATCTTCGAAAGATGAACTATATTGTCAAGAATGGGCTGGTTCTTGGGGTTACTTTAAAGAATTTCAACTTTGAAGATCAATGTTTGTCATGCAAGAAAGGAAAGCAGCACAAGAAACCACATCACTCCAAAAGGGTTAACTCAATTGTCACACCTTTGGATTTGCTTCATATAGATCTTTTTGGTCCCATAAATGTTAAAAGCCTGTGTGGAACGTCGTATTGCTTGGTTGTGACTGATGATTACTCGCGTTACTCATGGGTTTATTTTCTGAAGGCAATAGATGAAATAGTTCGGTTTGTAATTAACTTGATTACGAAAGTGGAAAATATTGTTGGGGAAAGGTCAAGTTCATTAGAAGTGAGATGTTTTGTTTGCAGAAAGGGATTGAACATCAGTTTAGCGCACCATATACTCCGCAACAAAATGGGGTCGCTGAAAGGGAGAACAGAACTCTAATCGAAGGCGCTAGGACTATGCTGGCAGATGCTAAACTTCCCGTGGTGTTCTGGGCTGAGGCTGTTGCCATGGCCTGCTATATCCTTAATCGTGTTTTAACTGTTAAAGGATTAAATAAAACTTGTTATGAATTAATGCACGGTAGAAAGCCTAATCTAAAATGTGTTGAACCTTTTGGGTCCCCGTGTTTGATTTTAAAGACTAACTCAAAATTTGGAGAGAAAGCTGATGAAGGTATTCTCGTGGGCTACGTAGTTGGGTCACCCAACAGAAGAGTCTTCAATTTATCGAACAACAAGGTTGAGGTGGTCTGTAACACTGACATTACAAGTTACAAATCTCCAAAGCCTAGCATGGGACCAACAGAGGCCTTCCACTATGATAAATTGTTTAAATCTTTTAATTTGCCTTACATGAATTTTGTAGACACAGATGAAAGAATGGCCACTCAGATACTATTCGATGAAGAAGAGGCCATTATGGATCGTCCACAGTGTAGTGAAAAATAATCTACCACTCCAAGTGCTGTTGAAACTCCAGCTGTCTCAAGTGATGATGACTTTTTCAATCCGTTTCACACTCAACACAACTCAGATGAAGTTTCTTCGAATCTTGAAGAAGGCTTAGAATTTGGTCTCGTTCATACTAATAGAATCCATAAGAATCATCCCTTGGAGAACGTGATCGGTAATCCTTCTGATAGTGTGCGAACCAGAAGAAGTTTGGAGGAAAACACATGTGTGTATGCAAGCAGTAAAGACACTGGTATTATGAATGAATGCTTGTATGCCTGTTTCATCAGTCAGATTAAACCAAAGAACTATCAGATGGCATTGAAGATAGCTCGTGGGTAGAAGCCATGCAAGAAGAAGTGGCTCAGTTTGACAAAATGGAAGTATGGCGTTTGGTTGAAAAGCCACGAGATGTGAATGCAATCGGTACAAAGTGGGTATTCAAATGCAAGAGAGATGAGAAAGGGGTAATCATTCGTAACCAGGAAAGATAGTTGCCAAAGGGTTTAATCAACAAGAATGGATTGACTACAATGAAGTGTTTGCTCCTGTGGCAAGATTGGAGGCAATTCGACTTTTCTTGGCCTTTGCTGCACACAAAGAGATGAAAGTGTTTCAGTTGGATGTAAAAAGTGCGTTCCTAAATGGCAAAGTCGATGAAGTGGTATATTTCGAGCAACCTCCGAGTTTTCCTGACCCATACTTTCCTGATCATGTGTACAAGCTCAGTAAAGCATTATATGGCCTACATCAAGCCCCACGAGCCTGGTACGCAACTTTGTCAGATTATTTGCTGGAAAATGGGTTTGAGAGAGTAAAGATCGACAGTACATTGTTTGTAAAGAGGAATGGGAATGATTTTCTTCTCGTCCAGGTCTATGTGGACGATATCATCTTTGCAGCCTCAAAAATTTCTATGTGTCAAGAGATTGAAGCGGTCATGAAGAAAAGGTTTGAGATGAGCGTCATGGGTGAATTAAACTTGTTTTTGTGTTTACAGGTAGATCAGAAGAAGGATGGCATGTTCATTCATCAAACGAAATATGTTCATTATGTTCTTAAGCGTTTTAAAATAGAAGAAAGCACCCCGTTTGACACTCCTATTTGTGTCAACCACAAACTAGGTGTTGACTCCGACAATGATGACGATGTGGATCCCACTCAATATCAAGCTATTATAGGTTCTATGATGTATTTCAATGCTTCTAGACCTGGCATTATGTTTGCAATTTGTGTTCGTGCTCGTTTTCAGGCCAACCCCAAGGAATCGCACATGAAGGGAGTGAAGAGGATTTTGCGGTATCTTAAAGGAAAGCCTAAGTTGGGTCTCTGGTATCCAAAGGGAGGAGAACAGGATCTGGTAGCATACACTGACTCTGATTATGGAGGATACAATCAGAACAGGAAGTCAACAACTGGTGGCTGTCAGTTTCTTGGAGGAAGATTGGTGTCGTGGCAGTGCAAGAAGCAGACCTCTGTTGCCATATCCACCTTCGAAGCAGAATACATGGCAGTATCGAACTACTGCTCCTAGGTTCTATAGATACAAAAACAAATGCGCGATTATGGTCTGAATTTCACTCAAACTCCTATTTGCATTGATAACACTGCTGCTATCTCAGTAACTAACAATCCCGTTAAACATAGTAAAACAAAACATATTGACATTCGTCTTCATTTCATACTGGATTATGCTGAGAAGAAATTAATCGTGCTTGAAATGGTTGATTCACTAGATAAATTTGCCGATCTTTTTACAAAAGCTTTTGACCGATCCCGTTTTCAAAACCTTATTGAGCTTAATGGGATGATCAATCCCGAGTAATCGTGTTCTTTTTTTTATTTTAAAAGAAAAAAAAATCACTATCGCTGAAAAATTATGTCGGTAGCTTAAGTTTGAAGGACATTTTCTTAAATATGTTTGGTCATTTCATTTTTGTAGACTAAAAGGATCGCCATTAACCTAATAACTGCAAGCAACTGGGGCGGTTTATCATGAGTTTTCATTCCTCCGCTGAAAATGATGTCGATTATACTTAGTCGGAGGGACACATATTCATATGTGGTTGGTCCTGCTAATCCACTCGATTTTTAGGTTAGCCATTTACCTTAAGACTTATAAATGATCGGGGCGTCTGAATATAACCTTTTTTTTGGGAAATGATATATTTTTTTCATTATATAGCTTCTCACGAAATTTCAAAATTGGTGTTAAATTGAAAATTGATCCAACCTTTGGAAATTGATAGATAAACTGATTTTGTTTGCCTAACGGGTGAAGTTATTAGGCTTAAAAGACTTTAGAACAGTCATTGTCTGGTATGTAGCTTTCCATGGTGCGTAAAAGTAGAAGTGATACAAATTAAACTTACTCGATTTACTGTGGAGAGTCATTTTGAAATGTGCATGTCTCCACATATATATCTCCGAATGATAGGTAGAAAAGTGATTACCCAGTCATACACGAGCCCGTGAGTGTATTGATCCCCACGAAGATTGTGTTCTTTTTTCTAAAGTGATCCAAATTCGGGACATGCAGGTGTTTGTTATGATTATTTAAAAAAACTATTATTATTATTATTATTATTATTATTATTATTCTTATTATTATTATTATGTCATACGACCTTAGAAATTCATCAATTCACAAAGATCAAGGATGAGGCACCTACTGAGTCTTGTGAAAGCTAAGTGAAAGGATTGTCAAGACGACTCATGTATAATGTTTGATCAGACACTACGAGTCGAAGTCAAATCGGGGTGATCTGGGGAAAGCCAAACATGCCTTGAGAATAGATAGGAGGCATCACGATTCCTTAAATTATGTCCATCTAAATTTTGAGCCTAATTGAAAACAATCCGTATCACAGAAGCAATGAAAACCATGCTAAGTTTTATACCTGCCGGCAACCTGTTTCTCTATGTCATAATAACGCAGAACATGAATCCTTGTGACAGCCTCTTAATCAGTATGATTCCTGTTCGGATATTTTCTTAAACCTGCATGGTATTCTGAAAGACTGAAATTTGATCCCGTCCTTTTATATAACTTATGGTTTGTATTTCGTTATATATGTTATCTTCATTATGTTTAAAATACAATCTTGGTTACTCTTTTTTAATCAATTTCTAAAAATTAACTTCGTTGTGGCGAAGTTATCTTTTAGGAGAAGTTAGCATAAATTCGCCCCCGGGTTTTTCCGTAAAGTATAAAAGGCAGACTAAGGTCAAAGTTGGTCAAACCACTTTTTCTTAAACCCTTGGCGAACTTACTCTCTGAATCTTTCTTCTTGTAATATGTTTTTCTTCGTCCAATAAGGTTCATTATCCTACATCGATTCATAATTTACCTGTTTTGTTTGTTAATCTGATCCATAATGGTTGTTTTTAATCGGGTTTCTGGTATAACCCTATATCTCATTAATGCACTAATGTTTATTAATGTGTGGTAATATACGGATATTCGAGGTCATAATCGCACCCACCTAGACCTATTTTCGGCCTCTGATTGTCCATGTTTTCAACTGACAAGGTTCTTGAATCACACCGTTTATGTGGCGAAGATACCTCACAGCGAAGTTAATCCTAACTTTGCTTATATGATAACTTCGCCACATTATAAACTGTCACATTCTCTAACTTCGCTTGTGTTTTACAAATTGTGTTACAAACTGAGTTAAACTTTTGTTGCTGACAAACCAAGCGAAGTTACATACAAATCGAAGTTACAAAATTTGTTGTTTCTCTAACTTCGGTGATACTCTAACTTTGCTACGTTTATACCAAGCGAAGTTACAAACTGTGTTAAAAGGTTGTCTAACTTAGCTCGTTTGTTTTGCAGATATGGCAGCTGTAGCAGGTGCGGGTGGGAATGGTGGTGATGAAGGAGATGGTGATAAGAGACAGTTTTTTCCGGGTCACAACATGTATGTTACTTTGGATCCGGATAGTCGTGGAGCTGAAGGTTTTACTGAGATCATCTCGTTTCTCATTCGTTCACGTATCTTTCATGCTATCACCACTACTCTGCCGATATATCATCCAAACATTGAAGACATTTGGAGGACGGTGAAATATTATTATCGTGTTGAACCTCCAGTTATGCGTGCTACGGTTAACAATCAGGTGGTACAGTTCTCAGCTAATTAGATCAGGGAAGCTTTACAGTTCGGGGTTGAAACCACTTAGGATCCTACTGAGTATTCAGCTAGTTTCATAAACAGAGCTTTTATTCGTATGGGGTATTCAGGTCCGTTGGAATATTCACAATGTAGAAAGGGATTTATATTGGACCAGTGGCGTTTCTTAATGCATGTGTTGAATGTGTGCATGTCTGGTCGCAAGGCTGGATCTGATGGTATGGGTGTGACGATGCAATCTGCAATGACCGCGTTGACTTACAACAAGCCGCATAGTTTCAGTCAGATGGTATTCTATGAGATCGATCGTCAACGGCGAGCCGTGGCACGGGAACGGTTCTTAATGTATCCCAGATTCTTACAGATGATTCTTAATCATGTTGCCCTCAATCTGCCACAACGTCGCCCTATCTCTTATGTGGAAAGTATAAAAAAGAGGATTTTTGCAAAATGTAAGTCATCCAGTGCACGAAGCAAACCTGAACTTCGACCAGAGGATGAGTTTAATGATCCAGTTCCGCAAAAAGTTGATATTCCTCAACCACCTCCTGTGGTTCAACCACCACAGGTGGTTTAAGAAATTCCTATTGTTGACCCAGTCATAGCTCCCGCCAAACAAGTTGATCTTGAAGTTGCATTTGGAGGGCAAGGTTTCATTGATATAGATAGGGTTGATCATGTTGAAGATCAAGCCTCATTTATTGAAGTTTCTGGTGTGCAAGCTCTATGATTGATACATCTGTGGGACCGTCAATTTCTCAGTGGAGGATTATGAGAAAACTTTGTCTGATTCTTCCACTGATGACATTGTTGAAGCACAAAGAGTTCTTGCTACTCAAGAAAAGATCCAGGGAAAACGGAAGTATTATTCAGACAATAGTGAGGTAGATTATGAGGAAGAGTTGTATTCCTTGGTACGCAGATCTAAGAAGGCTAAAGCTCGTAAAGGTTCGAGTGTTGTTCATTTTTCCCCACCATCATTATCTGGTATGTCTATGTTACCTCCATCTTCGTCTGATCCGTTACCAGTGACCTCGAGTGTACCAATAGTGGCTTTGTCAGCACCATCTATTGCTCCCTCTACGGTACAAATGTCAACACCAGAGATGTTTTCCTTACCACCTCCTTCTATTACTCCATCGGAGGTGGTTGCTAGGTTTGTTGAGTCCACACTGGTAGCAACTGTCGGGTTATATGTTTCTATTTCACCCACAGTTACTATACAGTCTACATCTGATATTCCAGTAGGCTTGGGAATTCCACCACCTTATGCTCAGGATACTTCTCACATGAACTTTGATTTTGATACTACCTTGTCGGATTCTGAGCGTATTGTTGCTCTTGAAAGAGTTGTTGCTTAGCAGTCACTGATAAATCTCATTCAGACACAAGCTATTCAACGGCTCGTGTCTGAGAACCAGATTCAGTCATCACTTCTTATCGAACATGGTAAACTCTTTGATTCTTTGAAACAGTTCTTAGCATCTCAGGGGGAGACTTGCTGCAAAGGTGATGAGTTGAGAACGTAGAAAAGACAGGACAGAGATGATGATCCCAATGCATCGAAAGATGCAGGTGGTGAGCTGCCAAGAACTGAACAAACTCTTGGGGCTTCCACATCTCAGGGGGAGTCTACTACGCCATCGGGTAGTGCAGGTGGTGAGACCGTGGTGGTAGATGATGAGGATGATATGGGTGATGATGTGTTGTCTTTCAGTGAGACTGAGAAAATTGGTGAACAGATTGAGATCGATAGTGGCTTAGAGAAAGGTGAGATACTTGATGACTGTGTTGAGCACGACATTCCTAGTGCTGGTCAAGAAAGTTTGGGTCAAGGTGATAATGTGTCGGGTGATTTTGAGTAGGAAGAACAGCCAAGGTGGAAAGAAGGATGTGCTCAATGGTTTTCAAAACAAAGAAGCCAGTGGTACCTACGATGTTCAAGAAAAGTTATAATATCAAGGGTTATGTTGAATCGAAGAAAGGAATTATTTGTCGGTTATATGATGATCAGTTAAAGTTGTTTGTGGTGAAAAGATATGATGGGATCCAATACTTTGCTAAGAGATTGAAATCGCTAAATACGTTGCCTGAGTGTGAAGTGAAGGATTTGGCTCGGTTAAGGTTTATCAATAGAAGTGATGATGATTTTGCTAGATGAGTTGGAAAGATAGTATGGAAGGAAGTTGTTAAGGAGAAAAAGTTTGAACTGTGAAAGCCTCAAAAGGGAAAGTTAATTGAATGCTGAAAGGGGAATGCGAGCCGATAGCAAGCCCTGTATGGTGATGAAGTAGAAGCCGATTCAGTGTCTGAAAGAGGTTCCAATGAAGATTATGCCTCAGGATGTGTTAAAGGATCTTAAGTGGTGGTATGTTGACTGCCAGACTGCGGAAGCCGTGATGGAAGATCAAGATGAACAAGATGTCTTGAGAGTGTATGATCCCATGCACTTGGTTAATTTATCTCAAGCTGATTTGCAGGTACTTAATGATAAGAAGATCTTTTATATCCCTGCCTGGAAAGACGAAGCGAAGAAATACCAAATGGTGGTCTCAGTATGTGTGAGACGGGGCGTTCATGCTAGAAGACGGAAGATATGGGATTTTTGGATTACAAGACACGAAAAAATGTGCTAGAGATATGAAGCTACTGCCAAGGGGGAGTCTATTGGTGCATGATGCCAGTAGTTCATTTATCTCGTGTCTATTGTGTCTGTAATCGTTACATTGTTCTTATGCTTTGTTGAACTTGTTTGTTTAGCTTATGGTTTTGGGTGAACTTGTTTAGTGGCGATGTTAGGGACAACTTCGCCTAGGGTGTTTGGCGAAGTTTTCGTTTAATATAAACCTAACATCGGCCATTTTCTAATTGATTTTGGCAGTTCGGTTTTGCAACGAGAAGTGATACTTGTTTGGTGTTTTTGTTTTTCTACATCGTGATATAACAAGTAATCATTTGTGTTTACGTGTTTTGTGTCATTTATGTATTGCTCGTGTAAACACTCGTATCGTATACGTAGGGGATTCCGCACCCTCGTGTTACGAGATACTCCTGTGTAGATCCGGCTGGGAACCTACATTATTTTATTATATATATCAAAAGTTCCGAGGGTTTGTTAGCACATTGGTAGTAATATCATTTCTTGCTTAACGTAGAACAAAAACATTTTCAAGGGACATTTTTCTTTAAAACTTTTTTTTTATTATTATTTTTTTTATTTTTTTTCTCAAATTCAGACGCCCCAGCCACTTTCAGTTTTCGAGTCAATGGCTATCTCGTATGTCTACAGGTAGATAACGAGACCAAACACATACAAGTATATGCCCCTCGAACTTAAGTAGCCGACATATTTTTCAGCGAAAGAACAAAACAATTTTTTTCTTTTTTACATTTATTTTTTCCTACAACTAAGTAAAATAAATCCCCATCCCCACACTTAGAACGAAGTCATCCTCGATGAGAACAACGAAAATAAATAAAATAAAAATAAAAACTTACAGTAATCAAAAGTAAAACAGAGAACGGGTTACTCCCCTGGTTTATATGCAGAATCTTCATCAGCTGTGTATAAATCGAGCGACCGTATAGCATTTAATTCGTGGCCGCAACCTCGGGAGAATCAATTCCAAAACGCCATCAGAGCTACCATGCGCATAATAATAAGTGTAATACATCAAACTCGCTCGCATGTAGTGGCGTACAAGACAAAAAAACAAAACATAAGAAATAAACGTATTTTCGTGATTTTGTAATTTTTTGATTTTTTTATGTTTTTATTATTTTTTAATTTTTAATTTTTTATTTTTCATTTTTTAATTTTTTTTTATTTTTAAATAACAAAGATAAAATAAATAAAACAAATAATAAAGAAAATCGTAATACAAACTACACAACTCGGGCAATTTCCTGAGTGATGCATCTAACACGTCAACGTGTTGAGTCAAAGATTTGACCTGAGGGGGAAATTGTTGAGTCAAAGAGTTGATCTAAAAGAAATATATGGAAGATTAGAATCTTCTCAACCTCCTTAGAATTCGCTAAGTATGGATCCGGGCACACCTTAGACTTTCGAGCAAGGTTTTACTTAGCCGGACATGATATTTTGTTTATCGGGCAAGGTTACCTTCTAGAATTCTTCTTTAGTGGATATCCGGGCAGGGTTCGCAAATTAGGGTATTACCGGGTAAGATTCACTAGATTATGCATATCCAGGCAAGGATCACTTTATCAAGCAAGTCTATTCTTCATAGCCAAGTAAAGTTTACTCCCGAGTATACTTTTGGCTAACCAAGCTCATGAAACCAAGTGTTTGGAAGACCGAGAAAGGTATTCTTTAATAATACAATGGTCCAAGTAAGCTTGATGTTTAATGAATTATCTTAAGTAACATCGGGCAAGGTTCAACTCAAGCAATGAACGATGTACCAGGCACACTTTGCTAATAAGCTATTGTTTGTGCACGTTTTGCGTCTTGAGTCTTTGTAATTAACGTTAATGTTTTCGTTTAATATTTAATGTAATAATTAGTTTAATTATTGTCTAGATCGCTATATTTATGGTCTAGTTCACTAGGGGATGTTAGTGAACTAAGACTTATGCTTATTCGTTAGGGGAAGTTAACGAAACAGGGGGTGTTTCGTTATTTAAGTGTATGTAACGAAGTGAACTCTAGTTCGTTAGGGGATGTTAATGAACTAGGTTCGTCTTCTATTTATACGTGAACACTGTTCACGCTTAATTGAAGTTTTGAGAGTTTAATTAACGAAACCCTGTCCGAATTCTCTCTCGATCTTCACCCTAATATTATACAAATTACCGATATATGAGCTAGATCTATTATTAATCATATACTCACAGATTTGAGATCTGTTATTGTTATTGGATTGATACAACGGGTTCCAACAAGTGGTATCAGAGCTGTTGGAGCTCAATTACACTTGATTTGGTGCATAATTAGTTTTCGATATTGTTAGTATTCTGTTTAAGTGAATTTGGATCAATTTTTAGTTGAATTTAATTGAATTGAATTATGAACGATTTGGATTGGATTTGAGTTGTTTAAGGTATTGATAAGGGTTTATGAGTTGGAATTGAAATTTGGATTGGTTTTGAGTGGATTAGTATTGGTTTTGGTTTAAGTCCGAAACAGAGTTCTTGTTTTGGTAAATTTGGACTGGTAATTGTGGATGTTTGGTATCGAGGATTAGCGTATTGGATTCTCGATTGTGTTACGAGTATTTTGGTAGGTAACTTGTGAGATTTGGTTTAGTATCGAGTTTCTAGATTGATGTTCATCATTTCCAGATTTCTCGAAATTTTGTGTTGAAGATTTGAAGATTCAAAGATGAATTTGATTCGTTATCATTCTTATGGTGATTCACTATCTTGTTTCCTTTGATTCGTTCAATAAGTTTGTTAATTCGTTATCTATTTCAAGTGATTCGCTAGCCAGTTCGTGTTAGTGTTAATTCGTTTCATCTGATTCGTAATTGGATAAACAGATTCGTGTGACACGCGTCAACTTCGGGATTTGTGTCATAACAACCTTTGCCACGTGGCATAAGGTGTCAGAGTTTGTTACAAACGGTTGTAACAACCTGATTCGTTATAGTTGATTCGCTATCAACTGTAGCTAATTCATTATCTCATTTCGCTAAGGTTTCCTTGGTGATTCGTTACTGATTATCCTCTAATTCGCTAAGCTGATTCTTCGTGATTCGCTTGGTCAATTCATTAAGTTGACAAAGCATTGATTTTTTGATTCGTTAACCAATACTCTAATTCGTCATCTAATTCGTCATCTGTTTCGCCATCTGATCAATCTTAACTTTGTTAAGGGTTGATTCGTTAGATACTGTTCACAGTTCGCTACAACTGTTTTCAATTCGTTACATTTACCATTCGTTAATCTTATTCGCTTGTTAATTCGTTACACTTACATCCTTGAAATTTTTGAAACTTGTCAAAAATGGCTGGTATGTATGCATTAGCTTCTCAAAATATGTTGATGCAACAAATGTTGCAACTTGATACCGACATAGGTTCACATTCGAAATGTCCAAGATTGATGAAGTTCAGTGACTTTGCCAAGTGGGAACCTCGGTTTCGTGCTCATTTAGGATCAGTTCATCCTGATTGTTCATACTACTTAGATGAAGTCTATACTGTACCTATGATTGGAGATGAGACTATTGGTTTTACACCAAAAGCTATCTCAAAGTATTCTGTTAAGGAAAAAAAAGCATTAGAGATAGAAACAAAAGCTTATTCTTCTCTAACCATGGCTTTGCCTGAGAATATCTTTCACCAAGTGGGTAGTATAAAAATATGCGCTTCTTTGTTTCAACATATTCGAATGAGAAGTATGGGTAACACGGCTGAAAGCAAAAAGGTGATGCTTAAGTTTCATTTCAGAAACTTTAATTTATTGAAAGGTGAGACGGTTGAAGAAATGACAATAAGATTCAATCACTTGATTGCTGAGATGGACAAGATGAAATTAGATGTCTCTGAGAGGGATAAAATTGATACTATTAAGAGTGTACTCCCAAGTTCTTATTCTACATTCTTAATGGTTCTCAAGGAAAACAATTATTTCTTAAATGAAGATTTGACTGCAATTGAATTCTTACAGAAGATTGAAGCCAGAGAATATGATCTTAAGTGTCAGAAATCTTCAAAAGAAAGTCAAGATCCTTCTTTCTAAGGTGGTGGTATGCCTCTTAGTTCTACCATCTCTCCACTTACTGCTTTTCTTACTCAAGCTGCAAGTGAGAATGCAACTACATTGTATAGTGATCCACGACCCTGTTTTTATACAGCTGGAAGTACTGGATCTTCTGGTATTTCTGGATCAACAGGAGCTTCGGGAAGTTCACCCAATACAACTCACTATTCAGCATCTTCAAATGTCAACATGAAAGAAGCTGAACAAAACTTTGCTTTTCTATATGCTTTCATGACTTCGTATGAAAATCTGGTTAGTAGCAACATTCCCACTAGTGATTTAACTGATGAAGACTATGATCAGATCCAGATGACTTGGAAATCATGGATTTAAAGTGGAACATGGCAATGATTGTTAGAAAGGTGAAAAGATTCATGCAAAGAACCGGAAAAGATCTTCCCACTCTAAACAAAAAGTTATGATTTGACAAGTTGAAAGTGAAATGTTACAATTGTCAAGAATTCGGTCATTTTGCAAAAGAGTGTGACAAACCGAAAAAGGAGTATACTGGTCCTCGTGGTCAAAATTTAAACTCTTCAACACCACGAGGTTATGATACTGAAAAGAAACCATCTAGTTCCGGGTCACAAGCAATGTTAGCTAATGGAGACGATTGGTCACAACGACTACTGTGTAATGATACTCAAGAAAATCTGGCAATGATTGGACTTATTGAAAATGTTCAAGAGGATAGTGGAAGTGAGATGTCTTCTGATAATGATTCTGGATCTGAGTCTGATGAGTCAAGTAAAGACCTTTCAATCAATTTTGCTTGTATGGCGAAAATCAGTGATTCTTCCACATCTGCTTGTACGGCCAAGCAAAATGAGGTTAGTAAATCTACTTCTAAGGTGTCATGTGTTGATTGTGATTATAATAAATCTAAAATTGAATCATTAAAACTACAAAATGATAATTTGCTAAAAGAGATTGTGTCCTTAAAAGACACTTATAGGCAATCCTTAACTTCTCAAATAAATTCAAGGGAGAAAATTGAGGCTTTGACTATAAGTAATCATGATCTTAAAGCTAAGTTATCAGTGAAAATGACAATTAATGATCAAAAGTTTCAAGAAATTTAGAAACACCGTTCAAAGATAACTGAGCTTGAAAATGAGGTTCTTGAGTTAAAGAACAAATTGGGTAAATTTAGAAATTCATCTTTTCTGTTGAATGAAATTATTGAAGTTTCTGGAAAACAAAAGGATTCAATGAAGGGTATAGGTTTTGTTGAAATTCCACCACCATTTCACAATGACTATAAATTAATCCTTTTTCTCCAACCGAAGAAGATGTTATTCTTAAAGAGCCTGTGATTTCAGAAAATTCTAAACCAAGTAAGTCTGAAACTGTTAAAACCCAATCTGTTTCTCAGAAACATCATTTTCAAAGCAACAAAGTTTTTGTTGAAAATGTTGACAAAGTTATCATTGAGGATGTGTTTGAACCTGAAATTATACACAAGAACAAGAACATTCCAAGTTCTAATCACATACTGTGTGAACCTCATGAATTTGAGGAGGTGTGTATGGTTCGCATACAACTACGATGAAACAAGATGTGTTTGTCAAACCAGTGAAGGCTAAGAAACCAGAAAAACCCACAATTTCTGATGAGGATTTGTGGCGTTTTATAAATCCTAATGCACTTAAGCCGTCATCTGCTCGTGTGTTTAAGTTAAAGGGGATGGACACAATGTTCACTGAAAAAGATATTCCAATTAGTATCATTAAACCTGAACTAATTGAGAGTGTGTTTTACAATGAAACCTCCAAAGTTCGTGAACTCGAACGTTAATATGCTCAAGCGAAAACATCAGTTCCATCTGACACATTGACTAAAGCAAAACAGGTTTTAAAACATGCTAAAAAAAATTAATTTTGTGAAGTCAATTGGGACAGATACGTTGAAAAGTTTTTCGAACTGTTCTAATTTAGATTTTTACTTGAAAAAGTAATCTGAGTTATCTGATGATTTTGCTAAGAGCATGACTAAAAATGTGAGTCATCAGTCATCATCTGTGTCACATGCTCCAATAAATTCTCAACATCATCATGTTGATATGCGAAGTTGTTTTCTTTGTCGTCAACAAGCTCATGTAGTAAGAAACTGTGGCCAGAATGTTGGGTCAAGAAATTGACCTAAGGGGAGATTGTTGAGTCAAAGATTTGACCTAAATGAAGTACATGGAAGATTGGAATCTTCTCAACCTCCTCTAAATTCGCTAAGTAATTAATCCGAGCACACCTTAGACATCTGAGCAAGGTTTACTTAGCCGAGTAGGATATTTTGCCTACCGAGCAAGGTTTACTTCAAATAGTCTTCTTAAGTGGTTATCCGAGCAGGGTTTGCAAATTAGTGGGTTTCCGAGTAAGGTTCACTAGTTTATGTAAATCTGGGCATGGTTCACTTTATCAAGCAATTATTTTCTTCAGAACCAAGTATATTACTCTTCCGAGTAAGGTTTGGTTAACCAAGTCCAAGAAGCCAAGTGATTGGAAGACCGGGCAAGGTATTCGTTAATAATTATGGTCCGAGAAAGCTTGATGTATAAATGGAATATATCTCTAAGTAACATTGGGCAAGGTTCAACTCAAGCAAGGAACTGTACTCCCGAGTACACTTTGCTAATAAGTTATATTATGGCAAAGAGTTGAAATGGACCATCGAAAAACAAGGTTGCTCGTAAGGAGTTGTCGGGCAAAGTCTGATAAATTCAAGAAGACTGAAGTCTAGTCGGTGAGTATTTTACTTGGTAAAATACTCTTTAAGTAAAGTCTACCCGGAAACTGATCCCGAGCACACTTCTATGTTACCAAGTTATGAAGGATGGCCGAGCATACTCGGAAAGACAAGACTGATGCAAAGCCTACCCGGAAGACTTGTTTTACACTTAGTTTATTTTGAATATGTAATCTGAGTATGTATTATTGTATTTGGGGGTTTCTAGAAGTAATGACAGCTGTCCTAGGTTGGCAGGCCTATAAATAGAATATTTAGGGCACGCCGCCAATAGAGGCACAGACAGAGCACAATACGGATAAGACCGACACAATTAATTGAGAGAATATTGACACAATTATTTGACAAGCTTTAAAGAAGCTTAAAAGAAGGATTTTTTTTGGAAAAGTCTCAAGTAGTTGTTTTTGCTGAAAATTATGTCATTTGCCCAATTGGAAGGACATACACTTGTGTATGTTTGGTCCTTAAATCTCTATAGATTCAAAGGATAGCCATTGACCTGAAAACTGAATGCATTTGGGGCAATTATGACTTGTTTCTTATTCCTTTACTTAAAACTATGTCAATAGCTCTGACTTTGAAAGGACATATATTCACATGTATGTTTGGTCCTGTTGACCACTTTTGGTCAAACAGGATAGCCATTAACCTGACAATGAAGAGATATTGGGGTGATTGAATATTAAACTGTGTTTTATGGGAAATGATAGTACATTGACTACTTAGCTGATCATATGGAATTAATAGGCTAAAAAGACCTTAGTATTGTCATTAACAAGTATGGTTGCTTTCCCATGATGATGTAAAATCTAAGGTGATATAAACATAATGAATATGCTAATCTTTATATGGAGATGCATAGTTGTTTTGCATGTCTCAAGATAAATCTCTCCGAATGATAGACAAAAAAGTGATTACCCAGTCATACACGAGCCTGTTGTTATTTGGTTGATCAAAAATGAAACATCTTTAAATATGACAAAGAACATGCTTTTAGAAAATTTGAGAAAATATCAAAAACAAGGGGAAGAATGAATAAATCAACCAAAAGTTGATAAGTGTTTTAAATATTTTATCAAACTAGAGGGTTACAACAAGAACTACAAAGATGTTGGCAAAAATCTGTCTCATCTTGAATGAAAGGCATGTTGCTAACTATAATTCCAACGTTCAACCTCTATATATGTTTGAATCTAAAAAAAAATACAAAAATACAACAAGTTCTGTCATACAAAAACTATTTTTGACCAAATACAGGAGGTTGGAGTCAAATTGGGGTGATCTGGGGAAAGCCAAATAAGCTTTGAGAAGAGATATGAGGCATCATAGCACAGTGTTGACCATTAATGCATTAAACTTTAAATGAACCTAAATCATATCACCAAAGAGATGAAATTCATGCTAAGTTTATACCTACTGTTAACCTATCTATGTTGTCATAATAATGCTGAGAGTGAAGTATTGAAATAGCTACTTAGTCAATATGATCCCATTCTTGAGATCTTTTCAGTAAATGGAAGAAACTGTTTTGAAAAGAAATATAACTGAAATTTAATCTCTAAATGCACCCTTGGCTCTTAAACTATGATCTGAAAAGAAAAATATATTTGGACAAAGTGGTTTAAGTCAAAAAGAGTTGCATTTTGCCTAAAATAGGTTGAATATGTGAGTTCGGGTAAGGTTTGATGCTTTATAACCTTCCCGAGCACAAACTATTTGAATATGTATTTTCGGGTAAGGTTTGATAATTTTCAACCTTTCCGAGTAAGCTTAGTCATTTTTGACTTGATTATGTGTGAATATGTTGTTTCGGGTAAGGTTTGATAATTTTCAACCTTTCCGAGTAAGCTTAGTCATTTTTAACTTGATTATGTGTGAATATGTTGTTTCTGGTAAGGTTTGATAATTTTCAACCTTTCCGAGTATGCTTAGTCATTTTTGACTTGATTATGTGTGAACATGTTGTTTCGGGTAAGGTTTGATAATTTTCAACCTTTCCGAGTAAGCTTAGTCATTTTTGACTAACTTTACGACTTTCGGGCATGCTTTGAAGTGTTTACACTTTTCGGGTAGAGTACACTGTTGTACTCATTTCCCGAGCAAGCTTGAAGTCTTGAGATGATTATGTGTTGTTGTAGCTAGCTTTTAACAAGAAATTCTTGTTTCGAGTAAGCTATGCATGTCATATGCTGATTGTGATTCCAAGCAAACTTTATGAACTTAGTCAAGTACATCAAGTAAGCTTTGTGATTTGTGTGAATATGTTGTTATGAAAGGTTTGTTAATCTTTCCGGGCACGCTTAGATGTTACTGTTTAAGTTTGTCATTTTTCGGGTATGGTTTGACATGTTGAAATCCCTGGTTAAGGCATACCTGATGATTGAATGTGTTTATCCTAGCAAGCTTAGTGCTAACATAGGATTTTCAGGCAATCTCTATGAAATTTTAGACTATAGCACACTTAAATGTTTATGTGTTTAATTTCATTCCGAGCATGTTCTGTGATATGTGTATGATTTCTTTGAAATTACAAGTGTTTTCAGGCAAACTTTGTTTTCCGAGCACACTTTATATTTCGGGTACACTTGTGTTCCTTCAATATACTTGGTAATTTCAAAACTTAACTTTTCGAGTACACTGTCTGCTAGAATTCCTTTCCGGGCACACTTTGTACTATATGAAGGTTATTCGGATATACTTTGCATAATATTGTTGTTTGGGCACACTTTACATCAGAAAGGTTGCTCGGGCACATTATATTTTCAAGCATACTTGAATGAATGTGTTACTTGATTGAATATGGTATTTAGTATGATAAAATTGATTACGATTTTTAATAGGGTTTATGCTAGATAAGTTTGAATTTGAAATTGAGAAATCTATATGGGTGTCTTAATTGATTCCTAGTAAGGATGTTTATTTGATGATTATACTTGATTATTTGCCTTGTGATTAATTTCTCAAGAAATCTACTATTTCGGGTAAGCTTTCTTCATTATGTCTTAACTTTAAATTAATTTGCTTGATCGAGCAAGGTTTATAAATAGAAAAATTCGGGCAAACTTTGTATATTCAAAATGAAAATTTCCTAGTAAAGTTTGACCGGGTAAGGTTTGTAAGTGGAAGTATACCGAGTAGACTTTAGATATATTAATATTTCGAGTAAGGTCTTATAAACTTAAATGAAATTAAATGTTTTTAATATATCAAGTGGATAATGTTACTGGTTGACAGCTAACAATTCACAAAAGGACAAAGAGCATTTAAAACCCACTTTCAAAAGGTATAAAAGAGGGAGTTAGGCAAATTTTTCAACATTACTTTTTCCTCTCTCTCTCCTTCCACTGCAACTGCTTACTCGCAAAGAAACCAAACTGACTTATCGCAGTCAACTTTAATCCAAACCCTAACTTTTATCAGCCCTCTAATTTTGACTCGGTAAGCATTAATAATGTGTTTTCCGATCACGATTAGACTATAATGGGCTTTGATTATGTATCTGATTTCTAATACTCTGTTTATGTGTTTAGGTTATTGATTTGTCGAAGAACAGGTTCATGAAGATTTCTTTCTTTCTTCTTCATTTTTATAACTTGAAATTTGTCTAAAGTACTGAACTTTATGACTAATTTCACTTTGAATATGTTTGATTATGTGATTCAGATATGGCAGAAGACGAACAACCAAAGTATTTCTTTGAAAAGAAACATAATATGTGTGCACTTCTGCAAGTCACACCTGACAATGAGCCTATGGCACCAATGATCAGATGGATGGCTCGATCAAATGTCAACTTTGCTCTTACTGAAAATCCTGTCATCTACAGAAATCACTCACTTGATTTCTGGAGATCAACAGAACTTGTAGAAGACATCAATGGGAAAAGAATTGAAGCATCTGTTGCTGGTCAGGAAATACATGTGACAAATACAACCTGATTATGAAGAATTCTTCACAACACCACCTACATCACCACATACTGAAACTGACCTTCTGACCCTAATGAAAGAAAATGCTGAATTGAGAAGAAGGAATGAGGAAGTAACATGGGAGAATGTGATCCTGTTAGAGAAGTTGGTGCAGGCAAACTTGAAAATTCAAACCCTGGAGCAGGAGGTTGAGAAGACCTCAGCTGCCCCAAATCAGGGGGAGAATGATTCTATGCCAACTGTCTCAGGTGTAGAAGGTGTAGAAGGTGAGAATGTGAATGCATTGAATATGATTATGAATGTGTCCAAAGTTACAGAAGAAGAGCCTCTTAAGGCATATCCTGAAAAGGATGATTTATTCAGAGATGATGCTGCTGTTGCTGCCTTAAAAGAACAAGAAAGATTTATCAAAGTGTCAATGGAAAGGGAGAAAATAGCCCAATCCTTAACTCATGAAGAAATGGCAGAGCAGGAGATCTTAATCAATGACGCCAACATAGCAAAAGAAATACTTGATGATGTGGCTGATCAAGAGATGATAGAGGAGTAGATTAAGATGAATAGAGTTGAGAAATTTGATAATTCCTTAGCTATGGTGGTTAGCATGTTTCAACCCCAAAGTGAAACATATGAAACTGCTGAACCAGCCAACTTGAATACTGATGTCATGATTGAAGAAGATATTGGTGAGTCCATTGCTTCAATGGCTGCCAATAAATGGGCAGAGCAAGTAAAGGAAGATCTGAAGAAGAATCCTACTGACAACTGGTCAGAAAGGGTAAATATGACAACTGATTATGTAATTTGCTTATGTTATTTGAATATGTAATTTTGATTTTTGACTTGATGTGTATTTTTGCTAAGTGTAAGTAACCATAGAAATGTTTTGGATCAGCTGAGGTGTTCCAATCTAGGGGGAGATTGTTGGGTCAAGAAATTGACCTAAGGGGAGATTGTTGAGTCAAAGATTTGACCTAAATGAAGTACATGGAAGATTGGAATCTTCTTAACCTCCTCTAAATTCGCTAAGTAATTAATCCGAGCACACCTTAGACATTCGAGCTAGGTTTACTTAGCCGAGTACGATATTTTGCCTACCGGGCAAGGTTTACTTCAAATAGTCTTCTTAAGTGGTTATCCGAGCAGGTTTTGCAAATTAGTGGGTTTCCGAGTAAGGTTCACTAGTTTATGTAAATCCGGGCTAGGTTCACTTTATCAAGCAAGTCTGTTATTCAGAACCAAGTATATTACTCTTCCGAGTAAGGTTTGGTTAACCAAGTCCAAGAAGCCAAGTGATTGGATGACCGGGCAAGGTATTCGTTAATAATTATGGTCCGAGAAAGCTTGATGTATAAATGGAATATATCTCTAAGTAACATCGGGCAAGGTTCAACTCAAGCAAGGAACTGTACTCCCGAGTACACTTTGCTAATAAATTATATTATGGCAAAGAGTTGAAATGGACCATCGAAGAACAAGGTTGCTCGTAAGGAGTTGTCGGGCAAAGTCTGATAAATTCAAGAAGACTGAAGTCAATTCGGTGAGTATTTTACTTGGTAAAATACTCTTTAAGTAAAGTCTACCCGGAAACTGATCCCGAGCACACTTCTATGTTACCAAGTTATGAAGGATGGCCGAGCATACTCGGAAAGACAAGACTGATGCAAAGCCTACCAGGAAGACTTGTTTTACACTTAGTTTATTTTGAATATGTAATCTAAGTATGTATGATTGTATTTGGGGGTTTCTTGAAGGAATGACAGCTGTCCTAGGTTGGCAGGCCTATAAATAGAATATTTAGGGGACGCCGCCAATAGAGGCACAGGCAGAGCACCATACGGATAAGACCAACACAATTAATTGAGAGAATATTATGTGACGGCTGTCTTAGGATTCCTAGAAAACCCTAAATCGATTATCCTTTTGTATGATTAATATTATATAAATGGAAATCTTTTGAGTTAATCTTAAGTGTGATTTCTACCTTTGATTATTCATTGCAACCGTATGTTTGTTATTGATTCCGCCTTTAACAAATGGATATCTTTCTAAATATAGCAACCCGTCATTAACTCTCTTGTCGACACTTCAATCTGTGTGAGTAATGTCATGATTAATTAAGATCTAGGTGAAATCGAAAGGGACCCGACACAGAAGAACTATTAGAATCTTCATCCTTTTATCAAGGACCATTCCAAACCGGTTCCAGTGATAAAGGAGATTCTGAAACGACCAGTGTCGTGTGCTGATGATACTCATATTATGTTTTCGAATATATATCCTCGAAAAGTTGTTCATGTGAATGAAACTCATGGTTCCGTTAAACCTAAGTTTATTCCTACTGAACCATTATGCAAAAATGTTAATTCAAATGTGGTTCAAGCTACGTATCTAAGACGAAAGTCGAAGAAACCTATAACTTATTCTCAAGTTGCTGAACAACAATTGAATGCAACTAAGGTTAACTTTTCTCAAGAAAACCAAAATGTGCCCAAGACTGAGGCCTGGGCTGCCTTTTTGAACTAATCGTTTTTCTTTTGTGTAGGGTTCATCCAAGACCATTTCTGGTGAAAACTGGATCATGGACAGTGGATGTTCTCGTCATATTACTGGAAATCTCAATCTCTTATCAAACGTGAGAAATATTCGAGGGGGTTATGTGGCGTTTGCTGGGAATTCTGGGGGTATGATTACACAGGAAGATGATGTTTCGAATGGGATGATTACATTTGAGAAAGTTAACTATTGTGATAAAGTGGATCATAATTTATTGAGTGTATCGCAAATCTGAGATAAGCAATACACTACAGTATTTACAGATAAAGAGTGTCTGATTCTGAAACCGGGTTATGTGATTCCCGAGGACATGGTTGTCATGCGATCACCTCGATAAAATGATATTTATGTCTTGAATATGAATTCTAAAGTATCTACATAGATCGAAACGTGTTTTGTCTCGAAAGCAACCGAGAAAGACTCCGTACTTTGGCATCGAAGAATGGGTCACATACATGTTCGAAAGATGAATTACTTAATGGCAAACGATTTGTTAGAGGGTGTGTCGTTGAAAAATTTTAAGTTATCTGATCACTTGTTGCTTGCAAAAAGGGCAAACAGAAGAAGAAATCGCACCCATCAAAATTGTTGAATTCTATTGACAATCCACTTGAACGACTTCATATGGATTTGTTCGGTCCAGTGAATCGTGCGAGTATTTCTGGAGACTGGTATTGTCTAGTTGTGACTGATGATTATTCGAGATATTCATGGGTGTTATTTATGAGTTCTAAAGATCAAACGCCTGTTTTGGTACAAAACTATATCACTAAAATCGAATCATTGTACAAGCAAAAGGTGAGGAGAATTAGGAGTGATAATGGAACTGAATTCAACAAAACTATATTGGATTTCTTTTGTATTCAAAAGGGAATTCACCGTGAATATAGTGCACCATATGTACCTCAACAAAATGGCGTTGCTGAACGAAAGAATAGAACCTTGATTGAAGCTGCAAGAACTATGCTTGCTAATTCTAAGCTTCCCATCCAGTTTTGGAATAAGGCGGTGAATACGGCTTGTTATACACTCAATCGTGTTCTAACTGTTAAACGACTCAAGAAGACCAGTTATGAATCGTAAGCCTAACTTAAATTATCTAGAACCTTTTGGGTGTCCCTGTACTATGCTGAAAAAGGATGTGGGTAAGTTTGAAGAAAAAGCCATTGAAGGGTATTTCTTGGGGTATGTGTCACCTAAGAAACGGGTTTTTAATTTTACATCTGGTTGTGTTGAACAGTGGTACCATGTTGATTGTCAAAAGTACACTACTACTCCACAAGGGAAAGGTCCCGACTGGATGTTTGACAATGATGGCTTATTTAATTCATTCACTCCATGAACCGATCATCCATATGAAGATTTAGTTCGTGCTTATTTTGAAGAACATTTGGAAATTCCAAGGTTCGCAAGTTCAAATGATGTTGAACCTCCAATTGCTGCTCCAATTGAAGAACCTGATAATGAATCTCCTGTTCATGATGATAATTCATCTACTTCATCTAATGATAATACTGTTGTGGATCAAGTTATTGCACTTGACAGTGATCTTTCATCTCCTGAATTGGGTGAACATTACACTAATTTATTTGAAAATGTTGTTGTTTCTGAAAATCCTACTCTCAGGATTCATAATTACCATCCACAAGAAAACATTATTGGAGACCGTAATATAGGGGTTCATACACGACATCAAGTTGCCTCTTCAAGTGATAATAATGCTCTATGTGCTCATGCTGACTTACATGCATCTGAAATTGCAACTGTTGCTAAATTTACTTGTTTTCTATCTCAAGTTGAGCCTACAACTCCTCGTGTAGCTCTGCAAGATCCTTCTTGGGTAGAAGCTATGCAAGAAGAATTAAAACAATTTGCACGTTTAGGTGTTTGGGATCTTATTGACAAACCTGCTAGAGTTAAGAAGGCAATTCCGACTAAGTGGGTATATAAGTGTAAGAAAGATGATCGTGGAGTAATTTTGAGAAATAAATCACGTCTAGTTGTGCAAGGTTTTCATCAGCAAGAGGGTATTGATTACACTGAGGTGTATGCTCCAGTTGCAAGACTAGAGTCGATTCGAATCTTCCTGGCATATGCTGCTTACAAGAATATCAAAGTGTATCAAATGGATGTTAAGAGTGCCTTTCTAAATGGTGAACTTCACGAGGAAGTGTTTGTTTTACAGCCTCCAGGCTTTTAAGATCCTGATTATCCTGACCGTGTTTACCGATTAAACAAGGCACTATATGGTCTACATCAAGCCCCGAGAGCTTGGTATGGCACGCTCGCCGACCATATGACGGATAACGGCTTCAAACGTGGAACTGTTGACTGCACTTTATTTTATAAAAATATTGGTGATGATCTTCTGCTCGTTCAGATCTATGTTGATGACATAATCTTTGGGTCTACAAACGATACATTGTGCAAGTAGTTCGAGAAATCTATGCAAACCAAGTTCGAGATGAGTTCGATGGGAGAGAAGAATTTCTTTTTAGGGTTGCAGGTTCATCAGTCTGCGAAGGAAAACTTCATTCATCAGACAAAATATGTGAACGATGTCTTGAGCCGATTCAAGATTACTGCCGGAAAAATCCCTTCTACTCCTCTTCCCGTGGGTCACAATTTATCACTAGATGAATTGGAGGATACCGTTGATCCGACCCTTTATCGTGCCATGATTGGTTCTTTAATGTATTTAACTGTTTCTCGACCCGACATAATGTTTGCTGTTTTTTTATGTGCTAGGTACCAAGCTAGTCCCCGAGTGACTCACCTGGCAGCGGTCAAGCGTATTCTGCAATATCTACGAGGAAATCCTGACATCAGGTTATGGTACCCCAAATATGATACTTTCGATCTTACCGCTTACTCAGACTCAGATTATGGAGGATGCAACATCAATTTTAAGTCTACTACAGCGGGATGTCAATTCTTAGGAAGCGGCTTGTTTCTTGGCAGTGTAAAAAGCAGACAACGGTCTCCACTTCAACCATTGAAGCTGAGTATGTTGCAGCCTCGAGTTGTTGTTCCCAGGTTTTGTGGATACAACAACATCTTCACGACTACGGTTTGAAGTTTCTTACTACTCCCATCTTGA
The DNA here is from genome assembly GCF_021521415.1 of Bidens hawaiensis. Taxonomy (NCBI): domain Eukaryota; kingdom Viridiplantae; phylum Streptophyta; class Magnoliopsida; order Asterales; family Asteraceae; genus Bidens; species Bidens hawaiensis. The sequence continues at coordinate 286,073 of NW_027493124.1, read as the reverse complement.
TTGATAACTCTGCTGCTATTAGTATCACCAAGAATCCCGTACAACATTCTAAAGCAAAACATATCGAAATTCGATATCATTTTATACGGGATTGTTATGAAAAGAAATTATTTGATCTTGAGAAAGTGCACACTGATTTTCAAAAAGCCGATCTATTTACCAAAGCGTTTGATAAAATACGTTTTAACTTTTTGCTTGGTTTAAATGGATTGAATACCCTTGCTGAGATCCTAAAATTAGGATAATTGTCTTTACTTGTTTTATTGTTCTAGTTTAATTTTCTTCTGTTTTTAGGTTTTAGGGGGTGAATTCTAGAAAATACAAAAATATTGTGCTTTATGTTTGTATTGATAAAACCCAAAAACATTAGAAAACATAGAAAAATCAAAAATATTGTGTCCTTTCTTGTTTTTCTCTCTTGTTTTATTTTAGTATTTGAAAACCCAAAAACATGTTAAAATTAGAAAATACCAAAAAGATTGTGATTTCTGTTTGTACAGAAAAATTCTGAAAAAGTCAAAAAGAGTGTGAATTTTTTCTTGTTTTGTAAAGAAAAATCTGAAAAGACAAAAAGATTGTGTTTTAGTTTGTAAAGAGAAAAACCAAAAAGATTTTTGCTTATGCTCGCTGAAAATTATGTCATTTGCTTCTATTTTGAAGGATATATACTTGTACATGTTTGGTCCTGATAATTTCTTGTAAATCTTCGGGTTATCCATTTACCTGACAAATGGATAGTACTTGCGGCGTTTGTTAAGCTTTCTACTTTAGTTTTAGTGAAAATTTAGTCAGTTATTAAAGTTTGTGAAGCGTGCTTGCATGTTTTGGTCTAGTTCTCTACTTGTAGATGGATAGGATAGCCATTGATTTGTAAACTTAAATTAACTTGGGCAATTAAAATTATTTTGTTTTATGCTCCTCAAAATTTTGAGTTTTTGAAGCAAAAAGAGAAAATGATAGTACATTGATTATTTGACCCCAAATCTAGAAAGAAATAGGCTTAAAAGACTGAGTGCTTAACCATTGGTGCATTGATAGGTCTTAAACAAGCTGATAGAGTAAAGTAAGTGATAAACTTAAAGAAAAGCCAAATTGAAAGAGGTGTTAGTCTCTAGCAAAAGTCTTGGTAAAGATGGCAGAAATGTAATAACCGGTCATACTCAAGCCTTATAGTTGTTGTTCATCCAAAAATATAATAAAGGAAATAACAAGCGTTAAGATTCTGGACACTGTGAGTATTTATGTTGCTTAATCGTCTGGGTATTCATAAGCATGAATATTTCACTCGCTTTCTAGAGCAAACCTAAAGTCATTAAACTTGATCACTGCTGTACTCCGTACAATCTAAATTACTAACTTGATCAAAATCCGCTGTTAGTCATACAATTGTTCCTCCCTTGCGTGCGTCTCAATACCAATAAGAAACGGACCCCAGGGGATACAATGTATATAAGCCGATAGATGGACTCGTGCATACTCACTCACAGTAAAGGAAACTTGATGCATTGCTCAAAAATTTCACAATTGGTATCAAAATTTTTTATCAACACTATAATGATTTAAGTCATATTGGGGTGATTTGGAAAAAATCAAATTAAGGTTGAACTGAGATTAGGGGCTGATAGTTTATGATATTCTGTGCGCTAATTGAACCATAAATCATATCACATAAATACTCGAAGGTTTGTTATAAGATTTAAGTGGACATCAATATCAATGATCGACTTAACGCCAGTTGTAATATTGCTGAAATATAAAACTGTGATGGAAGTGCATTTTGGTCAATATGATTCTCTGCTCAAGCTCAACAAAAACACAAAAACACAAAAACATGTACTGCTTTTGATAAATCATAGAAAAACACAAAAAGTTTGTCCAATTTTTATGTTCGGATGCTTCTTTGTAAATACATTCTTTAATTTTTTTTTTTACAAAATACCAAAAATATTTTATTCTTCTTACTTTACAAATTATTTAATGTTTTTAAGTTATGTTTCGTAAAAGTGAAACGTATTTTAAGGTATTAAATTATCGAGATAAAAAGGTTCTCGGTAATGCTTTTAAGTTAAAATTTGATTTATTCACTATTTAATTCATTTAACTAGTTAATTTAACTTAAATAAAGTTTTAATTCGTTAAAAATCTACTTCGTTAATTATGGATAACGAACTAGGTGATTCTTTAGCGAACTGGTTTCTAGTTCGCTCACCTAATTCGCTTCCGCACTCTGTAACGAATCATCCCTTCTTCGTTATACATATTTAACGAATCAAGACACAAGTCATGTCTTGTTCGCTACTCTAAGGTAACGAACTGAAATAGTGAATTATCTAGTTCGTTACTTTTAATTCAAACGAATTGCTTAATTCGTACATTGTGTACCTCGGGTAGCATGCGAGTCTATATAAGACAGAAAAAGACCAACAGTCCTTCACTTTTCATCTTTCTCTTCATCCTAAAGACACCTTATTCAAAATTTTCTCTGAAAATCGACTTTCAAATCTCAACATTTCAAGGCTATCATTGTTTGTCTAAGGTATAGAGGATCACTGCGATGTGATTTTCGTCAAAAATGACTGAGCTTTGATAGACTATTTATGGATTTTTGTGATTCAAGGATTTTCCGAGTTTTTTAAACCCTAATTTGTATATGAAACATTGTGTTAATGTAACTTATTTATGATTCAATGTGATCGGAATGCAATTCCGATACCCTGGGTAGACTTTAATCAATGTTTGATTATTGTTTGTCGGGTCGATTGAATGATTATATGTTTGACTGTTTGGACTATGTTTAATGGACTGATCATTCTTATTTAGGGCACGGTGTTAAGCCTTAATCTTAACCTCATGAGTTTAGTTTTGCGATTCCGAGTCACATAGACCTGCTACTTTGATTGTTCGACGATAAGCATGAGCTAATTATAGCTGGGATTGTGTTGTTGACTATCCGTGTTCATCGCAATTTTGACTTTGACTTTGAAGGTCAAAGATCAAGTTTAATTTTATTGACCATTCGTTATTCTTAGCGAATTGGAACTATTTCATGTCCAATTCGTTAAGGAAATACACGAACTAGCTCAGCGAAAAATTTATTTCACGAATCAGATGTGGATTCGTTAAAAGTATACCGAACTAGTTCCATAGTTCGTCATTTTGAATAGTGCTTCGCTAAGTCTACTTCGTTCGCTTATTTACCTGATAGCGACTCGCTTGATTCGTTACTGAATGGTAACGAATCAGTGTGATATTTAACGAATGACATTCAATTTTAATTATTTAATTAAATTTAAAATTCACTTTTAAATTAATTAACGTATTTAAATCGTCTAAACGCGTAAGCAAATTAAATACACATATGTTATGACAATGAATACACCATTTATACATAACTAGACATATTTTGATGTTTAATACATATTACGTCCTCTTATTCCTTATATCTGTTTCTATTTATTCAGTTTAAATGGCTGATCAAGTAAATCAAGATCCACCGATTGCCGATCAAGGACAACACGAGCAACCACCACCTAAACAACCTCCACAAGATCAACAACTACAACAAGAACAACAAGACGACGTTATTTTACTACCTTTTGACAATAAACATAATATATGTGCTTACATGAATCAAGATGTTGCAGATTTGGATGTGTTTGGGTATATGTTAACTTTCTTAAGACGATCAGTGGTACACTATGCTATAACTGCTAGACCTAAAGTGTATCTGAGTATTATCAGGCAATTTTGGGACACAGCTGAGTATGTTAAGGAAGAAAACAACATTCGTGCTACAATCAATCAAACTCCGATTATGTTAGTGCACGGTTTTGCGTCTAGAGTCTTTGTATTTATCGTTAATGTTTTATTTATTTATTAATTATTATATGTAATAATTAATGTTTATTATTAACTAGTTCGTTAAGGTTAAGTCTAGTTCGCTAGGGATGTTAGCGAACTAAGACATTATAATGTATTCCCTCCTGATTCGTTAGGGGATGTTAACGAATCAGGGGGTGGTTCGTTATGTTAATTTATGTAACGAAGGGGAAGCTGGTTCGCTAGGGGATGTTAGCGAACCAGGTCACCTTCTATATATAGTGAACTACTGTTCACTTTAATTTAAGTTTTTGAAAAGAGTTTTTTTGAGTAATTGCTCTCTCTCAAGCTTCACCTTAACATTATTCATCTAATATATTGATAATATATACACATACATAACACTGAATCAAGGTTAATTATGAGCTAGATCTTTAATAGTATTAATCGGATATTCACATATCTGAGATCTGTTAATTGTTATTGATTGTTAATCCGGGATCCAACAAGTGGTATCAGAGCTGTTGGTCCTCGATTTACACTTGATATGGTGTTTTAATTGTTATTGTTATTAAGTTTTTCGGTTTTGTTTGGTTTTGAATCAATTTTGATTTGAATTGATTGAATTATGGATAATTTGGATTGAGTTTGTGTTGGTTAAGGTATTGGATAGGTGGGGATTAAATGAATTGAGGTGGGGATTGGATTTGTGTGTTTTGGATTTGGATTCGGTTTAATTCCGAAACAAGGGTGTGTTTTTGGTCAAATTGATTTGGTTTAAGGTGTTAATCGGTTACGAGGTTATGTGTATTGGATTCGGATTTGGTTTACGAGGATTTTGGTAGGTTATTTGTGCATTTTGGTTGAGTAAAGAGGTTGTATTACGAATTTGTTATTGTTGGGTTTCTGGGTTAAATCTTCAAAATTTCTGGAAAAATTGTTTGAAGATTTGAATACTTGAAGATGAATGTAATTCGTTATCTTCTTCCTAGTGATTCGCTATATGTTTCACGGTGATTCGTTATCAATTGTGTTACTTCGTAACCTAGTTCGTTAGCCAATTCGTGTGAGTTATTGGTTCGTGTTATCTAGTTCGTTAACTAGATTAACTGATTCGTGTGACACGTGTTCTTCTTGGGATTTGTGTCGTAACAACCTTTGCCACGTGGAATAAGGTGTCAGAGTTTGTTACAAACGGTTGTAACAACCTGATTCGCTATAGTGTGATTCGCTAATCAACTGTAGCTGATTCGTTATATTAATTCGCTAAGCATTTCTTAGTGATTTTCGATTATCATCTGATTCGCTAAACTAATCCTTTGTGATTCGTTTGGTCAATTCGTTAAGTTAACTTGTGATTCGTTAAGTTGACTTGTGATTCGTTAAGTTGACTTGTGATTAGCTAAGTTGACTTGTGATTCGCTAAACCCTCATCTCATTCGTTATCTGTTTCGCCATTTGGTTGATTCAATAACTTTATTTGTGATTCGTTAAGTTGACTCGTTAAGTTGACTTTTGATTCGCTAAAACACTCACCTCATTCGTTAAGGTACTTCGTTGCTGATCAGTCTTAACTTCGTAAGGGTTGATTCATTAAACATTGTTCATAGTTCGCTATAACTGTTCACTGTTCGCTATAACTGTTCACTGATTCGTTAAGCTATTTCACTATTTGATTCGTTAAACATTTAAATTTTTCAAAAATGACCGGTATATATGCATTAGAGTCTCAAAACATGTTGATGCAACAGATGTTGCAACTTGATACCGAGATAGGTTCACATTCTAAATGTCCACGTTTGATGAAGTTCAGTGACTTTGCCAAGTGGGAACCTCGGTTTCGTGCACATTTGGGTTCTATACATCCTGACTGCTCATATTGTCTTGATGAAGTTTATGTGGCACCAATGATTGGTGATGATACTATTGAGTATACTCCAAAAGCCGTTTCTCAATACTCACAAGAAGAGAAGAAATCTTTAGAAATCGAGATAAAAGCCTATTCTACTTTGACTATGACATTACCAGAAAATATCTTTCATCAAGTTGGTAGTATCAAGAGATGTGCGTCTTTATTTCAACATCTGCGTATGAGAAGCATGGGAAACACTGCTGAGAGTAAGAAAGTGATGCTCAAGTTTCAGTTTCGAAACTTTAATTTATTGAAAGGAAAAACAGTTGAGGATATGACAACAAGATTTAGTCATTTAATTGCTGAAATGGACAAGATGAAAATGGAAATTTCTGAAAGAGACAAAATTGACACTGTTAAAAGTGTGCTTCCAAGTTCCTACTCAACATTTCTAATGGTTTTGAAAGAGAATGACTATTTTGTGAATGAAGACTTGACGGCACTTGAATTTCTACAAAAGATCGAAGCTAGAGAATACGATCTTAGGTGTCAAAAATCCTCCAAAGAAAATCAAGATCCAGCTTTCTATGGTGGAAGTATGCCTCTTAGATCAACGATCTCTCCAATCACTGCTTTTCTTACTCATGCTGCAAGTGAAAAAGAATCAACTATGTTTAATGATCCAAAAGTTTGTTTCTAATCTGCTGGTAATTCGGGTGGTTCTGGAAGTTCAACTAATACCAATCCATTTGCTACACCACCTAGTGTTAATATGAAGGAAGCTGAGAAAAACTTTGCTTTTCTGACGGCTTTTATGTCTTCATGTGAAAACTTAATGAGTAGTTAAATTGCCAAAAATGATTTAACAGATGAGGACTATGATCAGATAGATCCAGATGATCTAGAAATCATGGATTTAAAATGGAACACGGCTATGATCGTTCGTAAAGTTAAAAGATTCATGCAGAGAACTGGAAAAGATCTTCCAGCTTTAAACAAGAAGTTTGGTTTTGACAAATTAAAAGTAAAGTGTTATAATTGTCAAGAATTTGGGCATTTCGCGAAGGAATGTGACAAACCAAGGAAAGAATACACTGGACCTCGTGGTCAAAGTCAAAATGCTTCAACACCACGAGGAAGTGATGCTGAAAAGAAACCATCTTCTTCTACAACACAAGCAACGTTAGCAGATGGAACTGATTGGTCACAACGGTTACTATGCAATGATGTTCAAGCAAATTTGGCTATGATTGGGTTACATAAAGATTGTCAAGATGCTATTAGTAGTGAGATGTCTTCCGATAATGATTCTGGATCTGATTCTGACGACTGTTGCGACAAACCTTCTAAATCAATGTTTGCTTGCATGGCCAAGATCAATGAGGTTAGTAACTCTATTTCTGCTACTTCATTTGTTAAAGCATCATGTGTTGATTGTGAATCTAACAAATCTAAGTTAGAAGCATTGAAAAATCAAAATGATAATATTATAAGAGAAATTGCTTCTCTTAAGGATACTTATCGACAATCTCTTGAATCTCAAAGGATATCTCGAGAAAAGATTGAAGCATTGTCGACAAGTAACCACGATCTCAAAGCCGAGTTATCTGTGAAAATGACCATTAATGACCAAAAGTTTCAGGAAATTTTGACTGAGCTTGAGAATGAGGTTCTTGAGTTGAAGAACAAATTGGGGATATTTAGGAATTCATCTTTTCTGTTGAATGAAATTATTGAAGTATATGGAAAACAGAAAGATTCCAAGAAAGGTATTGGTTTTGTTGAAATTCCACCACCTTTTCATAATGATTATAAAATTAATCATTTTGCAAGAATAGAAGAGGATTTGATTCAAAAAGATTCTGTGATTTCTAAAAAACCTAAATTGATTAAACCTGAAATTGTCAAACCCCAAGTTGCTCCTCAAAAACCTCATGTGGAAAGTAAAAAGGTCTTTGTTGAAAATGTTGACAAAGTGATTATTGAAGATGTGTTTGAACCTGAGATTATACACAAGAATAAGAACATTCCTAGTTCTAACCATATTCTTTGCGAACCTCAAGAGTTTGAGGAAGCTGTGTATGGTTCATTTAAATCTCAAGTGAACAAAGAAGAAACTGTGAAAACCAAAACAGTGAAGGAAAAGAAGTCAGTTAAACCAAATATTTCTGACGAGGACTTAATGCGTTTCATTAATCCTCCGAGTTCTAAGTCTTCATCGGCTAGAGTTTTTAAGTTAAAAGGAATGGACACGATATTCACAGAAAAAGATATTCCAATAAGTATTATCAAACCTGAACTTATTGAGAGTGTTTTTGTCAATGAAACTTCAAAAATTCAAGAACTTGAGCGTGTGTATGCTCAAACAAAAACATTAGTTCAATCTGACTCATTGACTAAGACAAAACAACTTTTAAAACAAGCTAAGAAAATTAACTTTGTGAAGTCAACTGGGACAAATACACTAAAAAGCTTTTCGAACTGTTCTGTCACACCCTCAAAATCCACTAACGGAGTTTTACCGTCAGAGGGTGTGAACTAACAGGATCGGAATCATCAGTTATAATCAAACCATAAAAACGTTTAAATGAAAATAAGTGCGGAAGCGTAAAACCATAGAAACAACGTTACGTCACGCAGGACGATTTAAAACCAAGGATAACAGTTAAAAGTAAGTTTGCATAGTTAAAAGTTTATCAAGCAATGCATGTTCCTAAACCGCGCGCCCGCCTCGGCTACCTGAGAATAACATACTAAAAGTGTCAACACAAGGTTGGTGAGTTCACAAGTTATATAAAAATAAATCATTTAGCGTTTGCGTTCAGCGTTACAGCGTTTTGCGTTACAGCGTTTTGCGTTACCAGATAGTGTTATGTCAAATTATATATCGATAGGTAGCTAGTCTATACAACAAGTATTACAAAGTGTTCGACACCGAAGCTGACTCGTTTATTAAGTGCCTTGTCACCAGGTCCTCCAGACCATGGTACGTGTTAGCTAAAATTACACCCGCTCGACTTCCAGTCGAGTTTAGCGTTGGGTGGGGTTTGTCAAACCCAGTAGTACTACTCAACAGTGACTCGCTATTCTAAATATTAACCGGTTCGATGTGTAGGACTTCAAATATTTCGTTTGCCACTTAGCCTTTACAAGTGATATATAATTTATAACAAAATCTTAAATGCGTTGTGGAGTATGTTATCTCCCCCAAGTGAAAAGCGTTTGAAAACAGTTTAAAGAGGGGAAAGTGAAACTCACTGTTTGCGAAGAATTTCCCAAAATAAATCACCAAGATGAGCGTCACCGAAAAACTCTCTCTAACGTTCTAAAACAACAAAGAGATTTTTCTAAGTGTCGGAATATTATCAAGTCTCTAGACCCGGCACATAATACCTATGCACATAACATGTTTCGTGTTTCGTTTGTGAATCGTGGGTGACTTAAACAAGTGTTTTTGTGACACATTACATGTGTAAGTAATCATATACGTGCCATGTGTTCATAACGTACATTACTAGCAATTATTCCCCGTAAGGGTATTTTGGTCAAAACATAACAATTATATAACAAGTATCATGTTTCATGCATTTTTACACAACTCAGCAGCTAGTTTCACCGAGACAGAAATCCTACTAGAAAGGTTGTACTATTTCACCGATCATAGCATCTCAATTAATTTACCAAAAATCTTCACAGAAGCACATATGTCTTAGGTTTCCAGAACATATTTTATTACATTTTTATTCGTCATAGTTTTCTCACAATCATCAAATCATTACAGCAAACTCATAACAGTCAAATTCATGCACAACAGAATGTTATTTGCAATTCCCGTTAAACCAAAAATCCAATAAATGCAAGACCACTTGCGTTAGGTTCCTAACTCAATAAGTCAACTTCTAGAAGTGGAACAAACCCAATTGGTCTCGTAGTTCATAAGATATAACATTTACAACACAACCTAACAGCAGGTCTAACAGCTCAGCTTTGCACAATGTTTTTGTAAAATCATAAAAGTTAACCTTTACTTGTCCAAAAATTACAAATTTATACTCTATAGAAACTAGACTCAACCTAGTTTACTGTAGTACCAATAACCTCAACCAATTTTCATCTTTACAATTCGTTACAGTCACTTAAACATCAATAACACATTCTGTCCAGAAACTGTTTGTATCCAAACTCAACATATTAACAATCTATGAACTATCATGCATTCATATAATCCTCTAGACTCCATAAACACCATCCATGCACATCAATTACATATTACATACTTGATTAGGGTTTGTGTTTGATCTCAAATCAAAGACACAACAATTTACATGTAACAAGATTCAATCTAGTTATCAAATCATCATTCAAATAACAACAATCATATTAACTATACACACACACCAAAATCGGCTGCTAGGGTTTACAACTAACCCAACAAACATCAAAATTAAGCAACAAGAATGTATAGGATAATCAAATATACCTTCCTAGCACCTAGTTCTTCAATCAAGGGCTTGAATTGATGTTGTATGTGTGTGTATTGATGGACGGCAGCCAAGGGAGCAAAGGGTGGGGTTTCCGATCAGTTTTGGAGAGAAAGATAATAATAAGTTAGGGTTAAGTGATTAAGGTTATATTTATAGACATACAAGTTACACTCAAGTCCCTCCACTTTCAATTGTTGTTTTTCTAACTTAACTAACTTGTTTACATCTTGAGTTAACGTCTATAACCATGTTATCACATAACACATAACTCTAACACATAATTATCACATAATTACTGTTTTGACGTTTTTCGTTTATTCATCAATCGTTTGCGTCAACTCGTTTGCGTTTCGGTGCAAATCCCGAAAGACTACACATGTAGTAAGTGTTAAGCGTCATTTAAAACCTAGTTTAAATGTAATGAAGTGTGTGTTATAGATTCAGTGATCTTAAGTTTGAATTGACGGAGTTGAGTTAACGGAGTTAACCTGAAATTGACGATTGTCACATGTTCTAAATTAGATTTTTATTTAAAGAAGAAATCTGAATTATCTGATGAGTTTGCTAAGAGCATGACTAAAAATGTGAATCATCATCAACCGTCTGCATCATTTATTCCAACTACTTCTCAACATCATCATGTAGACATGCGAAGTTGTTTTCTTTGTGGTCAACAAGGTCATGTTGTGAGGAATTGTAGTCAGCAGAACTATCAGAATCTTCTTCCTTTTATCATGGACAAATCTAAGCCAATTCCATTGGTCAATGAGATTTTGAAACGACCTGTGTCGTATGCTGATGATACTCATATTTTGTTCTCAAATGTGAATCCTCGGAAGGTTCTTCATGTCAATGAGACACACGGTCAAGTGAAACCAAAATTCGTTCCAACTGAACCCATATGTCAAAACAAGAATTCAAACATTATTCAGGCAGCTTACTTAAGACGAAAGTCTAGGAAGCCGGTAACTTATTCACAAGTGGCTGAACAACAATTGAAATCTGTTAAAGTTAATGATCAAAGAGAAAACCAAAAGGTGCCCAAGACTGAGGCCTGGGCTGCCTTTTTGAACTTTTTCCTTTTTTTTGTGTGTAGGGTTCATCCAAGACCATTTCTGTTGAAAACTGGATCATGGATAGCGGATGTTCTCGTCATATCACTGGAAATCTCGACCTATTAACCAACGTAAGAAATATTCAAGGGGGTTATGTAGCATTTGCAGGGAATTCTGGGGGCATGATCACACAAGAGGGTGAAGTTTCAAATGGTCACATTACGTTTGAGAAAGTGATATATTGCGACAAAGTTGATCATAACTTATTGAGTGTATCACAGATTTGTGATAAAAAGTACACTACTATATTTACTGACAAAGAATGTCTTATTTTGAAACCGGGTTATGTTATTCCCAAGGACATGGTTGTCATGCGATCACCAAGATCAAATGATATTTATGTCTTAAATATGAGTTCTAAAGTATCCACATCGATCGAAACATGTTTTGTCTCGAAAGCAACCGAGAAAGACTCGATTCTATTGCATCGTAGAATGGGTCACATACATTTTAGAAAGATGAATTATTTAATGGCAAATGACTTAGTTGAGGGTGTCTCGTTAAAGAATTTTAAGTTATCCGATCACTGCGTTGCATGCAAAAAGGGCAAGCAGAAGAAAAAAACACATCCTTCTAAGTTATTGAATTCCATTGATACTCCTCTTGAACGACTTCATATGGATTTATTTGGTCCAGTGAATCGTGCGAGTATTTCTGGAGACTGGTATTGTCTTGTAGTGACTGATGATTATTCAAGATACTCTTGGGTGTTATTTATGATTTCAAAGGATCAAACACCGGTTTTGGTACAAAATCTTATTACTAAGATCGAATCACTGTATAGACAAAAGGTGAGAAGAATCCGAAGTGATAATGGTACTGAATTTAAAAACATTATATTGGATTTCTTTTGTATTCAAAAGGGAATTCACCGAGAATATAGTGCACCTTATGTAACTCACCAAAACGGTGTTGCTGAACGGAAAAATAGAACTCTGATTGAAGCTGCACACACAATGCTCGCTGATTCAAAGCTTCCTGTACAATTCTGGAATGAGGCAGTGAATAGAGCTTGTTATACGCTTAATCAAGTTCTAACTGTGAAACGTCTCAAGAAGACAAGCTACGAGATCTTAAATAATAGAAAACCTAATTTAAAGTACCTGGAACCATTTGGGTGTCCGTGTACAATGTTGAAGAAGGATTCGGGTAAATTTGAAGAAAAAGCTATCGAAGGGTATTTCTTGGGATATGCATCTCCAAAGAAAAGGGTTTTTAATTTCACATCTGGTTGTGTTGAAGAATGGTACCATGTGGACTGTCAAAAGTACACAACTCCTCCTCAAGGGAAAGATCCAGACTGGATGTTTGACTACGATAGTTTATTTAATTCATTTACTCCTTCGACTGAGCACATCGATGAAGATCTGGTTCGAGCATACTTTGAAGATCATCTGACCATTCCAAGATTTTCAAGTTCTAATGAAGTTGAAGCTCAACCAGATGTTCCAACTGAAGAACCTCAAGTTGTTTCTCCAGTTGCTATTGATAATATTTCTACTTCTTCTGATGATGATCAAGCTGAAGTTCAAGTTATTGATCTTGACAGTGATAATGTTTCATCTCCCGAGTTGGGTGAACATTACACTAACTTATTTGATAATGTTGTTGTTCCTGAGAATCCCACTCTTCGGAATCATGGATATCATCCACAGGAAAATATCATTGGAGAACTTGATGTGGGTGTTCGTACACGTCATCAAGTTGCTTCATCAAGTGATAATAACATATTGTGTGCTTACACTAACTTACTTTCTTCGGGAATTGTGAATCATGCTAAATTCTCTTGCTTTCTATCTCAAGTTGAGCCAACGACAGCTCGTAAGGCACTTGAAGATCCTTCTTCGGTTGAAGCTATGCAAGAAGAATTACAGCAATTTGCAGTTTGGGTGTTTGGGACTTAATAGAAAAACCTGCTAGAGTCAAGAAAGCTATTCCGACTAAGTGGGTATTTAAGTGTAAGAAGGACGATCGAGGGGTGATTGTCAGAAACAAAGCACGTTTAGTGGTGCAAGGTTTTCATCAGCAAGAGGGTATTGATTACACAGAGGTATATGCTCCAGTTGCAAGATTAGAGTTGATTCGAATCTTCTTGGCTTATGCAGCTTATAAGAATATCAAGGTCTATCAAATGGATGTTAAAAGTGCTTTTCTCAATGGTGAATTACAAGAGGAAGTGTTTGTCCAACAACCACCTGGTTTTGAAGATCCTGATTATCCAGACCGTGTTTACCGATTAAACAAGGCCCTGTATGGTCTACATCAAGCCCCGAGAGCTTGGTATGGCACGCTCACCGACCATCTGACACATAATGGCTTCAAACGAGGGATTGTTGACTGCACTTTATTTCATAAAACTGTTGGTGACGATCTTCTTCTAGTCCAGATTTAAGTCGACGATATTATTTTGGGTCTACAAACGACACATTGTGTAAGGAGTTCGAGAAGTCCATGCAAACAAAGTTCGAGATAAGCTCGATGGGAGAGATGAATTTCTTTTTAGGGTTGCAGGTTCACCAGTCTGCTCACGGAATTTTTATTCAGTAGTAGGACACAATTCTACTTCTCTTCCAGTAGGACACAATTTATCACCGGATGAATTGGAGGATTCCGTTGATCCTACCCTTTATCGTGCCATGATTGGTTCTTTAATGTATTTAACGGCTTCTCGCCCTGATATTATGGTTGCTGTTTGTCTTTGTGCTAGGTATCAAGCAAGTCCACGAGTGACTCACCTAGCTGCAGTCAAGAGAATTCTTCAGTATTTGAGGTGAAATCCAGACATCGGGTTGTGGTACCCCAAGGATGATACTTTCGATCTTACTGCCTACTCAGACTTAGATTTTGGAGGATGCAAGATCAACTTCAAATCAACGACTGCAGGATGTCAATTTTTAGGAAACCGGCTTGTTTCCTGGCAGTGTAAGAAGCAGACAACGGTCTCCACTTCAACCGTCGAAGCTGAGTATGTTGCAGCCTCGAGTTGCTGTTCCCAGGTTTTGTGGATACAAAAACATCTTCGCGACTACGGTTTGAAGTTTCTTACTACTCCTATTATGATTGATAATTCTGTTGCTATTAGTATCACCAAGAATCCCATAAAACATTCTAAAACGAAACATATCGACATTCGATATCATATTATACGGGATTGCTATGAAAAGAAATTAATCGATCTTGAGAAAGTACATACTGATTTTCAGAAAGCCGATCTGTTTACTAAAGCTTTTGACAAAACGCGTTTTAAATTTTTGCTTGATTTAAACGGATTGAAGACCCTCGCTGATATCCTTAAACAAGGATGACTATCTTTATTTTCTGTCAAATTTTTCTTTTAAAATTTATTTTGCTTTTAGGGGGTGAAAATCTAGAAAATACAAAAAGAGTGTGTTTTTCGTTTGTATAGATAAAATCCAAAAACATTAAAAAAAATTTCAAAATTCAAAAAATATTGTGATTTCTGTTCTTTAATGTTTTTTGTTTAAATATTTAGAAAAAACCAAAAACATTTTAAAATTTTGAAAAACCAAAAAGAATGTGATTTATGTTTTGTACAGAAAAATCTGAAAATCCAGAAAGATTGTGAAAGTTATTTTGTTTACCAGAAATTTGAAAAAGACAAAAATATTGTGTTTTTAAAGTTTGTATAGAGAAAAACCAAAAAGATTTTTAGATTATTTTCTCGCTGAAAATTATGTCGGTTATTTAGGTTTGTGAAGCATGCTTGCATGTCTTGGTCCCAATTATTCACTTGTGAATTGATGGTTAGCCATTTATTTATAAATTTAAGTTAACTGGGACGATTAAATTTATCTTTTCTTTATTTTATGATCCTCAAAATTTTGAGTTTTTGAAGCAAAAAGAGAACATGATAGTACATTGATTATCTTGACCCCAAATTCAGCAAAAAAAGTAAGCTTAAAAGACTGTGTGCTTAATTGCATTGGTGCATTGGTAGGTCGTAAAACAACCCAGTAGAGTAAAGTATGTGATATAAACATAAAGAAAGGCCAAATTGAAAGGGGTGTTAGTCTCTAGCAAAAGTCTTGGTGAGGATGGCTGAAATGTAATAACCAGTCATACTCAAGCCTTATATTTGTTGATCACCCAAAAATAAAATAAAGCAAATAACAAGCGTTAAGATTCTGTACATTGTGAGTCTTTATGCGGCTTAACCGTCTGGGTATTCATAAGCATGAATATTTCACTCGCTTTCTAGAGCAAACCCAAAGCCATTAAACTTGATCACCGCTGTACTTCGTACAATTTAAATTACTGACTTGATCAAAATCCGCTGTTAATCATACAATTGTTCCTCACTTGCGCGCGTCTTAATACCATTAAGAAACGGACCCCAGAGGATACAATGTATGTAAGCCGACAGATGGACTCGTGCATACTCACTCACAGTAAAGGAAACTTGATGCATTGCTCAAAATATTGAAATTGGTATCAAAATTTTGATGAACAATATAATGGTTTAAGTCAAGTTGGGGTGATTTGGAAAAAATCAAATTAAGCTTGAACCGAGATTAGAGGCTGATCGTTTATGATATTCTGTGCTTTAATTGAACAATTTAATTATATCACAAAAATACTTGAATGTGTGTTATTAGATTTATGTGGACAACAATACCAATGACCGACTTATCGCCAGTCATAATATCGCTGAAATATAAAACTGTGATGAAGGGCAATTTGGTCAATATGATTCTCTGCTCAAACTCAACAAAAATACAAAAATATGTACTGCTTTTTATAAAAAAAAAAAAACACACACACACACACACACACACAAAAAGATTGTCTATTTTTAACGGACCGGATATTCTTTTGTAAACAAATTCTTTAAATTTTTACAAAATCCCAAAAATATTTTCGTATTCTTTGTACAAAATATTTAAATAATTTTAAGTTATGTTTAGGAAAACTGAAACGTTTTTAAAGTATTTGGTTGTCGGGATAAAAGGTTTCTCGATAACCTAGTTTATTTATTTTATTTTATTATTTAATTCCTTTAATTATTTAATTTAAAATTAAATAAAAGATTTTTTTTAATTAGAATCTAATTCGTTATTTATAGATAACGAACTAGGTGATTCTTTAGCGAACTAGATTCGGGTTCGCTAACCTAATTCGCTTCCGCACTCTGTAACAAATCATCCCTTCGTTATGCATATTTAACGAATCATGACACGAATCATGTCTTGATTCGCTACCTTTAATTTAACGAATCAAGTAGCGATTCGCCAACATAAGGTAACGAATTGAGTTAGCGAATGGGCTAATTCGTTAACTTTAATTTAAACGAATCGTCTGATTCGTACAAGATGTACCTCGGGTTGGGTGCAATGTTATATAAGACAAGAAAATGAACAGTCTTCCACTGTTCGCCTTCTTCCTTCATCTTTAAGAAACCCTGTTCAAATTTTCTCTGAAATCTCGACTTTCTTGTTTGGATATTTCAAGGATATATATGAGTTTCTAAGGTATAGCCGATCATGGCGATATAATTTTCGTCAAAAATGGCTACGAGTTGATAGTTAAATTATGAACTTTTAAGAGTTTAAGGGTTTCCGAAGTTTTGAAATCCATTTGTGTATAATTTATGTTAATAACTATATGATTTTGATGTCATTGTGATCGGAATCATATTCCGATACCCTTGGTGGGCTTCAATCATGAATTGATTGTTGTTTGCCGCGTTAATTATTGTTTTGTGACATTGTTGTTTACTGTGGGTTCGTCTAACCTATGTACTTAGAGATTTTGAGTTTTAATCTCATTCATCTTCGATTACGAACGTAATTCCGAGTACACCGAGCTCATTATTGCGATGATTCGACGATAGTTATGGCCTAATCTTCCCCGGGTTCGTATTGTTGACTATCTATGTTCATCATAATTTTGACCTTGACTTTGTGAAGTCAAAGAACAAGTCTTAATTATGACCATTCGTTAGTCTTAGCGAATTGGGACTATTTCGTGTCCAATTTGTTAAGATTTTACACGAACTAGCTAAGCGAATAAGATGTTACACGAATCAGATATGGATTCACTTAAAATATAACGAACTAGAGTTTAGTTCGTCAAAATTAAATAGTAATCCGCTATGTTCAGTTCGTTAAGGTATTTACTTGATAGCGAATCGCCTGATTCGTTATCTTATTGTAAGGAATCAGTGTGATTCCCAATGAATGACATTTATTAAATAAATTAATTTTAATATTCATTTAATTTAATTAAATGATTTAAATCGTCTAATACACGTAAATAGATTAATTACACATATCTTTTGATTATATATTTTGATATCTATTCTCATATTCAGTTTTATTTATATAGTAAAACATGGCTGATCAAGAACAACAAAATTAACCACCATAAGAACAACCTCCACAAGGACAACCACCGCAACAAGATCAACAAGCTGAAGTGATCTTATTGCCATTTGACAAAAAGCACAACATTTGTGCTTACGTTGATCAAGATGTGACTGATCTGGAAACGTTTGGAGCTATGTTGACTTTCTTACGACGTTCAAAGATATACTATGCCATCACTGCTAAACCTAAAGTGTATATTAGTATAATCAGGCAATTTTGGAACACGGCGGAATTTGTTGAGGCAAATAAATGGGTTCGAGCTACAATCAATCAGATTCCAATTACGATTGATGTTGAGGTTATTCGTCGGGTACTTCAATTTGACGATAATGATGATAACCCGAGTGAATTTGACAGGACATTGGTTAGAGGTTTATTCACACGCTTGAACTATGGTGGTGATATTCGTAAATCTATGCTGAACAAGAATGGGTTGTGTCCACCATATAAGTATCTGTTGCATGTTCTACTTCATTGTATGAGTGGACGTCGCGGTGGGTTTGATGAGTGTCGCCTAACTTTGCAGTCGGCGTTTGTTGCCCTAATCCTGAACAAGCCCTTCAACTACTCAGAACTCATCTTTGATCATCTGAAAGAGCAGGTTCAGTAAACTCTACAGTCAAAGAAGTTCTTGATTTACCCTCGCTTTTTACAGCTAATTATTCAGGATTTGATTCCGAATTTGATGATTGATCGGACGATGGTGAATGATGTTCTTGATATGGAACATATGAAAGCTGAAACGGTGCATAGTATGTTAATCTATAGAAAATAAAAGCCACAGGATAAACGGATGATTGGTCATATAATCAATCTGAATTATGTATGTCCTCCTAATGAGCGCTGGATCCACGATGATTCGGATTCCGAGCGTGAAGGGGGAGAAGGTAGGAACAATGATGGTGGAGATGATGATGGTGATAATGATGGGAATGATGTTGCTGGTGGAGCTGGTGAACGAGCTCTTAAAGAACAACAAGATGCAGTCGATGCTGCTCTAGCTGCCACCAAGAAAGCTCAGCTGGAAAGAAAAAGAAAGGGTAAAGTTGTAGCAACTGGTGAACCATCAAAGAAGCCCCGCGTGTCTGCTGGGGCTGGGGTAATCATTGGAACCCCACCACCACGTCAATCAACTCCTCAAAGCTCGGCGGTGCCGCTAACTACTAGCACTCTGATGCTTACTTTGACGACGACGTTGGTGTCACACGAGAGGCTCGGTCTTATTCCTCAAATGGCTTTAACCGAGATACCGAGACGTCCTGTTACTTTGTCTACAATATCTCCTACTACATCAATGAGACCTCCTCCGCCAACAACTATTCCTCCTCCACCTCCGCCTAGTGATGTCTCATTCATGAGAATTACTCGGCCTCAAGGACCTATTCAACCTGTTCATCCATCC
Organism: Bidens hawaiensis; assembly: GCF_021521415.1. NCBI lineage: Eukaryota > Viridiplantae > Streptophyta > Magnoliopsida > Asterales > Asteraceae > Bidens > Bidens hawaiensis. The sequence goes on along the minus strand of NW_027493124.1, from coordinate 267,015 downwards.
GTATACAACTTGCCACCAGGTCGTCAAACTGAAATGCTGCTAAATCTGCTACATCTATATGAAAATCAAATGGCAGCTGACCGTCAAACTCAATAACGACTCATGGAGAATCAACGACGAATGATGAGTAATATTTCTTTCTGTCGGAAGGAGACTAAGTCGTTGCGTACGATTGTTGAGTCTCAGTGGGTGAAATTAAAGGAACAAGAAGAGTTGATTTTACAATTAACTTTTAAAGAAGATGCCCTCAAGAAACTCAAGAATGACGATGATGATCCTGACGAGTCTGATGCAGGAGGTGAGCCTAAACAATCGCATGGTTCATCCTCTGGTGCAGGTGTTAGTGGCGGTGATGATTCGAGCAAGCAGATAATTATTTATCAAGATCCAACAGCTGCCAAGCCAAATGAAATGATTGCAGCTAACATAGTGATATTTGTTGATTGATCAGGGGTGGTTCGTAGTTTGGTAAACAGAGATGAGATAGAGGTTGGTGAGTTTGTGGTTAGATCCTTGACACGGGAGCAGATTTCGATTCTGCTTGGGCTGAATGACGATCAGTTGACTGCTTTAGAGACTGAGCCCGATGTCGAAGTGATAACTGAGGAATATTTGGAAGTTGATCCGTTGTTTATGAATACGGATTTTGTTTATGAGGATGAAGAGATTGAGATGGAGGATGTGACAGTTGAAGAGTACCCGGACTTGTATCAACACGCAAACGTTGATCAAGGTGTTCCGGTATTCCATGAAGAAGTATTTAAAGAGACTAAGGATGAATTGGAAAAGGTTGTGCAGCGAACAGTACCCTCACTCAAAGAAGTGACTGATGAGGACGTAGAAAGATGGTTCAAACGTCATAAAGTGGGTAAAATTATCAGTGCTTATCGTTATGTAGATCAAGAAAGAAAAGATACTGCTGCTGCTTGGGTTAAGGCTAATCAGGTGACTACCTTCAAGACTGTTTCAAAGGTACACGGTGATATTGTTTCATGGGCTTACGACTCTGACCTTAAAGTATGTATAGTCAAGTGGGAAAAGGGTGTCCAGTATTACGAGAGGATAATGGATGTTTTAACTCTACCGTGTTGGGATGTACGTACCCTCGCGAGACGTCCATTTATCAATCGTGGGGGTTACCGAATGGCTGAGTGGTTTCACCAACACTTCCTGTTCGAAGGTCAATCATGGTTTCAAATTCTTCAAACCCCAGGTCCCAAGACGTAAGCGCATTGACGAGATTGATCCAAGGACCGGCTGGAAGAAACTTGTCTTGAAAGTGGAGCCGCCAAAGACGATGAAAAAGGTTCCTGTGAAGACAATGCCTCAAGATATTTATCTGTCTTTCAACCGTTGGTACTATGACAATCGTACTGGTGAGGCTGTTATTGTTCGTGGTCGAGGACTGCTGACCGAGCTCATCAAGATAATCGACCCGATGTGGTTGGTTAATTTATCAAAAACAGACAATGATGTGCTACACAGGAAGCAGATTTTGATAGAGCGCCAAGAAGATTACGACCTGGCTATGCAATTCCAACGAGTCGTTCATGTGTTTCATGAACATGGAATTCATAGTTGCAGAGACTGGCAGTCCAAGTGCTTCAAATAAGTTAAAGACAAAGAGCTCAAGACGAGGGGGTGTCTGTTAGTGCACGGTTTTGCGTCTAGAGTCTTTGTATTTATCGTTAATGTTTTATTTATTAGTTAATGTAATAATTAATGTTTATTATTAACTAGTTCGTTAAGGTTAAGTCTAGTTCGCTAGGGATGTTAGCGAACTAAGACATTATAATGTATTCCCTCCTGATTCGTTAGGGGATGTTAACGAATCAGGGGTGGTTCGTTATGTTAATTTATGTAACGAAGGGGAAGCTGGTTCGCTAGGGGATGTTAGCGAACCAGGTCACCTTCTATATATAGTGAACTACTGTTCACTTTAATGTAAGTTTTTGAAAAGAGTTTTTTTGAGTAATTGCTCTCTCTCAAGCTTCACCTTAACATTATTCATCTAATATATTGATAATATATACACATACATAACACTGAATCAAGGTTAATTATGAGCTAGATCTTTAATAGTATAAATCGGATATTCATAGATCTGAGATCTGTTAATTGTTATAGATTGTTAATCCGGGATCCAATAGATTACAATTGATGTTGAGGTTATTCGCCGTGTACTTCACTTTGCTGATAATATTGACAACCCTAGTGAATTCGACAGGATGCTGGTTAAGGGTTTATTCACACGCGTACATTATGGTGGCGACATTGATAAATCTATGTTGAATAAGAATGGATTATGTCCACCATACAAGTATCTTCTACATGTTCTAATTCATTGTATGAGTGGTTGTCGTGGTGGGTTTGATGAATGTAGACTCAGTTTGCAATCAGCTTTTGTAGCTTTGATCCTGAACAAGCCTTTTAATATCTCGGATCTAGTCTTTGATTATTTGAAAGGACAAGTTCAGCAAACTGTTCAGTCTAAGAAGTTCTTAATGTATCCTCGCTTCCTACAGCTGATTATTCAAGACTTAATTCCCAATTTAGCCATTGATCCAACTCAGGTGAATGATGTGCTTCCTATGGAACACATGAAAGCTGATACGGTGCATCGAATGTTAACTTATCATAAAGAGAAGCCTCGGGATAAACGAATGATTGGCCATATAATTAATCCGAATTATGAATGTCCTCCTAATGAACGCTGGATCCATGACGACTCGGATTCCGAGCGTGAAGGAGGAGAAGGTGGGAACGATGATGATGGAAATGATGGTGATGGTGAAGCCGGTGATGCTGCCTTTCAAGAGCAGCAAGAGGCAGTAAATGCTTCTATAGCTGCCACCATTGGAGCTCAACAAGAAAGCAAAAGGAAAGGGAAAGCGGTGGCAACTGGTGAGCCATCATAGAAAAGACGTGTTCCAGTGGGGGCTGGGGTAATTATTGGTGTTCCACCACCACTTCAATCAACGCCTCAACACTCGGCAGTGCCGCCTACTACTAGCACTCCGATGCTTACAATGACGACAACGTTGGTGTCCCATGAAAGGCTTGGTTTAATCCCTCAAATGGCGTTATCTGAGATACCAAGGCCTCCTGCTACATTATCTATCGTCCCTTCAACACCATCGATGTGGCCTCCTCCTCCTCGTCCTCCTACTCCACCTCATCCAAGTGATGTCTCGTTTATGTGAATCACTCGGCCTCAGGGACCGATTCAACCTGTTCATCCCTCACTATACAACTTGTCACCAAACCGTCAGACTGAAATGCTGCTAAATCTTCTACATCTTTATGAAAACCAAATGGCAGCTGACTATCAGAATCAAGAACGTCTTATGGAGAATCAAAGACGGATGATGAGTTATATCTCATTTTGTCAGAAGGAGACTAAAGCGCTGCGGGCGATTGTTGAATCTCAGGGGGTGAAAATGAAGGAATAAGAAGAATTGATCTTGCAATTGACGTGCAAAGAAGATTCCCTTAAGAAACTCAAAGATGATGACCAAGATCCTGACGAGTCTGGTATAGGAGGTGAGCCTAAACAATCGCACGGTTCATCTTCTGGTGCTGGTACAAGTGGCGTTGAAGACTCGGGTAAATAGATTATTATATATCAGGATCCAACTGCTGCTAAGCCTATTGAGATGATTGCAGCTAACACTATGATATTTGTGGATGGATCGGGGATGGTTAGGAGTGTGGTGAATAGAGATGAGATAGAGGTTGGTGAGTTTGTGGATAGGTCTCTGACATGGGAGCAGATTTCTATATTGATTGGGCTGAATGACGATCAGTTGACTACTTTAGAGACTGAGCCTGATGTCGAGGTGGTGAATGAGGAAGGTATATCGGATGATCCATCAATTCAGATGAATAAGGACTTTATTTATGAAGATGAGGATGTTGAGATGGAAGATGTAACCGCTGAGGAGTATTCGGACTTGTTTCAACACACTAATGTTGATCAAGGTGCTCCGGTATTTGATGAACAGACAGTTAAAGCGATAGAAGATGAATTGGAAAAGGTGTTGAAGTGTAAGCGAACAGTTCAGTCACTTGAAGTCATAACTGATGATGATATTGCAAGATGGTTCAAACTTCAGAAAGTGGGCAAAATCATCAGTGTGTATCGATGCGTTGATCAGGAACGTAAAGACACTGTTGCTGCATGGGTTAAAGAAAACCAAGTGACCTCCTTCAAGACTTTTTCCAAGGTACATGGTGATATTGTCTCATGGCTCTATGATTCTGAGCTTAAAGTATGTATAGTTAAGTGGGAAAAGGGGGTCCAGTACTACGAGACGATAATAGATGTTCTTACTTTGCCGCGGTGGGATGTTCGTACCCTCGCGAGACGTCCATTTATCAATCGTGGGGGTCACCGAACAACTGAGTGGTTTCACCAACACTTACTGTTCGAGGTCAATCATGGCTTCAAGTTCTTCAAGCCTCAGGTCCCTAGGCATAAATGTATTAACGAGATTGATCCTAGGACTGGCTGGAGGAAACTTGTCCTAAAGGTGAAGCCGCCAAAGACGATGAAGCATGTTCCTGTGAAGAAGATGCCTCAAAATATGTATCTATCGTTCAACCGCTGGTACTATGACAATCGTACTGGCGAGGCGGTCATTGTTCTTGGTAGAGGACTGAAGACTGAGCTCATCAAGATAATCGACCCGATGTGGTTGGTTAATTTATCAGAGACAGACAATGACGTGCTCCACAGGAAGCAGATTTTGTTCGAGCGCCGTGAAGACTACGACCTGGCTATGCAATTCCAACGAGTTGTTCGTGTATGTCATGAGCATGGAATTCATAGTTGCAGAGGCTGGCAGTCCAAGCGCTTCAAGTAATTTAAAGACGAAGAGCTCAAGAAGAGGGGGTGTCTGTTAGTGCACGGTTTTGCGTCTTGAGTCTTTGTAATTAACGTTAATGTTTTTGTTTAATATTTAATGTAATAATTAGTTTAATTATTGTCTAGTTCGCTATATGTATGGTCTAGTTCGCTAGGGGATGTTAGCGAACTAAGACTTAAGCTTATTCCCTCCTGATTCGTTAGGGGATGTTAACGAATCAGGGGGTGTTTCGTTATTTAAGTGTATGTAACGAAGTGAACTCTAGTTCGTTAGGGGATGTTAACGAACTAGGTTCATCTTCTATTTATACGTGAACACTGTTCATGCTTAATTGAAGTTTTGAGAGTTTAATTAACGAAACCCTGTCCGAATTCTCTCTCAATCTTCACCCTAATATTATACGAATTACTGATATACATATACTGATAATACATATACATATACAACACTTAATCTAAAGTAATTATGAGCTAGATCTATTATTAATCATATACTCACAGATCTGAGATCTGTTATTGTTATTGGATTGATACAACGGGTTCCAACAGCTATTCTCTAGTAAAGAGTTGAAAGGACCATTGAAGAACAAGGTTGCTCGTAAGGGTTTGTCGGGCAAAGTCTGATAAAGTCAAGAAGATTGAAGTCTACCTGGTGAGCATTTTACTTGGTAAAATACTCTTTAAGTAATGTCTACCCGGAAACTGATCCCGGCACACATCTATGTTACCAAGTACTAAAGGAAGGCAGAGCACATAGTCTACTCGGAAAGTCATACTGCTACAAAGCCTACCCAGAAGACTTGTTTTACACTTAGAATAATTTTGAATATGTAATTTGAATATGTTTTATTATTTAGGGTTTCTAGACGGAATGACAGCTGTAAAGGGGGTATCAGGCCTATAAAAGGAATAATTTAGGGCACGCCTCCTAATACAGACAGATTCATTAATTCAGAGAGAATATTTGATTGTGACGGCTGTCTTAGAATCGTACGGATATAACTTTCCCTTCAAGAAACCCTAAATCGATTATCGTTTGTATGATAAACATTATATGAGTGGAAATCTTTAGAGTGAATCTTGAGTGTGTTAGTTACCTTTGATTTATTGTCTAGCAACTACTATGTTTGTTATTAATTCCGTCTTTAACAAACGGTTATATTTCTAAATAAACCAACCCGTCATTAATTCTCTTGTCAACACATTTATTTTTGTGAGTTATGACATGATTTTTGTAAGATCTACCTGAAATCGGGGACCTGAAAAGTGGTATCAGAGCTTGTTACTGCTATTTTAGTAAGATTATTGTTTCTGATTGAATATTTGAAGAAATATGACGTAAGCAGACCACTGTTGCATTGGAGAGTGACATCAGCTGCTATGTTCTTCATTTTTCTTCCAGATCTACAATCTATTGGTGTTTTATCTTCCTTATTTCAATTAAAGCTTGAATTTTTATTTCTAAATCTTGTTCTAATCGCATCAGACACATCAGATCTGAACAATCGGTTCTCATATCTGATTATTTTTAAAACTCTGTCTTGACAAAATTAACTGATTTTGATTTTCGAAATGTCTGGTTACGAAGAACAAGAAGTGTCTACTAACAAGATTCCTAGACTGTATGGACAGGAAAATTTCACAAAATGGAAGGTCTTGTTTGAAGCTGCAGTTTGTTATAATGATGTGGATATGTGGAAGTCAATTAAGGAAGGTCCACAAGGCACTGATGAGGATGGTTCTAATCCAGCTGAAACTGCAGCCGTACGTGAAAGAATGAGGAAAGTAGATGATAGGGCCTTAGCAATGATAAAGCTAGGACTGTCTTGGGAAATATTGACCAAGATTGCACATCATCCCACAGCAAAGGCTATGTATGATGCAATCCTTGAAATGTTTGAGGGAAACACTGAGTTGAAGAACATCAAAAAGCAAAGGCTGAAGCAACAGTTGGAGAGGTTTAAATACAAAGAAGGAGAGAGGTTGAAGTCAATTCTAGTAAGATTTCTAGCAATTGTGAATGAGTTGAGAACCACTGACTATGTCATGACTGATTATGATTTGAATATAAAGCTACTCAACTCAATGCCTAAGGAATGGTACACTGCCTGCAAATTCATCCTTCAAAAGCCTAATTTAAATAATTTGAAATTGGATGATATAGTGTGCTTCCTTCAGACTGCAGAAATAGAAATGATTGAAAAAGAGATGATCAAGGAAGAAAGTCCTTGCTTCAATATTACAAATTCTTTAATTGCACCAATCGGAAACTTGTCAACCAAAAACCAACAGCAGATTCCCATTATTGAAGAACCAGTTAAGCATGGTGTTGACACACCAAAGTCTTTTGTTGGTGGTAGCACAAGCCACCATGGTAACCAGCAAAGGTTCAATGTCCAGTTGATAGATGATATTGATTCTGCCTCTATGGCAAATGGGCAGGTTCCTTATTCTGGTGGTGGAAGTGGTCATGGAAATGAAACATAGGCCTTGTTCTCCATGTTTACAGAGTTATACAATGCTTTTGTAGCAAAAAATATGATTCATACTAGTGTCATCCAGGATGACCTTGAACAGATAGATACTGATGATTTGGAGGACATGGACTTAAAATGGCAAGTAGCTATGTTGTCTCATAGAAGCAAAAGGCTATACAACAGGACTGGTAGATCACTTCTATCAGAACCTAATGAAAGAATTGGATTTGATAAGTCAAAAGCTATTTGCTATAACTGCCAACAACCTGGCCATTTTTCCAGAGAATGTAACATGCCAAGAAATTTTCAGACAAATCAATTACAAAACCAATCAAGAAATCAGTAGAATCAATATCAACAGAACTAGCAGAGAATCAACAATCCCAACAACAACAACTTCAACAACTATAATCCCAATTTCAACAACTTTCAGCCTCATATGAACACTCATCATAAAGTTGTGCCAAAGAACCAAGGTTTTCGAAGAAACAACAACCAAAGCCATCAAACTATTCCTAACAGCAATATAGCCCCAACCAACCAAAATCAGACTAGAAATCAAGGAAATGTTGCTATAACTACACAGCATGAAGGTGGTTTTGATAGGAGCAATCATGAAGAAGACATAGCAGATGACATCGAAAAGGCAAATGTGGCATTTATGGCCTTGATTGAGAAAGAAGTTGGATCATCATCTTAGGTACACTCTGCTCCTACTGATTTAAATGAAATTATCAATGATTTGAAAACAAAAGTAGGCAAGCTGGAAAATGAGTATTTTAGGAAACAAAGTATAATGAATGGGTATAAGGCTAGTGAGCTGATTAGTGAAGAAAGGATGAAAAGTTTAGAAGATGAATGTGTAAGCATTTATAGAACTCATAAAAGGTACACAACTGAGATAGAGGGGTTGAAGAAGATGATTATTGAAGAAAAGGTGCAAAACACAAAACTGCAAGTTGAAAATGAATTCTTGAAGAACTTGGTTTCCACAGGAAATATCTTTGGTATACTAAACCAAGTAAAAGAAGATGACAAATACAAAGCAGTACCACCACCATTCAACAACAACTTTATGCCAAAAGTTTATAAAGAGAAAAGAAATGCATATCTACAACAATTCAAAGATGTATTTCAAGACAAAGAAGAGTTTGTGGATTTGTATAAGAATGTTGAGGTGAAAGAAGAAGGTGAATTTGTGGTAAAGAAAGATGTGAATCAAGATGACTTTGATTCTGTTGATTTGAATCAAGATGATTTAAGGAATTTTAGTGATCAAATTACTGATGAAGAGATTAAAGCTGTTGAAAGAGGAAGAAGATACAAGAAACCTGATTCAATTGAGAAACTTCCACAACTTCCACCAGTGACACCCAAGATGAAGAAAATGAATGAAAAAATCAGAAGAGAACATGTATCCTTTGATATATGTGAGAGAAAGAAGGAAAACTACAATACAGTTAATCCACCTAGTATTGATGTATTGGAGAGGATAAGTAAAAACAAAAAGAAAAGAGAAACTGAAGAAGTTAATATTGAGAACTTTATCCCAGTTTACCCTGTTTTCTCAAGTCATGAGGTGTTTGACATTGGGGAAGTGGAAACATTAGAAGAATATGAAAAGAGGCAATCAAGACACAAAGGAAGTCTAGATGAAGAGCCTTTGAATCTGAAGAAAATTGTGTTTGTCAAAGGAAAGGTTGAAAGAAATGACATCAAAATAAATGAATTTGTACCTTTCTCAATTGATTTTGACAGCTTAAAGACTCAAAAGACAATTGGTGTTGATCCACCAAGACCAAGTGAAAGATTTAAAAAGGGAGCTGATCAAAAAAAGGTTAAAGGAAAGGTGTGGTGCAAGAAGTGTGATGAGTATGGTCATCACACTGACACTTGCAATAATAGACTCACCTTCAAACCTTTTCATGTTCCAAATGGTACAAAGTTTGGACAAAAATTTAGTCTCTATAAGCAAAAGTATGAAGAATATTTGGGAAAAGGAAATGAGGGTGACAAAGAAAAGAAGATTGAGTCCAATCAGTCAGTTACAAATGAGAAGGAAGCTATGTCAAGCTTGAGAAGACCACTTGACAAGCAAAGCAGAAGAAGTAAATCTCCCAAAAAGGTTGAGCATGAAAAGAAAAGGAATTTTCAGCCCTTGAGGATCATTCCTAAAACGAATACACAATCAGTCAAATATGATAGCTCTCAAGGATCACCAGATAGTGAGAAGACAAGAATCAGAAGTATCTTTCCTAGAAAGAAACCAACTGAACTTACGGGTGATGAGAAGTTCTTAATGAAAAGTGGATATGAACCTGAAGGATTCCTATGGAAACCTAAGGTTGAAGCTAAAGTGAATTATGTTGCTAATGTAAGAGATTACTTAGAAAAGAAAAACTATGTGGTACAAGAGTATGACACTACAACAGAAGGGTAAACAGGAAGGTGATGCAGTATTAAAATCCTTGAAGTCATATCCGATGCTGATATTGCTAAGTGGTTCAGCTACAAAGCGGCAAGTAAGATTATCAAAGCGTACAGATATGTTGATCAAGAACGAAAAGACATAGCTGCAACTTGGGTCAAAGAAAACCAAGTAACCTCCTTCAAGACTGTATCCAAGGTACATGGTGATATCGTCTCGTGGCTATATGATTCCGAGCTTAAGGTATGTATAATTAAGTGGGAAAAGGGGATTCAATACTACGAAACAATAATGGACGTTCTGACATTACCGCGATGGGATGTTCGTACCCTCGCTTTTCGTCCATTCATCAATCGTGGTAGCTACCGGACAGCTGAGTGGTTTCATCAACACTTACTGTTCGAGGTCAATCATGGTTTCAAGTTCTTCAAGCCCCAGGTCCCGAGACGGAAACGTATTGACAAGATTGATCCTAGGACTGGCTGGAGGAAACTGGTTCTTAAGGTAAAGCCACCGAAGACGTTGAAGCGGGTACCGGTGAAGACGATGCCCCAACACATGCATCACTCGTTCAACCGCTGGTACTATGAAAATCGTACTGGCGAGGCCGTCAATGTCCTTGATAAAGGACCGAAGACTGAGCTCAACAAGATAATTGACCCGATGTGGTTGGTTAATTTATCTGAAACAGGCAATGACGTGCTACACAGGAAACATATTCTGATCGAGCGCAATGAATACTACGACCTGGCTATGCAATTCCAATGCGTTGTGCCTGTTTGTCATGAAAATGAAATTCATAGTTGCAGAGACTGGCAGTCCAAGCGTTTCAAGTAACTTAAAGACAAAGAGCTCAAGACGAGGGGGTGTCTGTTAGTGCACGGTTTTGCGTCTTGAGTCTTTGTAATTATCGTTAACGTATTTGTTTTATGTTTAATGTAATAAATAATTAAGTTATTCTCTAGTTCTCTAAATGTAATGTCTAGTTCGCTAAGGTTGTGTGGCGAACTAAGACTTAAGTTTATTCCCTCCTGATTCGTTAGGGGATGTTAATGAATCAGGGGGTTGATTCGTTAAGCTATTTGGTTTATTTTATATAAGTAACGAAGTAGTGTCTGGTTCGCTAGGAAATGTCAGCAAACCAGACCTATCTTCTATATATAGTGAACACTGTTCACGTTTAATTTATGTTTTGGGAGAACTAATTAACAAAACCCGGTCCAAACTCTCTCTCGATCTTCATCTTAATATTATACAAACTACTGATATACATATACATATATAACACTTAATCATACGTAATTATGAGCTAGATCTATCTTAAGGTATTAATCATATTAACACAGATCCGATATCTGTTATTGTTATTGGATTGATACACCAGGCTCCAACACTTCTTGAAAATGGTTTTCAAAGAGGAGCCATTGACAAGACACTCTTCTATAAAAGAAAGGGATCGGACTTGCTTCTGTTACAAGTTTATGTAGATAATATCATCTTTGGATCTACAAATGAACAAATGTGTATGGAGTTTGAAGGAGTAATAAAATCCAAACACAGCATGAGCTCTCTGGGAGAAATGAACTTCTTTCTTGGACTGCAAGTTCAACAGAAAGCTGATGGGATTTTCATTTACCAAACCAAATATGTGCATGACATTTTGAATAAGTTCAATTGTCATGATTACAAAATAGCTTCAACTCCAATGGACACGAAAGAAAAGATGATGGCTGATAAAAAGGGGGAGCCTGTGGATGATCATGAATATAGAGACAAAATTGGATCCCTGATGTACCTTACTGCAACAAGACCGGATATTATGTTTGATGTATGTGTGTGTGCAAGATTCCAATCAAATCCAAAAGTCTCCCATATGAATGCTGTGAAGAGAATTTTTAGATATCTGAAGGGATGACCAGACTTAGGAATTTGGTATCCAAAGAATCAATCTCTTGATATGATTGCATACACAGACAGTGATTACGATGGTTGTAACATGAGAAGAAAGTCAACCTCAGGTGGATGTCAATTTTTGGGTGAAAGGCTAGTGTCATGGCAATGCAAGAAGTAGACCACTGTCTCAATCTCAACTGCAGAAGCTGAATACATTGCTGCATCTGCTTGCTGTGCAAAAGTTCTATGGATTCAAAACCAGATGCTGGATTATAGTTTGAATTTTCTGAATACCCCTATTCTTATTGATAATACTGCGGCATATTTTACTGTTAAGAATCCAGTTCAACATTCTAAGACTAAGTACATTGAAATCAGACATCACTTCGAGATTGTAGTGAAAAAGGTTTGATTGAAATGCAATGAGTTGATACAAGTGATCATTTGGCAGACCGATTCACCAAACCACTTGATAGAACCAGGTTCAACTTTCTTTTGAAAGCCCTTGGAATGATCAACTCTGATGAAATCTGATTGATGATGTGTGCCTAGTTGTGTACCTCTTTGTGCTAAATGATTATATTGTTAGAGGTTGCACATAATGAATGTTAAGTGAATATGCTTGATTATGTTACTTGATATGTTGACTAATATATGCTTTAACTGTTTTGAGTGGAAAAAATTCATATGATTAAAGTTTATGCATGCTTTTCAGTTGATGTGTGAATGTGACATTAGGATGAGTGTTTTTGTTTTGAATTACTTGTTCGTATGTGCTTATCTGACATCACTGCTAAATTACTTGAATATATAAGCTTATCTGACATTACTGCTTAATTGCTTGATTATGTGTATTATTTGATCATTTGATGTTATTAGGATAGGCTATACCCTGAATGTTAGTACTGTCTGCTTGTCTTGATGATGTTATGTTTGATTATGTTACAACTGTTTGTGTCAAAATGAGTTTTATGTCAAAGTTAAATGATAAAATGAGTTTTCTAATGATTTTTGCATAATCACTTTATTTTGGTCAAAACATGAGCAAGTTGATTAATGGTTTAGAGATATGATAAGATTATTCAGTTCAAGGTTTATAGAAGCTTAAAAGAATGATTTTTTTATGAAAAGTCTCAAGTAGTTATTCTAGCTGAAAATTATGTCATTTGCCCAGTTAGATGGACATACACTTGTGTATGTTTGGCCCTATAATCTGTATAGATTAAAAGGATAGCCATTAACCAGAAAATTGAAAGCACTTGGGGCAATTATAATTTGTTTTCTGTTCCTTCACTTAAAACTATATCAATAACTCTGACTTTGAAAGGACATATATTCACATGTATGTTTGGTCATGTTGACCACTTTTGGTCAAAGAGGATAGCCATTTACCTGCCAATGAAGAGAGATTGGGGTGATTGAATATTAAACTGAATTTAATATGGGAAATGATAGTACATTGATTACTTAGCCAAGCATATGGATTTAATAGGCTGAAGGGACACTTAGTATAGTCATTAACATGTATGGTTTCTTTCCCATGATGTGTAAAATCTAAGGTGATATAAACAAAATGAATATGCTAATCTTTATGTGGAAATACATAGTTGTCTTTGCATGTCTCACGATAAATATCTCCAAATGATAGGCAGAAAAGTGATTACCCAGTCATACACTAGCCTGTTGTTATTTGGTCAACCAAAAATGAAACATCTTTGAATATGACAAAGAACATGCTTAAGAAAAAATTGAGAAAATATCAAAAACAAGGGGAAGAATGAATAAATCAACCAAAAGTTGATAAGTGTTTTAAATATTTTATCAAACAAGAGGGTTACAACTAGAACTACAAAGATGATGACTAAATATGTCTCATCTTGAATGAAAGGCATGTTATTTAAACAGTAAGTCCAACGTTCAACCTCTATATATGTTTGAAAATAAAAAAATATACAAAAGGTCCAATAAGTTATGTCATATAAAAACAAATTTTTGACCAAATACAGGAGGGTGGAGTCAAATTGGGGTGATCTGGGGAAAGCCAAATAAGCTTTGAGAAGAGATATGAGGCATCATAGCACAGTGTTAACCATTAGGAAATTAGGCTACTAAATGAACCTTAATCATATCACCAAAGAGATGAAATTCATGCTAAGTCTAGACCTGCTGTTAACCTATCTATGTTGTTATAATAATGCTGAGAATGAAGTATTAAGAAAGCTACTTAGTCAGTATGATCCCATTCTTGAGATCTTTTCATAAAAGAGAAGAAATTGTTTTGAAAAGAAATATAACTGAAATCTGATCTCTAAATGCACCATTTGCTCTTAAACTATGATCTTTAATGAAAAATATGCTTTGACAAGTGGTTTAAGTCAAAATGTGTTGTATTTTGACTAAAAAGGTCTGAATATGTATTTTCGGGTAAGGTTTGATGTTTTATAACCTTCCCGAACACAAAACAGTTGAATAAGTACTTTCGGGTAAGGTTTGATGTTTTCTAACCATCCCGAACACAAAATGGTTTATTAAGTAATTTCGGGTAAGGTTTGATGTTTTATAACCTTTCCGGGCAATCTTAGTCACTTTGGACTAAGTTTATGATTTTCGGGCATGCTTTGAAGTGTTTACACTTTCCGGGTAGAGTACACAACAGTACTAATTTCTCGAGCAAGCTTGAAGTCTTTAGATTAATATGTGTTTTAGCTAGCTTTTAACAAGGATTTCTTGTTCCGGGCAAGCTTTGCATCTTATATGCTGAATGATATACCAAGCAAGCTTTGTGAACTTTGTATTAGTACACCGAGTAAGCTTTGTGATTTGTGTGAATATGTTTTCTTTGAAATTACAAGTGTTTCCGGGCAAACCTTGTTTACCGGGCACACTTTATACTTCGGGCAATCTAACTTTCCGAGTAAATTGTGTGCTATGAATCCCGTCTAGCATTTTCTACTCTTGAAAGATTGTCGAGCATACTTTGCTTCAAAGTATACTTGACTGATTATTGTGAGTGTTTACTACTACGGGTAAAGTTTGTGATTAACTGTTTTAAATGAGCAAGGTAGTTAAGTTAGATGTAAATTATTTTGGGCATCTTAACTGATTCCTTTCATGCTTGATGTGTTATACTTGATTAATATTACTTGTGATTTAGTTCTCAAGAAATCTTGTATTTCAAGTAAGCTTTCTTCATTTTAACTTCTAATTTCTACCAACTTATAATCGGGTAAGCTTTGAGTAAGTGGAGTATACCGAGTAGACATTGCAAAGATTTACTTTTCCGAGTAAGGTTTGCTAGACCCAAATGATAAAGAGTTGCATGTTTTTCAAATGTTTTAAAATATCAAGTGGATAATGTTACTGTTTGACAACTAATAACTCACTAAAAGACAAAAAACATTTAAAACCCACTTTTCAAAAGGTATATAAGAGGGAGTGAGAGACGATTTATACATTATTTTCCCTCTCTCTCTATCCTTCCACTGATTACTCTAAGTAATAACAAACCGACTCATCGCATTCGATTAATCCTAACCCTAACTTTACCAGCCCACTAATTCTGACTCGGTAAGCAATAATTACTTGTTTTCCGACCACGACTAGATGATTATGGGCGTTGATTATGTATTTGATTACTAACACTCTGTTTTATGTTTAGGTTATTAATTTGTCGAAGATCAGGTTCTTAATGAAATTTCTCTCTTTTTTCTTCAAATTTATAACTTGAAATTGCTTAAAGTAATGAACTTTTATGCTAATTTCACTTTGAATATGTTTGATTGTGTTGTTTAGATATGGCAGAAGATGAAAATCAACCAAAATATGTCTTTGAATAGAAGCACAATATTTGTGCCCTGTTGCAAGTCACTCCTGACAATGAGCCGGTGTCAAGGATGATTACTTGGATGTCATGATCAAATGTGAGTTTTGCTCTCACAGAGTGCCCAGTCATTTATAGAAATCATTAACTCGATTTCTGGTGCTCAGCAAGACTAGTTGATGATATAAATGTTCGAAGAATAGAAGAGACAGTTGCAAGACAAGAAATACAAATAACTGAAAGATTGATCAGACGATGCTTCCAGTTACACAATGATGACCATAACCCTATCAATTTCAACACTGATCACCTGATAAGGACCTTTGAACAAACGATGGGATATCAGGGGGCGGCACATGATGGGGAATTTCAAAAGGGAAGGTTTCCTATGTTGTACCGATTTTTAATTCATCATGTGATACAGGGGTTTGCACCGAGGAAAGGATCATGGACTCTGATGAGTCATGACTTAGAAAATGCTACTGTTGCTATCATATATGATCTGCCATTCAATTTCTCCAAAATGATATTTGAAGTAATGGTAGGAAATTTGAAGAAGGATGAAGTGGATAGATTCCTTCAATATCCCAGATTTCTACAGATAATCTTCAACAGGGAGTTATAGGAGTTACCCACAATTGGTATTACTCATTTGCTGCAGAATCCCAACACATTTAGAAGAATTGTAAATCCGGAGAGGGCAAACAGATTTAATCCAAACATTCCATTTGAGATTTTGCCATGGTTATTAAACCATGACTTGGAGATTATGCTAGTGCCTGAGTTGAGCTTAGAGGAGGAAGAAGGGGATGATGTTGAAGGAGATAATGATGATTCTGATGATGAAGATAATGATGATGATAGAAATGAATGAGGGGCTGGAGTAGCCATGGAAGTTGGTGTACTTGATCAGGGGGAAAACCAACCTTTACCAATTGACCAACCAATACCATCACCACCACAATCACCACCAACCATCTTAAACCAATCACAACCTAAATCACCACAACCACAAGAACACACCACTCAATCCCCAACCCAAACCTTAACCTTGAGCCATCCTGAAACATCAACTCATATATCCCCAACACCACGAACACCACCAACCACTAGCCCAGTTCAAACAGATTCATTTATTCCAAGCCCACCCCATACACAATCACCACCCCAACCCACTCTCCAAACTCAAACCATAAACCAAGAACAACCTGAACATGAACCTTTCTTTACATCACCACCTACAACCCCACATACTGAAAAAGACCTATTTCAAAGAAATTTGGATTTAATGGTAGAAAATGCTGAACTAAAGAAGAGGAATGAGGAGGTGACACTGGAGAATATGATGTTGTTAGAACAGTTGGTCCGAGCAAGATTGAGAATTCAAACCCTGGAGTAGGAAGTTGAGAAGACCTCAGCTGCCCCAAAACAGGGGAGAATGTTAATATGCCAATTGATGCTATGGTGAGTGTGGAAACTGAAAAGGATGCAAGTGTAGAGACTGTCGATGATTTGAAATGTATACTGAATGCTTATGATGATGATGAGGAAAGTGAAGAGAGGAGAGTAGAGGATGTTGATTATGAAGCAGATTCTTTTGATAAAGGAGAACAAAATTATGATGTGAATGATGAAGTAATGAATATTATATGGAGTGAGGAGGATGAAGAACTGAGAAATGATGAGGAGAATGTAAATGAAACTAAAATGATAAGCAATGAAGAAAATGAGGTTCTTACTGATTAAGCAACTGATGTCTTAATTGACATTCAAACTAAAGAACAAACTGATGAAATGAATGAAGAAGATGCTACTACTGAGGAGTTGATACTAACTGAACCTGAACAACATGAAAGCTCCAAGAGGGTAGAGTATGATCTAGAATTAGAGGCACTTGAAAAGGAGATTGATGATTATCAACATTCTGAAGATGAGGAAGATGTACAGAAAAAAATAGATAAAGGAAAGGAAATGGTCACTGAAGAAGAGCCTGTTAAGGCAAATCTTGTGAAAGACAACCTGTTTAGAGATGATGTTAGAGATGATGTAGAAGCTTTTGCTGCTGCTAGGAGAAAACTAGAAGAAACTATGAGAGAAACAAGGGATGTCTCCAGAAGAATTGGCAGAGCAGGAAGCACTGATCACTCAAGATAACGTGCCCAAAATGATAAATGAAGATGAGGCTGAGGATCAGATTGTTATAGAAGCTCTGATTAAAATGAAAAGAGTTGAGGAAGTAGACAATTCCTTAGCTATGGTGGTCAGCATGATTCAACCCCAAAGTCAACCAGAAAAGAAGTCAACTGAAACTCCTGAACCGACCATTATGAATACAGAGATGATGATTGAAGAAGAGATTGGTGAGTCTATTGCTTCAATGGCTGCCAAGAAATGGGTTGAGCAAGTAAGAGAAGATATCAAGAAAAACCCAACTGATAGCTGGCTAGAATGGGAACATGTGACTCAATCTCATGAAACACTACATCAAAAGAAAGAAAGACTTTCTAATCTCTATGAACAATTTGCAGAGAAAGTCAACAGGTTTGCTAAGACCTATATGAGAAGAAAGAGGGCACATGAAATGTCTGAACATGAAAGACCTAAAAAGAAAGGAAAATAGGATGAAAAGAAAAAATGTTATGTAGAAACTCCTGATGATGAAGATAGTCCAATCAGAGAAGTTCCATTACAAACCTTACAACCAAGTGAAAAGATCCCAGGTGTTCCTGATGTTCCTGTTGTAAGTGATCCAAACCCAGAACATCCAACTTCTGATGAGCCCAAGATTGATGCAGTAAATGAATCAACAGAGGAGGATGAGTCTGATGAATCTGATAATAATGATAACAATGATGGAAAAGATGATGAAGTTGCTAATGTTGTGTCCCCACAAGTCACAATGACTGATGAGCAAAGGGCAAACATTGAGCTGAGTATGATGGAAGCTAAAAGGAAACATCCATTGGTTATGAAACTGAGAACCATTGGTATAAGTTTTGAAACTTTGGCTGATTTGGATGACAATCAGTTGCAAAAGAGATTGGACAAGGAGAGAGATGTAATCAAGAAAAAGATGCAACAAAAGAATATATATTCTCTGAAATATAGAGAATATCTAAGAAAGCATGGATATTCTGAAAAAGATCTGACACACTTCAAGATTGACAAGCTTCAAGATCTCTACAATAGTGAAAGAGAAGAGGTAAAAGAAAAATATGTCAAGAAAAATGAAGAGGCTGAAAAGATTGAAGCTTTGAAAAAGAAATTTGGAGGTGGATACTTATTGGAAAAAGGGTTGAAGCCTGAGGTAGTCGAAAATCTATCAAGAGAATCAGCGTTGGGTCAATACAACAAACTCAAAAGAAAAGTAAAATTGAAGAGATTACAACCTGAGTCCTCCACTAAGCAGTCTGAAACACCTGATGAACCTCCAGCAAAGAAGAGAAGAATCAGAACATTAAGGGAAAAACTGAAAGAGCAATCTGAAAATAAAGGGGAATATATCCCAATCCCAGTGGAAGTCAAACCAGAGCCTATAGATGAACCCATTGTTCCTTGGGAAAATGATGAAATGATTGATATATTGATAGGGGTAATGACTACACAGAAGGGAATGGATGTAGATGCCTTTAATGCACTGAACAAAGATGAACTGAAAGAAATGTTCTACATGCAAAAGGCTGAGTGGGAGAAGGTATTGCTGCAGGGGCAAATCCAAGAAGTTTTATTGGAGGAAGATTTGTGCCTGCTGGCTTACTGCGTAATGAGGCAATTGATGAAATGATTGCAAGATTATTTAGTGAAGGAGGTGAAAGATTGGATGAATTAGTCAATCTTCCTGCTGAAATGGTCATGAGTTGGTACAAGAAAAGATTTGAAGTAGAGGGGCCCAGTCAACCCATGATGGCCACACAAACAAGGCCATCTACATCAAGACAACAACCAAAAAGCCACAGAAGGGAATCAAGAGGAGCAGAATTGCAAAGAACAACAAGACCACAATCTGATATGGATCTACCTAGAAGACTCTACTATGATTCAGTATCTCAATTTCTGAAAGTAGTAATGGAAAGTAAACAACTAAGAGACATAATTCTGAGAGATGACTTTGCTGATTTCACACAAGAACTGTTGGAGAAGATGGCCAAGCTTGACCTATATGGCCATCATGACACAAGCAAAATGGCAGGAAGACAACAAAATGAACTCTCCAAGTTCTTGAAAGATGAGGCTGACAAGGGTTTTACATTCTTAAAGGAGAAGAAGAGCTGGAAAGTGACAAAGATGATCAAATCAAGAAGGGCTGATAAGTTGAAAAAGATAGCCAAAGCTGAAATGTACTATCAGATGAATGAAAAAGATAAGAATCCTCTGTCAAACATGAATACCTGTATAAGTATGGAAAGAAGAATGACAAGACCAAATTACACAATGCAGAATAATGGCATAATTGTAGAAATTGAATACAAGGAAAACACAGGCCATTATGTTCTAAGAAACTCAGATGGAGTAACTTTGGCGGTAATCAGAAGATATGAAGACTTGACTTACCTGCACTATGAAGATCTAAGAGATATTAGGGATTTGGTCATTCCAGAAAGTCACACTCATTACCAAATCCTTGATATTTTCAAGCAGAGAGCAGCAACAGGCATGGTGAATAGAAGACAAGCCTACTATGATGCAAGAAGAAAATGAACATTAGTATGGGCTTTGTTTTGTAATGTCTATGGATAACATTTGAATATGTAATTATTTGATTTTGTTATGAATATGTATTTTGACTTTGATTTGATTATGTATTTTGACTAAGTGTATGTAACCATAGAAATGTTTTAGGACAGCTGAGGTGTTCCAATCTGGGGGGAGATTGTTGAGTCAATGATTTGACCTAAGGGGGAGATTGTTGAGTCAAAGTGATGACCTAAAAGAGATATATGGAAGATTGAAATCTTCTCAACCTCTTCAGAATTCTCTAAGTATGGATCCGGGCACACCTTAGTCTTTCGAGCAAGGTTTTACTTAGTCGGGCATGATATTTTGTCTATCGGGCAAGGTTATCTTCTAGAATTCTTCTTTAGTGGATATCCGGGAAGGATTCGAAAATTAGTGTATTACCGGGTAAGGTTCACTAGTTTATGCATATCCGGGCAATGATCAATTTATCAAGCAAGTCTGTTCTTCATAGCCAAGTAAAGTTTACTCCCGAGTAACCTATTGGCTAACCAAGCTCGTGAAGCCAAGTGTTTGGAAGACCGAGCAAGGTATTCTTTAATAATACAATGGTCCAAGTAAGCTTGATGTTTAACGAATTATCTTAAGTAACATCGGGCAAGGTTCAACTCAAGAAAGGAACAGTGCTACCAGGCACACTTTGCTAATAAGCTATTCTGTAGTAAAGAGTTGAAGGGACCATTGAAGAACAGGGTTGCTCGTAAGTGTTTGTCGGGCAAAGTCTGATAAAGTCAAGAAGATTGAAGTCTACCTAGTGAGTATTTTACTTGGTAAAATACTCTTTAAGTAAAGTCTACCCGAAAACTGATCCCGGACACACATCTATGTTACCAAGTACTAAAGGAAGGCATAGCACACAGTCTACTTGGAAAGTCATACTGCTACAAAGCCTACCCGGAAGACTTGTTTTAAACTTAGAATATTTTTGAATATGTAATTTGAATATGTTTTATCATTTAGGGTTTCTATAAGGAATGACAACTGTAATGGAGGTGTCAGACCTATAAAAGGAATAATTTAGGGCACACCTCCTAAGACAGACAGATTCATTAATTCAGAGAGAATATTTGATTGTGACGGCTATCTTAGAATCGTACGGATATAACTTTCCCTTCAAGGAACCCTAAATCGATTATCGTTTGTATGATAAACATTATATGAATGGAAATCTTTTGAGTGAATCTTGAGTGTGTTAGTTACCTTTGATTTATTGTCTAGCAACTACTATGTTTGTTATTGATTCTGCCTTTAACAAACGGTTATCTTTCTAAATATAGCAACCCGTCATTAACTCCCTTATCAACACATTTATTTGTGTGAATTATGACATGATTTGTGTAAGATCTACCTGAAATCGGGGACCTGACACTACGCCTCGATAAATGAGTCAAGGTAGAATACCTCGACTGTCTGATCAGTAACTGGCTCGCCTATGTAATGCTTCAACCTAAGACCGTTCACCATAAACTCCCCGCTTTGATCTTGTATCTCAATAGTGCCATACGGGAATACGTCAGTGACCGTGAATGGTCCCGACCATCAGGAATTCAACTTTCCCTGGAATAACCTCAACCGGAAATTATACAATAAAACCTTATCCCCACACTTGAACTGCTTATTACCCTTCAGCTTCCTATCATGCAGTTCCTTCGTTCGCTCCTTATACTTAAATGTCTTTGCATACGCATGATCCCAAAGCTCCTCTAACTCGTGTAACTGGTGGAAACGATTGCCCTCTGCGACAGATAAATCAAGATTAACCCTCTGAAGGGCCCATAAAGCACGGTGCTCCAAATCAATAGGATGCTGACAGGCCTTCCCATAAATCATTCGAAATGGTGTGGAACCAGTCGGGGTTTTGTAGGCTGTACGGAAGGCCCACAAAGCGTCATCTAATTTGTTGGACCAATCCCGACGGTTCGCACTAACGGTCTTCTCAAGAATACGTTTGATTCCCCGATTACTCACTTCCACCTGCCCACTAGTCTGTAGGTGGTATGCGGTCGCAAGCCGATGGGTGACCCCATAGCGCTGCAAAGCCTTTTCCATCTGCGCATTGCAGAAGTGAGTACCTCGATCCCTGATCAAGCTTTCAGGACTCTAAAACGAGAGAAAAGATTCTTCAAAAATCTCACTACAACTCGGGCATCGTTAGTGGTCAAGGCTTTGGCCTCGACCCACATGGAGACATAATCAACAGCCACAAGTATGTACTTGTTCCCTCTAGACGACGGGAACGAGCCCATAAAATCAATATCCCAAATATCAAAAACCTCGCATACTTGAATCGCACTTTGGGGCATCTCATTCGGGGATGAGATATTACCGACACGTTGGCATCAGTCACAACTTTTAACGAACAAATGGGCATCTTTGAAAATCGATGGCCAATAGAATCCAGAATCAAACACCTTTTTCGCCGTCAAACTCGCACCGTGGTGACCTCCTGTCGGTCCCGCATGACAATGGCTCAGAATCTGCCATCCCTCCTAAACATCTACACACCTCCTAATCAGCTGATCAGCCCCAATACGGAAAAGATACGGGTCATCCCACAAGTAAAACTTACCATCAGCAAAGAATTTTTTCTTTTGCTAGTAAGGCATCTTCGAGAAGTACCCATTAGCAAGATAGTTCGCGAAGTCAGCGAACCATGGAAAACACTCCTCATGTGCCGTAACAAACATGAGACTCTTCGTCGGAAAACGATTGTCGATCCTGACCCCCGAATCTCCCTACTCAGCTCCCTCTAGACGTGAAAGATGATCGGCCGCCACATTCTCGGTCTCTTTTTATCACGGATCTCAATATCAAACTCTTGAAGCAAGAGAAGACGAGGCTTAGCATCCAACTTGCTGAAGAGATATCGAATAGCAGCATGGTCTGTGTACACAATCGTCTTGGACAGAACCAGATAGCACCTAAATTTATCGAATTCAAACACCACAGCTAAAAGCTCTTTCTCAGTAGTGGTATAGCTCTCCTGTGCGCCAGTTAAGGTCCGGCTAGCGTAGTAGATTTGATGGAAGTCGCTCGCGTCACACATCAGCTCGAATGGTAACGACCAGTCAGGAGCAACCATGATCGGGGCATTAACAAGTTTATCTTTCAAAAGATCAAACGCCTCGATACACTGCTCAGAAATGATGAATGGAGCATCCTTCTCCAGAAGTTTGGTCATGGGTCTCAAGATCTTAGAAAAATATTTGATGAACCGGCGGTAGAACCCGGCATGACCTAGAAAACTACGAATGGATC
Organism: Bidens hawaiensis; assembly: GCF_021521415.1. Taxonomy (NCBI): domain Eukaryota; kingdom Viridiplantae; phylum Streptophyta; class Magnoliopsida; order Asterales; family Asteraceae; genus Bidens; species Bidens hawaiensis. Next base: position 243,538 of record NW_027493124.1, on the reverse strand, counting down.
TCACTGAAGTGGGCGGGGGAAGATTAGAAATGGTCTTGACCTTTGCTCGGTCAACCTCTATCCCCGCACTCGAAATCCGATGCCCCAGAACAATGCCCTCGCGAACCATAAAATGACACTTCTCCCAATTAAGGACTAGGTTGGTATCAACGCAACGGGACATCATCCTCTCAAGATTAGATAAACAATGATCGAAGGAACTCTCAAATACAAAAAAATCGTCCATGAACACCTCCATGGAGTCCTCGATCATATCATGGAAAATGGCCACCATACACCTCAGAAATATGGCCAGAGCGTTAGACAGTCCGAACGGTATACGTTTATAGGAAAACGTTCCGTAAGGGCAGGTAAAAGTGGTTTTCTCCTGGTCATCGGGAGCTATCGGAACCTGGAAATAACCGGAGAAACCATCTAAGAAACAGTAGTACTGCTGACCTGCAAAAGCTCCAACATCTGATCAATGAAGGGTAAAAGAAAGTGGTCTTTTCTGGAGGCATCATTCAGTCTATGATAGTCAATGTAGACTCACCATCCAGTCACAGTCCTAGTGGGAATGAGCTCGTTCCTCTCACTGGTGACGACAGTCATGCCACCCTTTTTAGGAACCACTTGGACTGGACTTACGCAAGCACTATCAGAAATGGGGAAAATGATCCCCGCATCAAGGAGTTTAGTGATCTCCTTTTTCACGACCTCTTGCATTTTCGGATTAAGCCACCATTGCGGCTGAACAACAGTTTTGAAATTATCCTCCATGAGGATTTTATGAGTGCAAAACGAAGGGTTGATACCCTTAATGTCGATAATCTTCCATGCAATCGCCTCCTCGTGCTCTCGTAGCACCCTCAACAACTTCTCCTTCTCGACCTTCGTCAAAGCAGATGCAATGATAACCGGCAGCTTCCTCTCTTCATCTAAAAATACATACTCAAGATGGGCAGGCAAATCCTTAAGCTCTAAGGAAGAATGAGGACTCTCTACGGAAGGTCAGTCCATAGGATCGTCTCGTCCGATCTTAGCAGACAAGCCAGATTCAGGGCAATGTGACTCGGTGTCGTCATCTAAGGACTGATTGGTCATAGAAACCATATCAATTTCCGGAATCTCCCTATCGATAATCTAGGTGTCGGAGGCAGATTCTCCACAGATATCGCTGAAAAACTCCCCAACATGTTCCATGATGGTATCGATGAAGTATAAGGAGTCATCAGCAGACTTGGGGTGTTTCAGTGACTGTCGAATGTCAAAGGTGACGTTCTCATCCCCAACTCTCAAAATCAACTTACCCTCACAGAACGCCTGTGCAGTGGCAAGGAATGGTCGGCCAAAGAAAAGTGGGACACTATCATCATCGTTCATGTCCAAGATGACAATGTCCACCGGGAAGATGAACTTGTCGACACGAACGAGCATGTTCTCGACCGCCCCTCGGGGGTATTTCACAAAACGTTCAGCAAGCTAGATACTCATATTGGTAGGCCTCGGTTCTCCTAAGCCCAACTTGCGATGCACGGAATACGGCATGATATTAATACTGGCACCAAGATCCGCCAGCGCATGAATAACCGTTTTATCACTCAAGATGAAAGGAATCGTGAAACTCCCAGGATCGAACATCTTTTCTGGTAACTTTCTCTGCAAGGTTGCAGAGCAAGCAGCACTCAGAGGGATGAAAGAGACCTCAGCTAACTTCTCCTTATTCGAAAGAATATCCTTAAGGAACTTTGCATATTTCGGCATTTGAGTGAGTGCCTTAAGAAATGTAATGTTAAGGTGAAGATGCTTCAAAATATCAAGAAATTTGGTGTTCTGCTCTTCTTCTCTATCCATGCGGAGTCTCCCGGGTTATGGAAGTCTAGATTTGTAGACTCTCGCTGGTGTGCTGGGTAATGGCTGGTTATCGGCCTGTGCTGTACTTCCTGGGCTTCACCTCTGATGCACCTTGGCCGGTGGAGACTCCAACAGAATCTTCTCATCCACCTGCTCCTCTCCATTGACAGCATGCTCCTGATTCATTGGCTCACTACGTGCCCCTGCACTGTTCCTCGTCGTCACATCCTTCGCGAATGCCTTCGGATTTTTGCTCAGTATTACTTGGAAGTGATCCTGGAGACCTCTCATTTAATCGACTCGCAATCTCCCCCATCTAACGCTCGAGATTCTGAATGGATGCCCCCTGATTCCTCATGAATGACTCGTGCTCCCGAAATTTCTCTTGAGTCTCTTTGTGACGGGAGTCCTCTCGAGTCATAAGCTGCGACAACATCTGTGTCTGATGTGCTATCATCTCCTCTAACGTGGTATTCTTCTCCCCACTACTCGCTCCTTCACTGGAATCCTGGAATAGACTCTGACGTGGCTGGAAGCCGGAATGATTTTCGTTCCTCCAGTTGGAATTTTGGTTACCTTTCTAACCCGAATTATAAGAATTGAAAGAATTTTGGTTTCGGTTCGGATTACTAACAATGTCAACAGCCTCCTCCTGGAAAACTACGGGGCACTGAACGGTATCATGTCCTCCTCTACAGATCTCGCACAGCTTACTCTTCACCTGCAAGTCCTTCACAATCTTTGCCAATGCCTCAACCTGTGTCGCAAGTGTGGTGCTCGTGTCGACCGAATGTTTGTCGCGTGATAGGGGGTCGATAGTCTTGGTGCTCTTGGCGGGTGGTCGTTGTTATACACTCATGGCTAAACCGTTAAACAAGGAAATGCACTGATCGGTATCCTTTGTAGTCAGTTAGTTGCCTCCCGCAGTAGTGTCAAGCATACTCTGAGTCGCGTACGTCACTCCGTTATAGAATTTTTCAAAAACTGCCCAGTCCTGCAGGTAGTGGTTAGGGCATAAAGCAACTAGATTTTTGAATCTCTCCCATGCCTCATAGAAACTCTCAGTGTCCTCCATTTGGAAAGAATGAATCTGGTTACACAAACAAGTGGCCTTAGCTGGAGGATCGTATTTCTCAAGAAACTGGGTCTGCATGGCGGCCCAAGTAGCAATGGATCCCTGTAGGAGGGACTCAAGCCACAAACTCGCATGATCAACGAGTGAGAATGGAAAAACACGTAGTTTGATGGGGTCTTCGGATACGCCGGCAAGATGAAACGTGTCACAAATACGTGCAATGCGAGTGAGATGAGAATGCAGGTTTTCGTGGAGCAACCCGTGAAAATGAGCAGAATGAGTGATGGTATTCAGAATGTTCGATGGAATCTACTAAGTCGTCGTTACTGCGATGGCTGGTAGAGCAATGTTGGATCTCGCGCTAGCATCTACCGAACGGGCCCCGTCTGCAACTGTCCTCCTCTGTGGTGTTGCGTAGCCCATGATCCTATCCCTAATGACGGATTCAGAAAAATTAGGAGAAGGGGATGTATTACCAAACAGACGACGCCAGAAACTTGATGTGTGTATAATGATGCTCTTTCTAAATGACTCACAACTAAGCTTTAAATTTATAAAACAAGACTCCTAAAGAAACCACACAAAACCGGCAAGTATACCGATCACTAATAGTATAGAACTAAGGAAGTCCGAGTATCGAACACAAGGACACGTGAAAACGTTTTTAATACTTAACCCTAACCAAGACTCACCTAAGTATATTTAAATGATTTTTACTAATTAACTACTTGACCTAACTTACTTTAACTAATTTAATTAGCTAAACTTAACTTAACTAAACACTTGATGAAACTTAGAGACTTTACTTCAATTGGAGTAAACGTAAGAATCATATTGAAGGTATAATAAGGTAATGGATAGAAGAATCTCATGACACCGAAGGATGACACAACTAAGGTTCACTCAAGAAAGCTAGATCACCTCTCTATCTCACTAACAAACCCTAACTTATACTTAGTCGATTTTAAGAACGAACCGCGAAACAAATTGTTAAAGTGTTCTAATGTCGACTCTCCTCTCGATCTCACCGACACACTACCCTAATGGAGAATAATACTACGCAACCAATGATAGAGGAACAATTTAGTTTAACTTAAACTAGATCAACTAATCGCTCAAAAACCTAAACCCGACAAGAACCGAACCCGCTCTCGCGCGATCCTAATCCTAACAAGTAAAAGCTATGAGACGACCGTACTTCCTATCACCTCTCGGTCTCTAAGAAGGTGTTAGCCCTCTGAATCTAATCAATTAATATACCCACTTAAACCCTTCGGTTGAACTTTCTGCAAACAAACCCTAAACACAGAGTAAAGAGTTCAAATAAGCAACAATCAATCAAAACCTATTCAATTAATCAAAGCAAGAGGTATATGAGTATAATTAATAAAAACACAGCCAATAAACACAACCTAATTAAATGTTAAACCAAACTTTTCATTAACAATTCAAGCCATGATGATCAACAATCCATATTACTCACTAAAACCTAACAATTATCATTTAACCTAGGTAGAACTAACAAGTTTAGCTACACATTATTTTTGGACAGCAACAAACACTTTATTTAAACATCATAAACTCAACATAAACATAATTAAATCATTCAAGAATCAATCTCAATCAAGCACAAGTCAATCTTCAAGTTACATGCAAAACAATTCAAAGTAAAAGATCAAATCAACTAGTTAAGTATATTGAACAAAAGAACAAAGTTTATGGATGTACACTCGAGATACATGGCTGAGTTTATTGATGAATAATGTCCCTAGCTGGTGTACCAAGTCACCCCAAGCTTCCTTCTTCTTCCTCTAGCTGCCAACAAACTGGCAAAAAATATTTTCTTCCCTTGCTTCCTATTGAAAGTTGCGATCGGACAGATTGGCTGAAGTTGCAGGAGTTAGATTTATTTATTTGTTCTCTTGATTCTATTGTGATCTGCATGGGAATTAATCCCAGCCACACAATCAATGCCCTCTTTAACACCAACACAAATCTTAGATCAATACCACCTTTTGACCAAACAACAAACTTGTTATTTTCAAACCCTTGCTGTCCAATCGGAATTGTAGAGCTGCCACGGTTCTTGTTTTTTTCTTTATTTTACTTAATATAATAATGCATAAAAGGCTTATATCTTGTGGGCTTGGGTTGGGCCTTGACTTGTAGTATTCAAACTTGATCAACAAGGCCCCTAGAGTCTACAAACTGTACTCTTTTCTCCATCAAAACTCATAACCTACAATTAAAATTCAATCTTTGTAAAATCAAGCAAAAATCATCCATAACTCTTATTTATTATACTATTAAGCACTTAAAACATGATAAAAAGATACGGAAAGTAAGTGTGTTTTACAACACATCGGCAACCAGCCTAGAAATATTCAAATGCATTAGTACCAGAATCAACAACAGAGAAATCAGCTGCAATACTAGTAGAATTACCCACAGAACCAGCCAAGAAACAACAACTTCAACAACAATAATCCCAACTTCAACAACTATCAACAGCCCCAAATGAATAATCAACATGTTGTGCCTCATAATCAAAACTACCAAAGAAACCAACTCCCTCAAACTGTTCAAAATAACTCCAACAGAAACAATCAAAATCAACATAGAAATCAAGGGAATGTAGCTGTTGCTGCACAACATGAAGGAAATTTTGATTGGAGTGATCATGTAGATGACATCACAAAAGCTAATGTTGCTTTTATGGCAAAGATTGAGAATGAGGCTGGAACATCATTTTCTCAGGAACAGTCCGCTCCACTTAATGAAGTATGGTATATGGATAGTGGATGTTCTAGGCACATGACTTGTGACAAAAGGTCACTTGTTAACTATGAAGAGAAGTTTGAAGGACCAATGGCATTTGGTAGTGATGAGAATGGAGGTAAAATGTTGGAAAGGGTATCTTGACAAATGGTAAAGTCACATTTGACAATGTTTTCTATGTTGATGGACTTCAATATAATCTTTTGACCATATCCCAAATGTTTGATAATGGTTATAAAGTTGGTTTTGATGACTCACACTGTTTCATCTTAAGACCTGAATATGTTATTCCACCTGATACGATCATGAGGATGGCCCCAAGAAATGGAAATTTATATGAACGTAACATGAAGGATGCTGTTTCAAGGGGTGGTAAATGTTTTGTCTCTAAAGCCACTGAAAATGAGTCAAAATTGGCATAGAAAGTTGTGTCATGTCAATCTCAAGAATATGAACAAACTAGTCAAAGGTGAGCATGTCATTGGATTACCTACTGGAGAGTTCAAATTGGATGACAAATGTATCTCATGTCAAAAGGGAAAGCAACACAAGTCTTCTCATAACACTAAACTCATCAACTCAATTGATCAAGTGCTTGAAATCTTTCACATGGATCTCTTTGGTCCTATGAGTGTACCAAGCATTGGGAAGAAAAGACACTGTCTTGTGATCATTGATGATTTCTCAAGATATACTTGGGTTTATTTCCTAAGTACAAAGGATGAGGCTACTGAGTTAATTATGAGCTGTGTAAACAGGATTGAGAATCAACTGGATAAAAGGGTTAAAGTGATGAGAAGTGACAATGGTACCGAGTTCAAAAATGGTGTTATTGAAGAATTTTGCAACAACAAAGGAATACTTCAGCAATTCCCAGCTCCAAGAACTCCTAAGTAGAATGGTGTTGCTGAGAGGAGAAATAAAACCCTCATTGAAGCAGCAAGAACCATGCTAGCTGATGCTAAACTACATGTCACTTTATGGGCAGAAGCCTTTAACACAACCTGCTATTTTCAGAACAGGGTACTTATTAACAAAAGTCACAACAAGACTCCTTTTGAAATCTTCTTTAAAAGAAAGCCCTACATCAAGTTTTTCAAGCCTTTTGGATGCAAATGTTCTCTTCTGAACACCAAGGACTACTTGAACAAGTTTCAAGCAAAATCCTTAGACTGTTTCTTTGTTGGCTACTCTACACACTCAAAGGCCTACATAGTATATGTGAAATATCATTTGGTTGTAATTGAGTCCTCAGATGTAATCTTCAATGAAAATCAATTCAACACAGTTGATGGAGCAACATGGCTGTTTGACTTAGAGAAATTAATCAAGTCTTTCAAGATCTATCCTGAAGATTTTGATGAATCATTTTACAAAACCAATGTGATTGAAGAGTCAAACCAGAAAATATTTTTTTGGAAAAAGTTGTGGAAAAAGGTTGCAAGTAAAGAAAGTGAATATACATTCATAAAGGATCCATCAAGTGCAAATATTGAGCAAATTCAAGACAATGAACAAGAGAAAAATCAAAGTCCAGAACAAGATCAAGTAGATAATAATCAAGACAATCAAGAAGAGCAAGATGATCAAGTTCAAAATAGGGATGGTCTAAGAAACCAAACTGGAGAAGAAGAAACTGCAACAGGGGAAAGGTTTCAAGATTTGTTTGAAAGATTGAATTTAGGATACAATGGTGCATCTACCTCAAGACAGAACAATGAGGAAGCACCTGAAGTTGATAATGCAACAACTGATTTGGTCATTGAAGAACCAGATCTCAATGAATCAAATCTTGACACTACTGTGTCTACATATATAATAGTTCAAACCCCTTATGTTGAAAAGAATCATCCTTCTGAACACATCATTGAAAATATATATCTGAAAGAGTTACAAGAAGTCATTCTGAAGCTCCAAACATTTGTTTGTAATCCTGCTTTCTATCCCAAATAGAACCAAAGAACATCGTTCAAGCTCTAAAGGATAACAGTTGGGTAGAAGCAATGCAAGTGGAGTTGGCACAATTCAGAGATCTACAAGTTTGGGAACAGGTAGACAGACCAAGAAACAGATATGCAATTGGAACAAAATGGGTTTCAGAAATAAAGGGGATGAAAGGGGAATTGTGATCAAGAACAAAGCTAGACTTGTAGCTTTGGGATGCCTACAAGAAGAAGGGATTGCCTTTGAGGAAGTCTTTGCACCAGTTGCAAGACTTGAAGTAATAAGAATTTTCTTAGCTTATGCTGCCTAAAAGAATATAAGTGTATTCCAACTTGATCTCAAAAGTGGCGGGTCCCTCAATTTCAGCTGGATCTTAATTAATCATGTCATAACTCACACAGATTAATGTGTTGACAAGAGAGTTAATGACGGGTTGCTATATTTAGAAAGATATCCGTTTGTTAAAGGCGGAATCAATAACAAACATACGATTGCAAAGAAAATCAAAGGTAGAAAGCACACACAGGATTCACTCAAAAGATTTCCATCTATATAATTTTCATCATACAAAGTGGATAATAGATTTAGGGTTTTTAGGAATCCTAGGACAGCCGTCACTTTCAAGAAATATTCTTTCTTATCCGAAAAGTGTAAAGGCCCAAAGTCCGTGTCCTCTCTCTCTTTTGGCGGCGTGCCCAAACATTTTATTTATAGGCCTGCCAACCTAGGACAGCTGTCATTCCTTCTAGAAACCCTAAATACAATCATAGATATTCAAATTACATATTCAAAATAAACTAAGTGTAAAACAAGTCTTCCAGGTAGGCTTTGCACCAATCTTGTCTTTCCGAGTATGCTCGGCCATCCTTCATAACTTGGTAACATAGAAGTGTGCTCAGGATCAGTTTCCGGGTAGACATTAATTGAAGAGTATTTTACCAAGTAAAATACTCACCGAGTAGACTTCAGTCTTCTTGACTTTGCCATACTTTGCCCGACAACTCCTTATGAGAAACCTTGTTCTTCAATGATCCATTTCAGCTCTTTGCTATAAAATAACTTATTAGCAAAGTGTACTCGGGAGTACTGTTCCTTGCTTGAGCTGAAACTTGCCCGATATTACTTAGAGATATTCCTTTAGATTATCAAGCATACTTGGATCATACTTATTAATGAATACCTTGCCCGGTCTTCCAATCACTTGGCTTCTTGGACTTGGTCAACCAAACCTTAATCGGAAGAGTAATAAACTTGGCTCTGAAGAACATACTTGCTTGATAAAGTGAACCTTGCCCGAATTTACATAACTAGTGTACCTTACCCGGCAATGCACTAATTTGCAAACCCTGCTCAGATATCCACTAAAGAAGACTACTTGAAGTAAACCTTGCCCGGTAGGCAAAATATCGTACCCGGCTAAGTAAAAGCTTGCTCGGATGTCTAAGGTGTGCTCGAATCCATTACTTAGCGAAATCAGGGGAGGTTGAGAAGATTCCAATCTTCCATGTACTTCATTTAGGTCAAATATTTGACTTAACAATCTCCCCCTTAGGTCAATTTCTTGACTCAACAATCTCCCCCTAGATTGGAACACCTCAGCTGACCCAAAACATTTCTATGGTTACTTACACTTAGCCAAAATACACATCAAATAAAAAATCAACATTACATATTCAAATAACATAAGCAAATTACATAATCAGAAAGTTGTCCGAAGACATTACAAAACAAAGCCTAATCTAGGAATTCTGTCTTTTCCATGCATTATAGGCTACTTGCTTTCTATTGTTTATGACTGATGCAGCTTTCATTTTAAAGATGTTAAGAGCTCGGTAGTGATTGTGATTTTCTGGTATCACCAAGTCCCTTATATCCATTAGATCTTCATCATGCAGGCAGTTTAAGTCTTCATCCTTCTTGATAATCCCCAGTATTTTGCCATCAGAGTTCCTCAGCAAATAATGGTCATTACTTTCTTTGTATTCAACTTCTGTAATAACACCATTCCTTTGCACTGTATAATTGGGGCGTGTCATCCTTTTTCCAAGACTTATACAAGTATTCAGATTTGACAATGGATTCTTGTCTTTGACCTTCATTGAATAATCTCTTTCAGCAATGTCCATTCTTCTCAGCTTTCCAGTCCTCTTTGACTTGTGAAATTGGACTTTTCTCCAGGTTCTCTTTTCTTTTTGGAACTTAAATCCATTCTTAGCTTCTGTTAGCAGAAATTTTGTCAAATCGTTCATCTGCCTTCCAGCAGTCCTGAATCTGTCTCTGTAATCATACAAATTAAGATTAACCATCTGTTCCAGTTGCTCTTGAGTGTACTCATAGAAGTCACTCCTCACAACTATCTCTCTCAATTGCCTACTTTCCATGATTACTCTCAAACATTCACAAACAGAATCATAGTATAGTTCTCTTGGAAGATCCACATTTGATTGTGGTCTTGTTGTTCTTTGTTGTGTTGAACTACTAGATTCACCTCTTCCACCTTCACCTCTTCCACTTCTTGGATATCTTCTTGGATTAGGAGATCTGAAGGGAACAGACTTCTTGGGCTTTTGAGGTCCCAAGTTGAAAACTTTTACATAGATAGCCTCTACCATTTCAGTAGGAAGGTTAGCTAATTCAACAACATCATGTCCTACTGCTTTAAGTTCTCTTAACATCTTTTCCATTCCAGGAGTTCTTGCCAGTCCAGCAGGTACAAACCTACCATCAGCGTAGTATCTTGGGTTCTCTCCTTCTCTTAAAGCCTTTTCCCATTCAGCCTTTTGTATATAAAAGAGGTATTTCAGATCCTCTTTTTCCAAGACATTGAAGTCTGCTTCACTCATTCCCCTTTGGTTTATCATTATGTTCCTCAGTATGTTTATCATTTATTCATTTTCCCATGGAACAAATGGTTCATCCTCAGGTTCAGGTTTCACATCTTGAGGAGTAGGGGTTTCAACTGATCTGATTTGTTCTTTTTCCTTCTCTCTCAAGGTCTGAATTCTTCTTTTCTTAGCTTGTGGTTCATCAGTTGGTTCAGCCTGTTTGGTAGAGCTCTCAGTTTGGACCCTTTTCAATTTTTCTTTTCTTTTCAACTTGTTGTATTGGTCCAACACTGATTCTCTGGATAAATATTCAACAATCTCAGGCTTCATACCTCTTTCCAGCAGGTATCCACACATTCCTCCAAACTTTTTCTTCAAATTTTCCATCTTTTCAAGTTTTTCATTTTCTTTTACACACTTTTCAATCACCTTCTCTCTCTCTCTGTCAAGTCTCATCTGCAACTGATCATCATCAAGATCAGCCAGTGAATCAAAACTTATGCCATATGTTCTCAGTTTTACAACCAAAGGATTTTTCCTTTTAGCCTCCCTCATACTCAACTCAATGTTTGTCCTTTGTTCCTCAGTCATTGTGACTTGAGGGGACACAACATTAGTAGCTTTCACATTCATTTCTTGATCATTCTCAGGGTCATCATCATCATCAGAGTCTTTAGACTCATCTTCACGTTCAGTTAGATCATTCATCGCATCAATCTGTGGTTCATCAGAAAGTGGATCCTCAGGGATTGATACATTTGGCACTCCTTGCACATGTTCATCTGGCCTTAAAGTCTGCAAAGGAATTGCCCTTATAGGACTTGCTTCATCATCAGGGGTTTCTACAAAGTAGTTGTTCTTATCATCCGATCTCCCTTTCTTTACATACTCAGTACCTTCATCTGACATGAATGTTTTTGGTCGATCCCTTTTCCTTGAATACTTCTTTCCATACTTGGGATCATCCACACACTCCCATTCATCAGAATTTTGTCTAATGTCATCTTTGATCTGTTGAGCCCATTTCTGTGTAGCCATTGAGGCCATGGACTCACCAATTTCTTCTTCAGCCATCATATCAGTATTCAGATTTACTGGTTCAGCAGTCTCATTTGACTTTGTTTCTTGTTGACTTTCAGTTTGGAACATGCTGACCACCATAGCTAGGGAGTTATCAACTTCCTCATCTCTTCTTAACTCAATCAAGGCCTCTATCACTTCTTGATCAGCCACTTCTTCAATGAATTCCCTTGCAAATTTGGCTTGATTGATCAAGTTTTCCTGCTCTGCCAACTCTACAGGGTCCATAGTTTGGGCCAATATTTCTTTGTCCCTTGTTTCTCTCAAAATGTTTTCTTGTTCCCTTAGAGCAGCAGCAGCAGCTTCATCATCTTCTCTAAACAATACATCCTTTTCAGGATATGCCATAACAGGCTCTTCTTCTGTAACTTTGGCTTTTCCCTTTTTTAGCCTTTTCTTTAAATCTTCACTTTCTGTAACTGATGTCTTGGAGCATTCTGGTTGTTCATTTTATGGTTCAGTGAGCACAATCTCCTCAGTAGCAGTATCTTCATCATTCATTACTTCAGTGTCTACTTCTGTAAGTATGTCAGTCAAGACATCAGTAGCAATGTCAGTAGGAATATCAGTAGCCATATCAGTGATAGCCACATTCTCTTCTGTACTTATCTCCTCAATCCTTTCCTCTGTCTCAGCCTGCTCTTCAACATTTATGTTTTCAATTTCTTACTTTCTCAACAATCTCTTCATCACTTCTTTCATTAATGTAATCATAGTCTTGTTCTGCACCCTCAGACATATCTCCTTCATCCTCATCGTCATCAATCCTCCTTTCATCACTGCTTTCCTCTCCATCATCATACATACTCATAATCAGCTTTAAACTGTCTGCAGTCTCAACAACTGCTACCGTCTCTTCAACATTCACATTTGAGACAGTTGGCCTAGATTCATTATCCCCCTGTTTTGGGGCAGCTGAGGTCTTCTCAACCTCATGCACCAGGGCTTGAATTCTCATGTTAGCTTGAACCAACTTCTCTAACAGCATCACATTTTCATTGGTCACCTCCTCATTTCTTCTTTTCAATTCAGCATTCTCTAACGTCAGATCTAGATTTCTCTGTAACAGGTCTGTGTTAGTGAATGGTGATGTGGGTGGTGTTGTGGAGAATGTTTCATGTTCAGGTTGTTCTGTGGTGTGAGTTTGGTAAGTGGATGGTGGTGGTGATTGTGTATGAACTGGGCTTGGAATGAGTGAGTCTGTGTGGGTTGGGCTATATGTAGGTGGTGTTTGTGGTGGTGGTGATGTATGTGATGAGGTTTCAGGTTGGCTAATGGTTAGGGTTTGAGGTGGTGTGTGAGTGATCTGGTGTGGTGTGGTGGAGTTTGTGGTGGTGATGAAATAATTTGTTGTTCAATGTGCTCAAGTTGCTCCCCCTGAATAGGTGCAACAACTTCAATATTCACTTCGTCTCCTCCTTCATCTCCATTACCATCTCCATCATCAGAGTTTCCATCATCATCACTGTCATCATCCTCTCCTCTTTCCTCCTCTGAAGGTACTGGCATCACTTGCAAGTCATGGTCCAATAACCATGGCAATATCTCAAATGGAACATTTGAGTTGTATGTATTTGAGACACCTGGATTTTTGATTCTTCTATATGTGTCAGGGTCTTGCAGTTGGTGTGTAGTTCCAACAGTGGGTAGATCTTGAAGCTCACTATTGAAGATTATCTGTAGGAATCTTGGATATTGTAAAAATCTTTTTCTTTCAGGCTTCTTCAGATTTCCTACTAATCCTTCAAATATCATCTTAGAGAAATTGAAGGGCAGATCATATACAATCCCAACTGTGGCATTTGCCAAGTCGTGACTCATCAAGGTCCACGATCCCTTCCTTGGAGCAAATTCGTGTATAACATGGTGAATAAGAAATCTGTACAGCATAGGAAACATGCCCTTCTGAAACTGTCCATCATGAACATTTCCTTGATAATCCATTGTTTCTTCAAATATTTTCATTAGGTGGAGTGTATTGAAGTTTATTGAGTTGTGATCACCATCATTCAATAGGAGACATCTTCTTATCATTCTCTCCGTAATATGTATCTCTTGTCTAGCCACGGTTGCCTCGATTCTTTTACCATTTATGTCCTCAATCAGTTCAGCAGATCTTCAGAAATCCAAAAAATGATTTCTGTATATGATAGGGCTTTCGGTGAACGCAAAACTGACGTTGGACCGAGCCATCCAAGTTATCATCCTAGCCATCGGCTCATTGTCAGGTGTCACTTGTAGAAGTGCACACATATTATGTTTTGGTTCGAAGATATACTTGGGTTCATCATCTGCCATATCTGTTCTTCGACAAATTTATAACCATAATCCAGCATCTGACTTGTGCACAGCAGGCGGATGCAGCAACATATTCAGCTTCTGCAGTAGAGATTGAGACTGTAGTCTGCTTTTTACATTGCCATGACACTAGCCTTTCACCCAAAAATTGACACCTTCCTGAGGTTGACTTTCTGCTCATGTTGCATCCATCATAATAACTGTTTGTATATGCAATCAGATCAAAAGCTTGGTTCTTTGGATACCAAATCCCTAAGTCTGGTCTTCCCTTCAAATATCTGAATATTCTTTTAACAGCATTCATGTGGGAGATTTTGGACTTGATTGGAATCTTGCACACACACATACAGCAAACAAGATATCTGGTCTTGTTGCAGTCAGATACATCAGAGATCCAATTTTGGCTCTATATTCATGTTCATCTATAGGCTCCCCCTTTTCATCTGCAATCATCTTTTCTTTGGTGTCCATTGGAGTTGAAGCAGTCATGTACTCTTGACAGTTGAACTTGTTCAAGATGTCCTGCACATATTTGTTTTGATGAATGAAAAACCCCTCAGCCTTCTGTTGAACTTGAAATCCTAGAAAGAAGTTCATTTCTCCCATAGAACTCATGCTGTATTTGGACTTCATTACCCCCTTCAAAGTCCATGCACATTTGTTCATTTGTAGATCCAAAGATGATGTCATCCACATACACTTGTAACAAAAACAAGTCTGATCCCTTTCTTTTGTAGAAGAGTGTCTTGTCAATGGCTCCTCTTTTGAAACCATTTTCAAGAAGATGATTTGACAGCTCATCATACCATGCTCTAGGAGCCTGATGCAATCCATAAAGGGCTTTGTTTAACTTATACACCCTGTTTGGACACATCGGATCCTCAAAGCCTAGAGGTTGAGCAACATACACCTCTTCATCAATCTTTCCACTTAGAAATGCAGACTTAACATCAAGCTGGAACACTCTAATGTTCTTTGAGGTAGCATATGCAAGAAAAATCCTGATAGCTTCAAGTCTTGCAACCGGTGCAAAGACTTTCTCAAAGTCTATTCCTTCTTCTTGAAGACATCCCAGTGCTACAAGTCTAGCTTTATTCTTAATCACCAAACCCCTTTCATCCCTTTAGTTTCTAAAAACCCATTTGGTTCCAATTGCATATCTGTCAAATGGCTTATCAACAAGATCCCACACATGCAGGTCTCTAAATTGTGCCAATTCCTCTTGCATTGCTTCCACCCAACTATTATCTTTTAATTCTTGTGCTATGTTCTTTGGTTCTATTTGGGTCAGAAAACAAGAGTAAAGACAAATGTTTGCAATTTCGGAATGACTTCTTGTAACTCTTTCATGCAAATCACCAATGATGTTTTCAGAAGGATGATTCTTTTCCACATAAGGAGTTTGTACAATCATATCTGTAGACAAATTTGTGTCAAGATTTTTTTCATTGAACTCTGGTTCTTCAATGATTAAATCAGCTTCTGCATCATGAAATTCTGGTGCTTCATCATTATATTGTCCTGAAGTAGATCCACCATTGTTTTCTAAGTTCAATCTTTGAAATAGATCTTGAAATCTTGCTGTAGATGTAGCTTCTTCTCCACTTTCTTGGTTGCTTGTGTCACCCTCATTCTGAATTTGATCATCATGTACATCTTGATTGTCTTGATTGTTCTTAGTATGATCATGTTCAGAGTTGTGATTATTTTCTCGATCATGTTGACCATTGTCATATGAGGGATTCTTCACAAAAGTATATTCCTTTTCCTTTTCAGCAACCTTCTTCCATAATTCTTCCAAGTCCAATGACTTCTTCTTTTTCTCTTCAATTTCACTGGTCTTGTAGAAAGATTCATCAAAGTCTTCAGGATAAATCTTGAAAGACCTTATTAACTTCTCATGATCAAACAACCATGCTGCACCATCAACTGTATTGAATTGATTCTCATTAAAGATGATGTCAGATGATTCTATAACACTCAAGTGATCTTTCACATAAACTCTGTAGGCTTTTGAGTGTGTAGAATATCCAACAAAGAAACAATC
Source organism: Bidens hawaiensis (assembly GCF_021521415.1). NCBI lineage: Eukaryota > Viridiplantae > Streptophyta > Magnoliopsida > Asterales > Asteraceae > Bidens > Bidens hawaiensis. The sequence continues at coordinate 227,658 of NW_027493124.1, read as the reverse complement.
AGGGGACTTTGTTTGAAACTTGTTCAAATAGTCTCTTGTGTTCAGTAGAAAACATTTGCATCCAAAGGGCTTGAAAAACTTAATGTAAGGCTTTCTGTTGTGAAATATTTCATATGGAGTTTTGTTATGCCTTTTGTTGACAAGTACCCTGTTCTGAACATAGCAGGCTGTATTTATAGCTTCAGCCCAAAAAGTGACAGGCAGATTAGCATCTGCTAATATGGTTCTTGCAGCTTTAATCAAAGTTCTATTTCTTCTTTCTGCAACACCATTTTGTTCAGGAGTTCTAGGAGCTGAGAATTGTTGTTGTATTCCTTTTGCTTCACAGAATTCTTGCATAACTCCATTCTTGAACTCAGTGCCATTGTCACTTATCATCATCTTGACTGTCTTATTCAACTTGTTCTCAATCATTGTTACACAACCTTTAATCAACTCTGCAGTCTCATCCTTGGTACTTAGGAAATAAACCCAAGTGTATCTTGAATAGTCATCAATGATCACCAGACAATATCTTTTCTTCCCAATACTTGGTACACTCACGGGACCAAAGAGATCCATGTGAAGTAATTCAAGTACTTGATCAATTGAATTGATGAGTTTTGACTTATGAGTAGATTTGTGTTGTTTTCCCTTTTGACATGAATCACAATGATCTTCCAACTTGAATTCTCTTGAAGGTAAGCCTATGACATGCTCACCTTTGACTAGTCTATTCATGTTCTTCAAGTTCACATGACACAGTTTCCTATGCCACAATTGTGACTCATTTTCAATGGCTTTGGAAACAAAACATGCACCTCCTCTTGAAATAGCTTCTTTCATATTCAATTCATACAAGTTACCATTTCTTGGTGCCATCATCATAATCATTTCAGGTGGAATTACAAACTCAGGTTTTAAAATGAAACAGTGTGAATCATCAAAACTGACTTTGTAACCCTTATCACAAATTTGTGATATACTCAGCAGATTGTACTGAAGACCTTCAACATGAAATACATTATCAAATGAGACTTTCCCATTTGTTAAGATTCCTTTTCCAACAATCTTTCCACCATTCTCATCACTCCCAAAAGCTACTGGACCTTCATACTTTTCTTCATAATTGACAAGAGATCTCTTGTCACAAGTCATGTGCCTAGAACAACCACTATCCATATACCATATGTCATTTAGAGGAGTGGACTGTTTCTGCACATACAAAGAAAGTTTGATTAGTTGAGTGATGAAGTGCAAGCCTTATCAATTTGCAGCTCATCAGATTCAGTTTCAGACACAGCTTGGGAAGTGAGTGTTGTTGGTTTAGGATCTTCATGATTCAATTCTAAGTTGTCTGAATTATCAGTTCATAACCACACTCTCTGGGAGTTTTAACTAGTGAGGTTGGACACTGGTATTCAGCTGAGTCAGTGGCATACTCCTTTATCACATAGTCCTTCTTCTCAGAGTAGTCTCTCACATCAGCAACTTGCTTAACCTTACTCTCAATCTTAGGTTTCCAAAGGAAACCATGCGGTTCATATCCATGTTTTAATAGAAACTTCTCATCACCAGTGAGTTTTGTTGGTTTATTTCTAGAATGTGCATCTTTTCTTCTTGTCTTCTCACTGCTTGATGATCCTTGAGAACCATCAGATTTGACTGATTGAGTATCTAGTTTGATTCTCAAAGACTGATAGTTCTTTTTGGTCAATTTCTCATGCTTCTTAGGAGATTTACTTCTTTTTGCTAATTCAGCCACTTGATTCTTTGTTGTTACTTCAGCTTTCTTCTCAATCCTTGTCTCCTTTGTAGATTTCTTTTCTTCTCTTTTCATGGTTTCATTTCCACACACCTTTCCTTTTCCCAGATATATATCATACTTCTGTTTGTATAGAACAAAGTCTTGGCCATATTTGTTCCATCCGGTACATGAGATGGTTTGAATTTGAATCTTTCATTACATGAATCTGTGTGGTGACCATATTCATCACACCTTTTGCACCAAACCTTGCCTTTGAATATTTCATGTTCTTTTGGTTTCTTGAATCTTTCACTTGGCTTAGGTGACTTGACTCCTAGAGTCTTTTGATTCTTTAAGCTATCAAAGTTAATTGAGAATGGCACAAACTCCTCAATCTTAATGTCTTGTCTTTCAAGTTTGCTTTTGACAAAGACAATTTTTTTAATAATCATAGGTTCTTCATCACTGCTTTCTCTAACCCTTGACTGTCTTTTCTCATACTCTTCCATAGTTTCCACTTCTCCAACATCCAACACCTCATGACTAGAAAAGGTTGGATAAACTGGGATAAAATTTTCTGTATCAACTTTTTCAGTCACCATCTTCTTTTTGTTGTTTTGCTTTATCCTACCCAATACAACCTTGCTTGGTGGTCTGACTGCATTGTAGTTTATCTTCCTTCTTTCACAAATGTCAAAAGAAACATGTTCTCTTTTCATTTTATCATTATGTTTCTTCAATCTTGGTGGGACTGGTGGATACTTTGGAAGTTTATCAACAGATTCCGGTTTCTTATATTTTCTTCCTCTTTCAGCAGCTTTCATTTCCTTTTCAGTAATTTGATCACTCAAATCACTCAAGTCATCTTGATCCAATTCAACTGAATCAAAGTCATCCTCAGAGACTTGAACTCCAATTGACTTATCCTCTTTTACTTCTTTCTTAATCACAAACTCTCCTTCTTCATTCACTTCTACCTTTTTGTACAAATAAACAAATTCTTCCTTGTCTTGAAAGACATCTCTGAATTGTTGCAAGTATGCATCTCTTTTCTCTTTGTCAACTTTTGGCATGAAGTTGTTGTTGAATGGAGGTGGAACTGCTTTGTATTTGTCTTGGTCCTTCACCTGGTTCAGTATACCACATATGTTGCCTATTGAGACCAAATTCTTTAGAAATTCAGTTTCAACCTTCAGTCTTGTGTTTTGCACCTTTTCTTCAACCAACACCTTCTTTAATCCATCAATCTCAGTGATGTATCTGGTTTGAGTTCTGTAATTGAACATGCAATCATCTTCAAGGCTTTTAATCTTTTCTTCACTGATCATCTCACTTGCCTCATACTCATTGATGATACTTTGTTTTCTAAAACACTCACTTTCCAACTTGCCTACTTTTGTTCTCAATTCAATGATAAGTTCATTTAAATCAACAGTAGGAGCAGAATGTTCCTGAGATGATGATCCTTTTTCTTTCTCAATTATGGCCATGAATGCCACATTTTCTTTCCTGATATCATCTGAAATGTCCTCTTCATGATTTCTCCAATCAAAATTTCCTGATATCATCTGATCTGATTTTGATTTGCTAGAACAGTGTTGTTTGGAACATTTTGAGCTGCTTGAAGGTTTTGATTGTTATTCATTTGAAAACCTTGAGTCTGTTGCATACTTTGTTGTTGATTATTCATTTGAGGCTGAAAGTTGTTGAAGTTGGGGTTGTAATTGTTGTTGGGATTGAAGTTGTTCATTTGATTGTTGTTGTTGTTGAATCTTGGCTGATTTTGTTGGTAATGTTGCTGACCTCTTGGTTGATTTTGTTGATATTGCTGCTGACCTTTTGGTTGTTGATTCTGGAATTGATTCATTTGAAAGTTTCTTGGTTGATTGCATTCTCTTGCAAAATGACTAGGTTGCTGACAATTGTAGCAGATTGCTTTTGACTTGTCAAATCCAATCCTGTCATTAGGTTCAGAAACCAGAGACCTACCAGTTCTGTTATACAGCCTTTTACTTCTCAAACCCAACATGGCAGCTTGCCACTTCAAATCCATGTCTTCCAAGTCATCTGCATCAATTTGCTCTAAATCATCTTGTACCACACTTGTGTGAATTAGGTTCTTTGCAACAAATGCATTATATGACTCAGTAAACATAGACAGCAAAGCCTGTGTTTCATTGCTTTGATCATTTCCTGTGCCAGTATGAGGAACATTTCCACTTGGCATAGAGGCAGAATCTGTGTCATCAATCAGTTGCACATTGAACCTCTGCTGATTTCCTTGATTACTTGTGCTACCTCCAATGAAAGATTTTGGAGTAACAACATTATGTTCAGCTGGTTCTTCAATAATGGGAATTTGCTTTTGATTCTTGGTAGAAAGATTTCCCATGGGTGCAATCAATGCATTTGAAACATTGAAGCAGGGTCTATCTTCCTTAATCGTCTCATTCTCTATCATTTCAAGTTCTGCAGCCTGAAGAAAGCATACTACATCATCCAATTTCAATTCATTGAAATTATGCTTCTGAAGGATGAACTTGCAAGCAGTATACCATTCTTTTGGCATTGAGTTAAGGAACTTTGTATTCAAATCAAAGTCAGTCATTACATAATCAGTTGTCCTCAACTCATTCACAATACTTAGAAATCGTTCTAGTATTGATTTCAACCTCTCTCCTTCCTTATACTTGAACCTTTACAACTGTTGCTTCAATCTTTGCTTCTTTATGTTCTTTAGTTCAGTATTCCCTTCATACATCTCAAGGATGGCATCATACATTTGCTTGGCAGTTGTGTGATGTGCCACCTTGGTCAGAATCTCCCAAGACAAACCTAGCTTAATCATAGCTAAGGCTTTGTCATCCACCTTTCTCATTCTTTCTCTTACAGCAGCAGTTGCAGCTGCATTTGCACCTTCTTCAACAGCAGTTTGTGGACCATTCTTGATGGAGTTCCACATATCAATATCATTGTAGCATACGACTGCTTCAAAGAGTACTTTCCATTTGATAAAGTTTTCCTGTCCATACAACCTTGGTATCTTGTTAGTAGACACCTCTTGTTCCTCATATCCAGACATTTTTTAAAAAAAAATCAGTTTTTTGTAAAAACAGAGTTTCAAAATAATCAGATCTGAAAACAGAATGCTCAGGTCTGATGTGTCTGATGTGATTAGAACAAGATTTAGATATAAAGATTAGAACTTTAATTGAAATAAGGAAGAGAAAACACCGGTAGATTGTAGATCTAGAAGAAAAATGAAAAACAGGGCTGCTGACGTCACAAATCAATCGAACAGTGGTCTGCTTACGTCATTCTTCTTCAAACCTTCAATCAGCAACAATCTTTCCAAAATAGCAGTAACAAGCTCTGATACAACTTGTCGGGTCCCTCGATTTCAGCTGGATCTTAATTAATCATGTCATAACTCACACAGATTAATGTGTTGACAAGATACTTAATGACGGGTTGCTATATTTAGAAAGATATCCGTTTGTTAAAGGTGGAATCAATAACAAACATACGGTTGCAAAGAATAATCAAAGGTAGAAAGCACACACAGGATTCACTCAAAATATTTCCATCTATATAATTTTCATCATACAAAGTGGATAATCGATTTAGGGTTTTTAGGAATCCTAGGACAGTCGTCGCTTTCAAGAAATATTCTTTCTTATCCGAAAAGTGTAAAGGCTCAAAGTCCGTGTCCTCTATCTCTTTTGGCGGCGTGCCCTAAACATTCTATTTATAGGCCTGCCAACCTAGGACAGCTGTCATTCCTTCTAGAAACCCAAAATACAATCATACATATTCAAATTACATATTCAAAATATACTAAGTGTAAAACAAGTCTTCTGGGTAGGCTTTGCACCAATCTTGTCTTTCCGAGTATGCTCGGCCATCCTTCATAACTTGGTAACATAGAAGTGTGCTCGGGATCAGTTTCTGGGTAGACTTTAATTGAAGAGTATTTTACCAAGTAAAATACTCACCGAGTAGACTTCAGTCTTCTTGACTTTGCCAGACTTTTCCCGACAACTCCTTACAAGCAACCTTGTTCTTCAATGATCCATTTCAGCTCTTTGCTATAAAATAACTTATTAGCAAAGTATACTCGGGAGTACTGTTCCTTGCTTAAGCTGAACCTTGCCCGATATTACTTAGAGATATTCCTTTAGATTATCAAGCATACTTGGATCATACTTATTAATGAATACCTTGCCCGGTCTTCCAATCACTTGGCTTCTTGGACTTGGTCAACCAAACCTTACTCGGAAGAGTAATATACTTGGCTCTGAAGAACAGACTTGCTTGATAAAGTGAACCTTGCCCGGATTTACATAACTAGTGTACCTTACCCGGCAATGCACTAATTTGCAAACCCTGCTCGGATATCCACTAAAGAAGACTACTTGAAGTAAACCTTGCCCGGTACGCAAAATATCGTACCCGGCTAAGTAAAAGCTTGCTCGGATGTCTAAGGTGTGCTCGGATCCATTACTTAGCGAAATCAGAGGAGGTTGAGAAGATTCCAATCTTCCATGTACTTCATTTAGGTCAAATCTTTGACTCAACAATCTCCCCCTTAGGTCAATTTCTTGACTCAACGAAATCTACATTCCTAAATGGAAAGATAGAAGAGGAGGTGTATGTTTCTCAACCACCAGGTTTTAAGGACCCTATTTATCCGAACAGGGTGTATAAGCTAAATAAAGCCCTGTATGGACTTCATCAGGCCCCTAGAGCTTGGTATGATGAACTGTCAAATCACCTACTTGAAAATGGTTTTCAAAGGGGAGCTATTGACAAGACCCTCTTTTACGAAAAGAAAGGAAGAGATTTGTTATTGTTACACGTTTATGTGGATGACATTATTTTTGGGTCAACCAATGAAAAAATGTGTATGGAGTTTGAAGAGGTGATGAAATCCAAGTATAGCATGAGTTCAATGGGAGAAACGAACTTCTTACTTGGCTTACAAGTTCAGCAGAAGGCTGATGGGATATTCATTTACCAGTCTAAGTATGTACAGGACATACTTGACAAATTCAAGTGTAATGATCTGAAGAAAGCTTCAACTCCAATGGATTCAAAAGAAAAGATGGTTGCTGATGAAAAGGGGGAGCCAGTGGATGAGTAAGAATACAGAGGAAAAATTTGTTCACTGATGTATCTAACTGCCTCAAGGCCTGATAACATGTTTGTGGTTTGTGTTTGTGCTAGAATTCATTAAAGTCCTAAGGTCTCTCACATGAATGCAGTCAAAAGGATCTTTAGATATTTAAAGGGAAGACCTGACTTGGGAATTTGGTATCCAAAGAACCAATCTTTTGATCTAATAGCCTACACAGATAGTGACTATGATGGATGCAATATGAGTAGGAAGTCCACTTCAGGATGATGTCAATTTTTTGGTGATAGATTGGTGTCATGGCAATACAAGAAGCAGACAACAGTGTTAATCTCAACTGCAGAAGCTGAATACATTGCTGCATCTGCCTCCTGTGCACAAGTCCTCTGGATTCAGAATCAAATGCTAGATTATGGTCTGAATTTCTTAAACACCCCTATTTACATTAATAATACTGCTGCATCTTTTATTGTTAAGAATCTTATGCAACATTCCAAGACTAAGCACATTGAAATCATACATCACTTCATAAGAGATTGTAGTGAAAAAGGCTTAATTGAAGTGAAAAAAAGTTGACACAGGTGATAATTTGGCTGACCAAACCACTTGATAGAACCAGGTTCAACTTTCTTCTGAAAGCCCTGGGAATGATCAACTCCAATGAAGTCTGATTCATGATGTGTGCTTGTTATGCAAACTGACTATCTTTTCAAGTCCTAGTGAATGTTGTGTGTATGTGTTTTGAATATGATACTCTTCATGTTGCCTGATATGTGCTTAATTGACTATTTGTGCAAAGTTAGGTATCCTTGATGCTTATGCTTACTTATCAGTTGATATGTGTGTGATGTCATGATAAGTGATTCTGAAGTGAAATACCTGATTATGCATGCTTATCTGATATATTTATTAAATGTTTGATTATGTGTCTTATCTGATCAGATGATGTAATTAGGATAGGCTATACTATGCATCTTAGAAATGTCTGCTTGTTGTGATAATTTCATTAATGGTTAAGATTTGAATATGCTGCAAATGTTTGTGTCAAAATGTGTCTTTATGTCAAAATTAAATGATCAAATGAATTTTCAAATGAATTTTGCATAATCACAATATTTTGATCAAAAGATGATCAAATTGTTTATGGTGTTGAGATATGATAAGACTATTCAGGTCAAGCTTTAAAGAAGCTTAAAATGATTTTTAATGGAAAGTCTCAAAAGAATTACTTTTGCTGAAAATTATGTCATTTGCCCAAGTCTGAGGAGCATATACTTGTATATGGTTGGTCCTGTCATCTACTTGTAGATTTGAAAGGATAGCCATTAGTCCAAAGACTGAGAGCATTTGGGGCAATAGTAATTTATTCTTTCATTTAAAATTTATGCCATAGACTCTAAGCCAAAAGGACATATACTTATTTGTGTGTTTGGTCCTGCTGTTTACCTGTAGACAGACAGGATAGCCATTAACGTGGAAGCTAAGAGTACTTGGGGTGATTGAATCAATTAAAATGGGAAATGATAGTACATTGACTACTTAGCCAATCATATGGATTTAATAATCTAATAAGGCACTTCATACAATCATTAACATTGCTTTCCCATGATGTGTAAAATCTAAGGTGATATAAACATAAAGAATCTGCTAAGCTTTATGTGGAATTACATTGTTTTCTATGCATGTTCCAAGATAAATCTTTCCGAATGATAGGTAGAAAAGTGATTATTCAGTCATACGCGAGCCCGTTGGTATTTGGTCCCCAAAATGATATATTTAAATGATAATGACAAAGAACAAATGCTGAGCAAAAAGTAAAGCATAAACAACACAATGTTGTTATGTGCTCACAGTTAAAAAAATACCCATAAGTTCTGTCATTAAATGTTTTTAAACCTAATCCAGGGGGTCAAAGTCAAATCGGGGTGATCTGGAGAAAGCCAAATAAGCCTTGAGAATAGATATGGAGCATCAGAAAACAATATATGTTATCCATTAAGTATTATGCAACGTAATTGAACATTTATCATATCACCAAGGAAATGAAATTTGTGTTAAGTTTAGACCTGTTGTTAACCTGTCTATACTGATAATGAAGTATTGAAAAAGCTATTTAGTCAATATGATCCCATCCTTGAGATCTTTTCAGAAAAAGAAAGAAACTGTTTTGAAAGGAAACATGACTGAAATTTGATCTCTAAATGCACCATTTACTCTTAAACAATGATCTTTAATGAAAAATATGTTTGAAAATTGGTTTAGTAAAAAAGTGTTGCATTTTACCTTCAAAAAGGTTGAATATGTATTTTCGGGTAAGGTTTGATGTTTTATAACCTTTCCGAGTATACTTAGATGTTTTTGTCTAAGTTTATCCATATCGAGCATAGTTTGAAGTTTTTATACTTTTAGGGTAGAGTTTATCATTTTATCTGAAACTTCACTCTTCCGAGAAGTCTTGATATCTGATTACGTGTGAATATGTATTTCTAGAAAGCTTTAACAAGTTCAAGTTTTTCTAGCACACTTAACTGTTATGTAAGATATTTGACTTGTTTCTAGCAAGATTTGCATCTTAAATGTTGAGTATGATGATTCTAGCATGCTTTTACTTAGTTTGTATTGCCTAGCAGACCTTACCAATTTGTTTAGAAATACAACTGTTTACTAGCAAGCTATTTGATATGTTACTATTCACTAGCAAGCTTTATGATCTTTAAACTTTCTAGCAAACTTCACTATTTTATAGATTGTTAGTCAGTCGAGCAAAGCTTTGTGAATGAATGTCACTTTCAGCAAGCTTTAATGCTTTTAAACTATCTAGCACACTTTTGTGATTGTTGCTTGTTTAAACTTTGTGACTTTGAGTGTGTTTAAACTTTAAATTCTAGCACCTTAATGATTATTTGGATATGAATATGTTTCTTTGAAATTACAAGTGTTTTCGGGCAAACTCCGTTTCCCATGCACACTTTATGTTTCGAGCAGACTTTGAAATTTTCAAGTGTTCTCTCAACATACATGGTAATTTCTTACTTTTCTTCTCGAGTACACCTTGTGTCTAGAACTCAAATCTAGCACACTTTGCTTGTTGAACATTTCCTAGGGCACACTATGTGTAACAATCTACTTAACTGATTATTTGTTGTTTATACATTTTCGAGTAAGGTTTGAGTTTGTCAGACATTCGAGCATGGTTGACAAATAGAAATAAGATTATTTTGGAATTCTTAATTGATTCCTAGCAAGGTTGCCTATTTGATGATTTATACTTGATTATTTTTCTTGTGATTTATTTCTCGAACAATCTTGTATTTCAAGTAATCTTCCTTCACTTTGTTCTCTTAGATTTAATTTTAACTTTTTAATAACTCAACCATTCTGAAATGCCTGGTGACAAATATGCTTTACTTTTGGGTGAACGCCTTTATGAACAAAATGACAAAATAAATTGAAAAATCTAGCGTGCAAAAGAAAAGAAGGAATCAAAAGAACTTTTTCAGAAACTTTTTCTTCCACCAATTATATAACTGTACTTTAATGACAAGTCAGTTTCATCACAAAAGAGAATTTACTTGTCTCATTAATGAATTATGTTATATTTAAAGAGCATCTGTTTTAATTTAAACTCACATTGTTTGTGTTGTGTAGGTATCTACATTCTTCAAGGAGACGGTTTGATTCGAAGCATTCTAATCATTTATTCTCTTTATTTGCTAATATTTATTCAAGATCTGAATATCTATCTAACTAACACACTTTCTCTGCGTATTTCTTTACTACAAATCCCGAAATGAATCACATCTCGGGCAGTTCCAATATCCAGAAAAGCCATTTTTCAGAATTTGAAGATGAACTACAAAAGGCTGTAAAGAAAGTTCAAACCCTAATGACTGAGGTTGAGAATACCTCAGCTGCCCCAAAACAGGGGGAGAACTCACTAATTCAGGGGCAATGCACTAAATCTTCTGTCAATTTATGATGACAACGTCTCAGATGACGAAAATGCAAACCTTCCAAAAGAAGAAAAATATCAAGATAATAAAAGAAAGAAGCTCAAGGAAAAAGAAATTGCTCAAGACACTGAGAAGATAAAGACCATTAATTCTCCAAAAATGAATGAGAATATCTTGGACATTGATAAATCAAAGTTAAAAGCCCAAAAGATATATGAGCAAAGAATGATAGAGATGCAAGACAAAAAATATTTGAATCAACTATTGACTGATGAGGAATTTAATGAGCAAAGAGAAATGTTGAAACACTTTGAAGCTAAGAAGAAATCAATGGATGATTCGAAGAATGAAAATCAGAAGGAGGTTCCACAAGCTGTAATCGAAAAGTTTTTGTATGATTAAGAAATACCAAACGGAGTGCTAGTATCTTTACTCAAGCTGATTAAAAAAGAAGAACCAGAAATAGAGATGAAAGAAAACTAGACTCTGTAATTGACAAAATTTCACAGGTCTTAAGTGATGAAAAGACACTCAAAAACAATGAGTCAGTAAATGAAGATTTGAGAAGGAAATATGAGTTGAAAGAAGAAATAGAAATTCAAACATTTCTAAGCAAGTATGGTGGGAAACTGATGTTTCTTGTGAAAAATGGGATTCCTTTTGACACTGTCAAAGTCATGAAAAAGAAAGAGATTATGAGCAGCTTTAAAAGGATAAAAGAAAAATTAACAAGTCAAGGAAAGGACAATGCTCAATCTCTAGATGGTAAAAACAAGGGCATATCCAAGAAAATGTTTAATCTATCAAAGACTGGGAAAGCCAAAGTAAAGGTATTCTGTGAGAAGTCAAAGTCATCTATCTCCAAACTGAACACTACAAAGAACAGAAAAAGGACAATGGTTACTCGACTAAAATCAAAACAAATACTCTTGAAGGTGGATGAACCTTTTGTTAAAGCTGAAGCAAAAGCCAAAAGTTCTCAAGTCAACTGCAACATTATGGAATATTTTATGATTCTAGGACTGAACATCTGAATGTTATGATGGAAAATGGAAAACTTAAGAAAATCTACTTCAAATTTGCCTTCAGAAAGTTCAACCTAGAGCAGTTCTCGCTGCACTGCACATATCTGATTATCATGTAAGACATAGGTCTACCAGTGTGCAACATCTTGAACTATTGAAATATTTAAGGGATCAAGCAAAATTGGGTTTTCCCTGTCTGAACTGGTTAAAAGGGTCAAATGGAAAAGATTCAGTGACTGAGAACCCAAGTTTTGCAAACCAACCACTTTCTGTCATCAAAGACTGCAACAAAATTGAAAACATACTTTATGACGACAGAAATGGAAGGTTTCTGATGAGAAACACAAACGACTGTATGAGCCACTGTGTCTCAAGTGAGTCTGATTTTGAACTTCTTTGTGCTGAGGATCTTGAGGAAATCATAAAACGGAATTTGTCTCTTCAACATCCACACCACAGGAAAATTGCTCTATTTCAGCAAAAGGCTGTTGAAATCATGTGCTCAAGGAGATAAAGATGCAACTTAGAATAAGATGAATTTGAAATGTCCATATGACAAGTTATGAGTTGTAATCTTTCTTTGTTATGTAATTTGATTTTAATTTGATGTGTATTTGACTAAGTGTATGTAACCTTAGAGGTGTTTTGGGTCAGCTGAGGTGTTCCAATCTAGGGGAGACTGTTGAGTCAAGATTTGACTTGAAATGATCTAAGAAAGTCTAAGGAAGATTGGAATCTTCTCAAAATCCTCTAAAATCGCAATGTATGGAAAACCGAGCACACTTGGACATCCGAGCAGGGTTTTACTTGTCCTAGCAAGGTATTTTGCCTATCGGGCAAAGTTATCTTCTTGAAGTCTTCTTAAGTGTCACTTCATCTAGCAAAGGTGTTCTTCTAGCCGAGCACAGTTTGCTTACTAGCAAACCCTTGGCTAAACCAAGCTTTTGAAGCCAAATATTTGGAAGATCTAGCAAGGTTTGATTAATAAACAGTAGTCCGAGCATGCTTGTTGAAAGTGATTAATAAACAGTAATCGATTTACATTTGAATGAATCATTTATATAAATGGAAATCTTTTGAGTTATTGTTTGTGTCTGTTACATTTTATTAACCTCTTTAGCAATAAACTTGTTTGTTTCTAATTCTGCAGTTAACAAACATTAATCTTACGCAAATTAGCAACCGTCATTAACCTTCTGGTCGACACATTTATTGCGTGGGTTATGACTTTATTGTGAGTGTGAGCGATCAATATCCAGGACCGACAATGTTTTGGGCGAAAACCGACAAACATGCACCTTTTTCTTCCCTTTCTTTCCATAAATGAACACAGTGTAAGTAAGGAAATCTAAAAAACTTAGTGTTCTTATAATATTATTAGATTTCTTACATAATTCACCTCATTTGATTACTTTACCTAATGCAACATAATACTAATAATTGTGAATTTTACCCCAACAGTCAAAATCACCAATTTGTTTCAATACAAGTCAAAATTCTCATCCTCAAGTTGATTATTTCTCAATTTTTCTAGGGTTTATAAGAAAAATCAAATTAACCGTAGATCAACATCTAACTGATCGGATCCAAATTAAAATTTACAATGATATTAACCGTTGTTACAAATATCTAATCCAAAAAAGTTCAAATTTAGAAATTGATTTGAGTTTACTGGAATTACTCACCACAGTGGTTTTAGGATGCTGCTAGCCGTCGAGATCAGAGTAAATGAGTGTATAAATTGAGCAAATAATTCTAGGTTTATTTCTTAGTGCAGCTTCTGTCATCGTCAGCATAAAAAAATCCTAATCACCTATTGAAAGCCCCATAAAATATAAATTCTTAAACAAAATGTTACCGATTCATAATTATGATATCCTCAACTGAACGAGCTCGATCGATTAATGATATCCGCAATACGCGATGGACCCAGAAGACCCCATCGCGTATCGTGATGGGTTTCTAAGACGGGAAATTTAGGGTTTTTATGTTTTGTATCTTAGGACGACCCTATCATTCCATAACCAGTTCCAGACAGTATTGAGAGCAAGGAAAGGACGAATCCATCATTCCAAATCATACCGAGATCAAATACATGTTCATTATTATCATAATTGAAGATTCCATGATAGTAAGGCTCGGCTAAATCCTTCGAGTCATACCCGGGATGTAAAGTTTGTATCATTTTCATTTTTCTGATGTATGAATACTTTGTAACTATTATTGATTAATCTATGAGTATTGATGTTTAGTATTTTTTTACATTCAGTCAGTTTAAATTTACGTTGATCAGAACGATTAGTTTGTCGGTTGCTATAATAATTGCTCATAAGACTGTTTTGACTAGTTTAATTCAATGAAGCATGAAATTGCCCTTAGTTGAGTCACATTGGTAGGGATTGTTTGATAACCAGTGTCGTGTGTTAGCGATTTTTGGTGCCTAAGATTTAGCTCGTTAGTCAGTTTGTGTTTATCAGTTATAGTTAATCTGTTAGGCTGCATGAGATTACTGGCTCTGTGCATACTTGAACCCCCCCGGGAGTGATTTGCTTTTATTAATTGCTTGAATTTTTTAAAGTGTTTAATCAATATTAAAACTCAATCATATTTTCTTGTGCGGTCAGCACTACCATTCATTCTTCATAATATTAGAATTTGTTTGCACGATTACATTGACCACATACTTTTCGTGTTCGACACCCTACTTACCCTAGCTTGCTTAGGTAATTTGGAACTTGAGTTAATTGTTTTTGAATAGATAGCGACAGTCTAGCAGAAAGGGTCCTCGGGAAATGCAGACGACTCGGTACACTCGAAGATGGATGTGTTGCTAATGGTTGTTACAGATAATTAGGTTGATACTAAGAAATAGTTTGAGTTACGGGATAATTCAGTGGAGGCAATGTCAAAGCAGATTGGTCAGCTCGCAGCAAATATGGCAAAGTTGCAGAAGAGTGCGGGTCAACTCCCGAGTGTTCCCATGGTCAACCCGAACCACTACAGCTCGAGTTTGAAAAAGAACGTTAACCAGGTAAGTATTTTAAGAAATGGAAAAAAGTATGATAATAAAGTTGGGGTTCCACCACCATTGGTTGAGAGGGTGGTGGAAGGAATTGATGAAACTATCGTTAGTGATGACGAGCTGAAACCGGTTAATTTAAATGAATCTAATAAAAGTGAAAATAATATTAATAAACCGGTCCCGAGAGAGCATACCAACAATCCTAAGGACAAGGAGAAGGTGCATTGTTGGCGCCATCTAAGGCGAAGATGGCATCCAAAAGGGGACCACAACAAGAAGAAATGTGGGAAACGTTTAAACAAGTTAAAATTAATATTCCCCTTCTAGATGCCATAAAACATATTCTCGCCTATGCGAAGTACTTGAAAGAATTGTGCATACAGAAGAGGAGTCATAAAATTTCCAAACAGATCGATTTTATCGAGAGTGCAATCCTTTCGGGTGCTTTTCCACCCAAGCTACAAGTTCCATGAACGCCCATTATACCCATTCAATTGGGTGATATTAAAATTACACGGGCACTACTAGACCTTGTATTTCCACCCAAGCTACAAGATCCGGGAACACCAAGTATTCTCCCGGGAAGTCTATACGATCAGTATGACTTTGGTCCGCTTTGGGAAGCCGCCACCATGGTTGTTTTAGCTGATCAAACACTGAAACTTCATCGGGGGATACTGACGTTATTGTCAAGGTGGAAGATTTTTACTTTCCAGTTGACTTATTGGTCCTCGATTATGTTTTGGGAGAAAGGACCGCCCAGCCCACGGTTATCCTCGGTAGGCCATTTTTGGCCACCGCAAATGACAACATTAATTGTAGAAATGGTACTGCTAACAAGGCATTTGGTAACTTTAAGTTGAGGGTTACTATTTTCACACATGGAAATAATTCTCCGGTCGATGACGAGTGCTTCATGGCTGATGTCTTTGACGAGTGTGTCCCGCTATACGAATATGTCGTTAGCACGGATGAAACAACGGTGATGTGTTGTTTGTTTGACAGGTTACTGGTGGAAACATATAAGCTGCTTGAAGAGGAAGAGAGACAGCTGGAGTTTGCAGCTGTGCGAGGAGACTATCCACCATGGTCAATTCAGGTGTAAGCACTTCCCGAGAAATCAGATACTGGGTTGAAACCGTCACTGCAGGAGGCATCAAATGTCGAGCTAAAGTAGCTCCCAAAGCATTTAAAATATGCTTTCTTTGGTAAGAATGAAACTTTACATGTTATCATAACTTCTATTTATCTGTTGAACATGAAAGTGCTTTGATGGCAGTGCTGATTGCAAACAAGGAAGCAATCGGGTGCACGATAGCGTTTGAATGAAATCAGTCCCTCAATTGTGATGCATAAAATCTTAATAGATCCTGATGTCAAACCCGCACACGATGCTTAGCGGAGGTTGAACCCGAACATGCGGGAAGTAGTGAAGAAAGAAGTGATGAAGTGGCTAGATGCTGGGATTAATGTTGCCATCTCTGATAGCATGTGGGTAAGCCCAACACAGACAGTTCCGAAAAAAGCGGGCATCCAATTTGTCAAGGAAGACTCTAGGTAATGAGGTCGCCACCCGGCCAGTAACTGGGTGGCGTATTTGTATTGATTATCGAAAACTGAACGCTGAAAATCGAAAGATCACTTTCTGCTTCCGTTTATCGATCAAATTGTTAAAAAGCTATCTGGTCAAAATATTTATTGCTTTTTAGACCGGTATTCCGGGTATAACCAGATACCTATTCATCCTGAAGATCAGGAGAAGACTACGTTTACGTGACTGTATTGCACTTTCGCATTTAGGCGAATTCCATTCAGGCTATGTAACGCCATCTCCACCTTTCAAAGGTGCATGATAAGTATATATTCCGATATGGTGGGGGAGTCTCTAGAAATTTTCATCGATGATTTTTCGATTTTCGGCATGTTTAAATCAACTCGAAAAAGTATTGAAAAGATGTGTTGAAACAAACTTGGTTCTTACTTGGGAAAAGAGCCATTTTATGGTCCAAGAGGGGATTGTTTTGGACCATGTCGTGTCAATTTGTTGGATTGAGGTGGATCGAGCTAAGGTTCATGTTATTTCCACTCTATCTCATCCCACGAATTTCAAGGGCATTAGATCGCTTTTGGGGCACGTCGGGTTTTATAGACGATTTGTCGGTCCCGTATAACTCACTTAATCGCTCACTTACTCACTATCGTAACCCACACAAACGTGTCGGAAAGAAGGTTACGACGTACTGTTTTTGTGAAAAAAACAAAAGAATATTAAAGGCGGAATCAATAATACTCTTAGTATTGCTCAACGGACAGAAAAGTAACAAACACAAAAAGTAACTTAAAAGATTTCCATTAATATTATGAAGGATACAATGAAAATCGATTAGGTTTTCTAGGGGGAATATCTGTATTATTGGCAGCTTTCCGTACAGAATGAATTCAGCCGTCAAATAACAATATTCTCTTAGTGTCCGTTGTTGTCATAGGTGTGCCCTAAAGTTTCCATTTTTAGGTCTGCCCTGACACCTGACATTCCTATAGAAACCCCTATGATTGATACTAAACATATGCAAACTTATTACAAAAGTTACTAAGTGTAAACACATCTTCGAGTAAGATTTCAGCTTTTGTCTTTATCGAGCAGACCTAATAACCATAAGTTTTCTAGAGAACAGTTCTCCGAGTAAGCTTTACTTAGAATATTTTCCTTAGAAAATATTCATCAAGCAGACTTCAATCTTCCTGATAATATCAAACTTTTCTCGATATGTATCCTACGAGCAAACTTGTTCTTCAGAGATCCCTTACACCTTTTGTTACTTAACTTATTTGAACAACTTCAAGTGTGCTGGTGACACTGTAGCATTCTCGAGGTTGAAACTTGTTCGTTAGAAGTCCTTAAGTACTTTCTTCATCAGCTTCCTTCAAGCTTGCTGGGAACACTGTTTATTATAAATAAACCTTGCTCGATCCACCAAAATACTTGGTTTTAGTTTGGTTTAGTCAAGTGTTTGCTCTGAAACAAACCTTGCTTGACTTGAAGAACAACCTTGCTTTATGAAGTGTAGTTTGCTCGAACTTACACTTAAGAAAAATTCCAGAAGATAACTTTACTCGAAGAGCAAAATACCTTGCTTGATGAAGTTTTGGCTTGCTCGGATGCCTAAGTGTGCTCGATTTCCATACTTAGTCATTTTCGAAGGAGGTTGAGAAGATTCCAATCTTCCTTAAGTTTTTTCTCATCCCAACAATCTCCACCTAGATTGGAACACACTCAGCTGCACCAAACCAACTATTGGTTACATACACTTTTCAAAAATACATATCAAATTTTCAAAAAGCAAAATTACATAACTTAATAAAATAATTTTACATATGAGAATTCTGTCACAAGGACATTACAAATCAAACTAAAACAAACGAGAAGTGTCTTCAATATCTTGAACTTGTTGCCTCTCTTCTTCTGCTATGTTTGACTGTAGCGGCTTTCTCCTTGAATAAGAAGATCTCCATGTGGTGTGGATGTTGAGAGGGCCGATTCCATCTGATTATATCCTCCAAATCCTCCATATAAAGATACTCCAACTTGATGTCATTTGAAATTATATGGAGTAACTTCCCTTCAATGTTTCTTAGCAAGAACCTTCCATTTCTGTC
The DNA here is from genome assembly GCF_021521415.1 of Bidens hawaiensis. NCBI lineage: Eukaryota > Viridiplantae > Streptophyta > Magnoliopsida > Asterales > Asteraceae > Bidens > Bidens hawaiensis. The sequence goes on along the minus strand of NW_027493124.1, from coordinate 209,141 downwards.
ATCATACAGAATGTCTACAATTTGGTCATTTCTTTTGACTTTTGGGATTTGAATATCCATTTCCCTTTCAGTGTTGCTACATTCTTAGATAACAAATCATGATTTGCTCGATGAAATTGCAAATATAGTTTTCTCAATTTCTGACTTTGTTGTATTTAATCTTTTTCGTTTGTTCAAACAAGGAAATCCCAACTTGAATTGTTCTTTTAAATATCTCAATAGTTCAAATTGTTGTGCACCGCTTATCTGATAATCAGATAAGTGAAGAGCTGCTATCACAGTCAATTTCTCCAGATTAAAGTTACCGAAGTCATCTTTGAAGAAGATTTTCTTAATTTCTCCATCTTTCATCAGAACATTCAGACATTCAACTCTGAAATCATAAAACAGTCCATCTGGTATGATACCATCATTGTCCAGATGAATTTATTCTTTAACCTTTGCTCTTGATGTAGTTTGAGGTACCTTGAAATTTGTTTCTCTTTTGCAGGTTGGAACTGAAATTCTTGTGGTATGTCCTGACCTTTTTCCTTCTTTTTCATCAGTTGGCATAGAGGATGAGAAGTTTGGCTTTCCTAGAGATGTCGTCTTTGCTATTCTCATATTCCTTGATTGGAAAGTTTTCTTCTGAGTCACCCTCTTGTTCTTTTCATTACAGAGTTGAGCATTTTCTTTTTCCTCTTTCAGAATTTTTCCTTTTATGACCTTGAAACTACTCATGATTTCTTTCATTTTCATGATTTTCAACGTGTCAAAAGGAACTCCATTTTTCACAAAATATCTTGGTTTCCCACCATATCTGAACAGAGCTTTTTATTTTTCAATTTTTCTTTCTGTTCATTAGGACTCTTAACAGTCCTTTGATTGTTTTCTTAATCTAAGGCCTTTGTGACTTTTTCAATCACATTGTCTAGTTTTTCTTTTGCAGTTTTCTTGTTCTTCATTTTTGGATCAACTTGAGTAATGACACAAGCACTCCCTTTGGAATTTCTTCATCATTTAAACATTCATCAATTACATCTTGTGGGACTTCTTCTTGATCTTTATTGTAGTTGAAATCCTTTGATTTCTTCTCAGCTTCAAACTATTCCATCATTTTCCTATGATCTTCAATTTCCTTTTCGGTTAGCATTTGATTTAGGAATACGTTGTCTTTTCTGTCATTCTTTGCTCAAAGACCATTTTCGATTTTATTCAGATTCATTAATATACAGAATATCGTTATTTTCATTTGAAGAAATAATTTTTTGCAAACTATCAGTTTCTGATGCAATCCCTTTTCCTTTGAGCTTCTTCCTTACTCGAATACCTTATTAGCATGAAGTTTACTCGATTTCACTTTGACGAGTTAAGAAATAACAGATTTTAGATATATTCACTCAAGTATACTCAAAAGTAGAGTTTAATCGACAATACTTCAAAAGTTCAAAGTATTCTTGAGAAGACTTGTTATAATATAATACAAGTATGCTCAAAGCATAAAGTGTACTCGTGGAGTAAAGATTGCTTGAAAGCACCTGAAATTTGCAAGTATGCTTGGAGAAAACTTGAACTATTGTAGGAATAACCAAGTGTGCTCAAAGTATGAAGTTTGCTCGACAAATGAAGTTTACTCGAAAACACTTGCAATTTCAGAAAATGTTATGTAATTCAATGAAGTATGCTAGACAAATACTTATATCAACTAAAAAAACCAAGTTTACTCGAAACAAGTATTTAAAGCATATTCATACAAGTATCACATATTCATCAAGTGAGCTTGATAAAGACAACTTTCTAAACATCTAAGTTTACTCGAAAGTAAATAATTATCAAAGTGTACTCGAGAATACATGAATAATTCTCTTAAGGACAAATAAGTATCAAGTATGCTCGAATGAGTTAAACTTCAAATAAACACACTTCAGTTTACTCGAAAGTTTTGAAAACATTAAAGTATACTCGAAATTACATATGCAGACATATTCAAGATAAAATACAACACTTTTTGACTTAAACCTTTCATAAAACACTTTTATCATTAAATCTCACAGTTAAGAGCAAATGGTGCATTATGAGATCAAATTTCAGTTATTTCCTTCCAAATATTTTTCTCTGTTTCTGAAAAGATCTCAACATGGGATCATATTGATTAAGTAACATTTCAATACTTCATTCTCAGTATTATTATGACAGATCAGACAGGTTAATAGCAGGTCTAGACTTAGCATGAATTTCATTACATATTGGTGATATGTTTAAAGTTCAATTAGTTTGCATAATACAAAAATGGATAACACTTATTGCACTATGATGTCCCATATCTCTTCTCAAAGCTTATTTGGTTTTCCCCAGGTCACCCCAAACTGACTTCAACCCCGTGATATTTGGTCAAAATATTTTTATGACAGAACATTTAAATTTTCTTTATGAATTGTTTTTTCAAAATTTTCAAACGTGTTAAGGTTAAACGTTGGACTGACATGCCACGCAGTTCGGACTTACATGTCTTTAATTAAATGTGTCAAAGGACTTATATTGATGCCCCCACCTCTGTAGTTCTACAATTAACCCTCTTGTTTGCATTTCTTTCAAAATTTGTGAACATATATCAACTTTTGGTTCATTATAAAAATTTTGCTCACATTTGTTCTTTGTCATATACATAAGATGTTTCATTTTTGTTGACCAAATACCAACAGGTTCATGTATGACTGGGTAATCAATTTTCTGCCTATCATTCAGAGATATTTATCTTGAAACATGCATATTCAATAATGTAACTCCACATTAAGTTTAGCCTTTTCATTATGTTTATATCACCTCAGTTTTTACACATCATATAAAGTAACCATACATATTAATGACTGCACTAATAGTCTTTTTAGCCTATTAAATCCATATGATTGGTATAAATAGTCAATCTACTATCATTTCCCAAAGGTTGGATCAATTTTCATTGGAAACCTTTTGATCTTCTACAAAGTTTTGAACTGAATAATTTTATCATATCTCTGCACCATCAACTTGCTCAGTTTGTTAAAAAAATGTTTTTTTTTTTGAAATTTTCTTGAAAGATATTCATTTGAGCATGCAATTTTAACTCGAAAGCATAATTTTGACACAAGCAAAAGGTAACATAATCAAGAATAATCAAAACATGAGTGACATGAATTAACACCGACAGACTTAACATAATGTTCAACCAAGACTAATTATGCAAACTCTATCATGTTTAAACACATCATCACATCAGATTATCCAATATATTCAAAAATATCAGATAAGCACACAGATTCATCATTTCAAATCATGGTCAAACACACTTATAAAGATATTATAAGCATTCACTTAAATCAAACCTAAAGTATCATAGACACCTTAGTCACACAAATTTTCATTCAAAGCGCATAGCAGTTAACATTCACATAATCAATCACATAAACACAACTTTCAATCACAATACCATAAGAATAATCAGTTAGCACAGTGAGCACACATCATTAATCAGACTTCATCAGAGCTTATCATTCCCAAAGCTTTCATGAGAAAATGAAATTTAGTTTTATCTAGTGGCTTGGTGAACAAATCTGCCAAATTGTCACTAGTATCAACTCTTTTCATTTCAATAAGACCTTTCTCACTGCAATCTCTAATAAAATGGTGTCTCATTTCAATGTGCTTGGTCTTAGAATGTTGGAATGGATTCTTGTTAGTACACGGTTTTGCGTCTCGAGTCTTTAATTATCGTTTTTGTATTTATCGTTTATTAATGTAAATGTTATTTATATTAAGTCAAGTTAGTCCGTTAGAAGAACAGTCTAGTTCGTTAAGGATGTTTAACGAACTAGACCTTAAGTTAAGTTTCATCCTGATTCATTAAGGATGTTTAACGAATCAGGGGTTGGTTCATTATTTAATGTAATGTAACAAAGGAGGAGTCTAGTTCGTTACGGAATGTGTAACGAACTAGACCTGTCTTCTATATATATTGGGTTCCTCCACTGTTTAATTAAAGTTTTTGATTTAACCTATTGAACCTCTGTCCGTCTATACTCTAGATCAAAGCCTCACATATTTAATCTATTACTTATTATATACACACCTAATACAACTAATACTAATATATATAATTGATAATCTATAAGAGTAATAATGAACTAGATCCATTAATCGTTTATTAGATCTTAGATTTGGGATCGAAAGACGTTCAAACAAGTGGTATCAGAGCTTTCGGAGATTTGATTGCTCTTGATTTTAATTTGTTATTTAAGGACTGATAAGTATTAATTTGGTATTATTTCATTTTCGATTGTTTTTTTTATCCAATTCACTGTTGAATTGATTGGATACGGATTGAGTTTGGTTGATTTGTTTTTTGGTATGGTATTGGGAAGGTTTGGTGGACTGGATTTGGTAATTGGATTGAATTCGTGTTGGATTGGTTTGGATCTGAGTTTTTGCCGAAATAGGGCATTGATTTGGTCAAACTGATTTGTTTTTGAGTGTATTAATTTAAGAGATGGTTTGATTTGGGTTCGCGTTAAGTTTCCGAGTAATTTGATATATTATTTGAGGGATTTGGCGTGATAATGAGATTGTATTACAGATTTGGGATTTGGTTTGGTGTTCTTAGTTTTCCATAAATCTGGAAAATGGTGATGAAGATTTGAAGATCTTCATCACCTGTTGAAGACTCTTCTTCATTAACCTAATTCGTTATAGTATTTCGTAAATTTTAAACAATTCGTTATATTGATCGTTACTTAGTTCGTTGTCTTTCTGATTCGTGTTCTCCAATTCGTGAGACACGTGGCTGATTCGTTAACCTCGAATCTAACAAACTTTTGCCATGTGGCAAAAATTGTCAGAGTTTTGTATAACCGTTTTAACAAACTTATTCGTTATAGTTGATTTGTTATCAACTGTAGCAAGTTCGTTATCTTATTTCGTTACTTTGAATCAAAGATTCGTTATTTGATTCGTTAAGTTGACATTGTGATTCGCTAAGATTTCACTTAGTGATTCGTTACTTGATTCGTTAAGTAAACTTAGTGATTCGCTACCTTGGTTCGTTACTTTGAATTTGGTTTTGTTAACCTGATTCGTTAATCAAATTCGTCAAACTGATTCGTCAATTTGACCTGATTCATTGACCCATTTCATGTGACACTCTTCCAAATCCGTTACACAAACAATTTTTAATTCGTGAAATTTCTAATTCGTTAAACACTGTCCATGATTCGTTAACATTACTGTTCCCAATTCGTTTAAAATTCAACCCTTGAAGTTTGATTGTCTTGTTACTTATCAAGATGGCTGGTTTTTACGCGTTAGCTTCTCAAAACGTGCTCATGTAGCAAATGTTACAATTGGACACTAAAATTGGATCTCATTCCAAGTGTCCTCGATTGATGAAATTTAGTGACTTTGCTAAATGGGAACCTCGTTTTCGTGCTCATATGGGTTCTGTTCACCCTGATTGTTCTTACTGTTTGGATGAAGTGTATACAGTTCCAATGATTGGAGATGAAACAATTGGATTCACACCTAAAGCCATTTCACAATACTCTTAAGAAGAAAAGAAGGCGTTGGAGATTGAAACGAAAGCATACTCAACTCTTACGATGGCATTACCTGAAAATATATTTCATCAAGTTGGTAGCATCAAGATTTGTGCTTTGTTGTTTCAACACATTCGTATGAGGAGTATGGGTAATACTGCAGAAAGCAAGAAGGTGATGTTAAAATTTCAATTTAGAAATTTCAACTTACTTAAAGGTGTGACTGTAGAAGTGATGACAACACTGTTTAATCATCTAATAGCTGAAATGGAAAAGATGAAGTTGGAACCTTCTGAAAGTGATAAGATTGATACCATCAAGAGTGCTTTACCGAGTTCCTACGCAACTTTCTTAATGGTGTTTAAAGAAAATAATTATTTCAGTAATGAAGATTTGGCTGCGACTGAGTTTATGCAAAAGATCGAAGCTCGTGAATATGATCTTAGGTGTCAAAAGTCTTCCAAAAAGAATCAAGATCCAGCTTTTTATGGTGGAAGTATGCCTTTGAGTTCAACAATTTCTCCAATCACTACATTTCTTACACAAAATGCAAGTGACAATGCTACAATTATCTATAGTGATCCACGTGTTTGTTTCTACACTGCCGGAAGTTCTGGGTCACCTGGTGCTTCTGGATCTTCTGGAGGGTCTGGAAATTCAAATCTTGCAAATCAATTCTCATCACAACCAAATATGAACATGAGGGAGGCTGAACAAAACTTTGCTTTCTTATCTTCCTTCATGACTTCTTATGAGAATTTGGTTAGTAGTAAAATTGCCACAAGTGATTTAACTGATGAAGTTTATGACCAAATCGATCCTGATGATTTGGAACTCATGGATTTGAAATGGAATAAGGCAATGATCGTCAAAAAGGTGAAAAATTTCATGCAACGAACGGGCAAAGATCTTCCATCATTAAACAAGAATTTAGGATTCGATAAATTGAAAGTTAAATGTTACAATTGTCAAGAGTTTGGGAATTTTGCCAAAGAATGTGATAAACCAAAGAATGAGTATATTGGTCCTAGAAATCAAGATCGAAGTTCAGCTGGGAAAAATGGAAATGATGCTGTTAAATCTTCTGGAACCAAACGATCTTCTTCTTGGTCACAAGCTATGTTGTCTAACATGGATGGAACTGACTGGTCACAAAGATTGTTGTGCAATGACAATCAAGCTAATCTGGCTATGTTCGGGTCAAATGAAAATTTCCAAGATGCAAGTGGGAGTGAGCTATCTTCTGATAATGATACTGAGTCTGATTCTGATGACTCGTGTGAAAAGCTTCCAACCACTTTTGCTTGCATGGCCAAAATTAATGAGGTAAGTACTTATGTTCCTATTTCTGTTAATGAATCTGCTAATGTGTCTTGTGTTGAATGTGAGAAAAACAAGCCTAAGTTAAGAAGCAATGCAAGAAGAATTGCAACAATTTGCACGTTCAGCTGTTTGGGATCTTATCGACAAACCCACTATAGTTAAGAAGCCTATTCCAACTAAGTGGGTATTTAAATGTAAAAGTGACGATCATGGAGTGATCGTGAGAAACAAGGCATGATTAGTAGTGCAAGGTTTCCATCAGCAAGAGGGTATAGACTACACTGAGGTATACGCTCCGGTTGCAAGATCGGAAGCTATACGTATTTTTCTGGCTTATGCGGCTTATCAGAATATTAAAGTCTATCAAATGGATGTTAAAAGTGCTTTTCTCAACGGTAAACTACACGAGGAAGTGTTTGTGTTACAGCCTCCTGGGTTTGAGGATCCTGATTATCCGGACTGAGTTTATCGCTTAAATAAGGCCCTGTATGGTCTATATCAAGCCCCGAGAGCTTGGTATGGCACTCTTGCTGACCATCTGGCTGATAACGGCTTCAAATAAGGGACTGTTGACTGCACTTTATTTTATAAAAACATTGGTGATGATCTTCTCCTTGTTCAGATTTATGTCGACGACATTATCTTTGGGTCAACAAACGACGCGTTATGTAAGGAATTCGAGAAGTCAATGCAAACTAAGTTCGAAATGAGTTCGATGGGAGAGATGAACTTCTTTTTAGGATTGCAGGTTCACCAGTCTGCGAAAGGAATCTTCATTCACCAAACTAAGTACGTGAACGATGTCTTTAGCCGATTCAAGATTACTGCCGGAAAAATCCCTTCAACTCCTCTCCCCGTGGGTCACAATTTATCATCGGATGAATTGGCGGATACCGTCGATCCTACCCTCTATTGAGCGATGATTGGTCCGTTGATGTATCTCAGTGCTTCTCACCTTGATATAATGTTTGCTGTTTGTTTATGTGCTAGGTACCAAGCTAGTCCCCGAGTGACTCACCTGGTAGCGGTCAAGCGTATTCTTTAATATCTGAGGGGCAATCCAGACATCGGGTTATGGTACCCCAAGGACGATAACTTTGATCTTACCGCTTACTCTAACTCAGACTATGGAGGGTGCAAGATTAACTTCAAATCGACCTTAGAAGGGTGTCAATTCTTAGGTAGCCGGCTTGTTTCCTGGCAGTGTAAGAAGCAGATAACGGTCTCCACTTCAACCGTCGAAGCTGAATATCTTGCAGCCTCGAGTTGCTGTTCCCAGGTTTTGTGGATACAACAACATCTTCGCGACTACGGTTTGAAGTTTGTTACTACTCCCATTTTAATTGATAACTCTGCTGCCATTAGCATCACCAAAAATCTCGTACAACACTCTAAAAGAAAACATATAGAATTTCGATATCATTTCATACGGGATTGTTTTGAAAAGAAGTTAATTAATCTTGAGAAAGTGCATACTGATTTTCAAAGAGCCGATCTATTTACCAAAGCATTTGACAAAACACGTTTTAATTTTCTGCTTAGTTTAAATGGATTAAAAACCCTTGCTGATATCTGGAAACAAGGATGATTATCTTTATTTTCGGTTTATTTTTCTTTTAAGTTTTATTTGGTTTTGGATTTTAGGGGGTGAAAAATAGAAAATACTAAAATGTTGTGCTTTTTGTTTGTATAGTTAAAACCAAAAACATTAAAAATTTTGAAAAAGTAAAAAAAAATATTGTGTTTTCTTGTTTTTATGTCTTTAAAACATTTTGAAAATCCAAAAACATTATAAAATCTTGAAAAACCAAAAATATTTTGTTTTCAGTTTGTATAGAAAAATCTGAAAAACCAAAAACATTGTGAAGTTTCTATTTATTTATAAGAAAATTGAAAAAGACAAAAAGATTGTGTTTTATGTATGTAAAGAGAATATTCAAAAAGATTTTTGCATACATTCGCTGAAAATTATGTCAATTACCTACATTTGAAGGACATAGACTTGTATATGTTTGGTCCTGATTTATACTTGTAAATGATCGGGATAGCCATTTACCTGACAATGGAAAGTTTTTTGGGCATTTTTTATGCGTTTTTACTTTATTCTTTTGTTGAAAACTATGTCGGTTATTTAAGTTTGTGGAACATGCTTGCATGTATTGGTCCTGTTATCTACTTGTAGATTGATAGGATAGTCACTAATCTATAGACTGAAAGTGACTGGGTGATTGAATTTATTTTTATGCTCCTCAAAATTTTGAGTTGTTGAGGCAAAAAGAGGAAATGATAGTACATTGATTATTTGACCACAAATCCAGCAAGAATAAGCTTAAAAGACTGAGTGCTTAATCATTGGTACATTGATAGGTCTTAAACAAACTATTAGGGTAAAGTATGTGATATAAACTAAAAGAAATGCCAAATTGAAAGATGTGTTAGTTTTTAACAAAAATCTCGGTGATGATGGTAGAAATGTAATAACCTGTCATACTCAAGCCTTATATCTGTCTGATCATCCAAAAAATGAAATAAAGCAAATGACAAGCGTTAGGGTTCTGGAAACTGTGAGTCTTTATGCGGCTTAATTATCTGGGTATTCATATGCATGAATATTTCACTCGCTTTTAGAGCAAACCCAACGTCATTAAACTTGATCAATGTTGTACTTCATACAATTTAAACTACTGACTTGATCAAAATCCGCTGTTAGTCATACAATTGTTCCTCCCTTGCGCGCATCTCAATACCAATAAGAAACGGACCCTAGGGGATACAGTGTATGTAAGCCGACAGATTGACTCGTGCATACTCACTCACAATAAAAGGAAACTTGATGCATTGCTCAAAGGTTCTAAAAACTTCAAAAAATTTTGATCTACACTATAATGGTTTAAGTCAAGTTGGAGTGATATGGCAAAAATCAAATTAAGCTTGAACCGAGATTAGAGGCTGATAGTTTCTGATATTCCGTACCCTAATTGAACCATTAATCATATCACAAAAACGCTTGAATGTTTGTTATAAGATTTAAGTGGACAACAATATCAATGACCGACTTAACACCAGTCACAATATCGCTGAAATATAAAACTGTGATTGAAGGTCAATTTAGTCAATATGATTCTCTACTCAAAACTCAACAAAAATCCAAAAATATGTACTGCTTTTGAAAAATTATGCAAAAACACAAAAACATTTTTTGTTCTATGTTTTTATTTTCGGATATTTTTCTTGTAAATATTTTACATTACAAGTTCAAAATACCAAAAAGATTTTGCTTTTTTATTTTACTTATTATTTAAATTCTTTTAAGTTATGTGTTTCAAAATGTAAAACACATTAAGGTATTTGATCATCGAGATATGAGATCTCGTTGATTTATTTAAGTTATTTGAATTGGTATCAATATTTAATTATTCATTTATTAATTAATTGAATTGATTTAATTATTTAATTTAAATTTACATAAGTGTAATTCGTTAGTTATATATAACGAATCTAAGTCATTCAGAACGAATTAGACTCTAGTTCGTTAAGTTAATTCGCTCTCGCAACTCTGTAACGAATGACTTCTAATTCGTTAAATATAACTTAACGAATCAAACACGAATTACAGCTAATTCGTCATTGTTTTGTCTTAAATTTTAACAAAATGACTCTAATTCGTTATACCTCGTGTGCATATATGATAACGAATCATCTGATTCGTTAGTTTAAATTTAAACGAATCTGATGACTCAGCACATTTGAAGTGGTGTCGTTTTAGACTACTTAGGGATTCGTGACGCCGATTCGTATCCACTATTCACTTTCTACTTCCATTCCTACTGTTACTCTGGCCAATTTTTTAAAAATTTCCGACCATTGTTATATCGTGTTTTGGTTATATATTCATATTCCTAAGGTAAATACGATCATAACGTGATGATTTACGTCATATTTAATGAATGTTTGAAGGGTTAATTGCTTGATTTTGTTATCGGGTTATATGCATGTGATAAACCCTTAATTTAACCGATTTGTACCACATTTTGGAAAAACAGATCAATACCATTCTAATCGCGATGTGATTCCGAGATCCTTGTGATTATTGATTTGGTCTTATATTGTTGATTGTGGCTGTATTGATTTCCGAATTGCAACTTTGACTTTTCTTGTTCTTGGTAATTTTGACCTTGACCAAATTATTCAAACATTAAGCTTTAAAGGCCATTCGTTATTGTTTAACGAATTGGAACTAATTCGTGTCAAATTCGTTATACAAATCACACGAATCAGGATAACGATTCATAACTTATAACGAATCAGATTTTCATTCGATATTTCTAACGAATTAAACTATAATTTAATTCGTTAACTCTTATTTGTGATTCGTTAGACCTAATTTGTTAATTATTTACTTGATAGCGAAGTAGCTGGTTCGCTATAACGAATCAGAATTCTTAACAAATGACATGTTAAATTATTTCAATTTTAAATATTATCTTAAATTAAGAGTTTATATATTAGTTAAATTTTATACTCTCAATTATTTGGTATAATTGTTATTCTTTGTTTATATAGTGCAATGGACGATAATATGGATCAAGATCCTTCGGTTGCAGATCCACAAAAATAGCAGCAACAACAACAACAACAGCAACAGCAACAAAATTTACCCTTGCTTCCGTACGATAAAAGGCATAACGTTTGTGCTTTTGTCCGTACGAATTTTGCTGACGAGGATGTTTTTGGAGATATGTTAGCGTTTATCAGACGATCATGCATTCACTTTGCAGTGACAGCAAGACCGACTGTATATCTAAGCATCGTTCGTCAGTTTTGGAATACTGCAATATATGTTGAAGGAGAAAATCACTTTGAAGCTATGATCAACCGAACACCTATTATTGTTGATACCGATGTTATTCGACGGGTGCTTCGATTTGGAGACACTATTGATAATCCTTGTGAGTTTGACAAAGGATTGATCAGGAGTCTATTTCATTGTGTATTCTGTGGTGGTGACCTTGAAGCTTCTATGTATAACAAGGCAGGATTATGTCCCACTTACAAGTATTTATTGCATGTCTTAATCCATTGCCTAGAAGGACGTAAAGGTGGCTTCGACGAATGTCGGATTATCTTACAATCGGCATTTGTCGCTTTGGTTCTAAACAAGCCATTTAACTTCTCTAAGCTAATTTTCTATCATCTTAGGTAACAATGCCTTACGGTGATTCAACGAAAGAAGTTCCTGATGTATCCTCGATTCCTTCAGTTGATCATTCAAGATTTGATTCCAAATTTGGTAATTGATCAAGCTTTAGTAGATGATGTGTTACTGCTTGAGCATATGACTGCTGAACTGTTCGAAGGATGAAGATTTATAGGAAAGATCCTCCACGGACCAAACATTTGATTGGTCATTTGGTGAATCCGAATTATGTATGTCCTGACAATGATCGTTGGATCCACAATGACTCGGATTCTGAGCGTGAGGAAGGTCCAGGTGGGAATGATGGTGATGGGGGTGATGATAATGATGGTAGTAATGGTGGTCATCTAGATCAACAACAACATGTTGAAGCTGAGGCAGCTGTTATTGCAGCTGCTGAGCGTAAAAGAAAAGGAAAGGAATTAGCTGGTGAAGGATCCTCGAAACGTCGAGTGACTGCTGGAGCTGGTATATCATTTGGAGTCCAGCCTCCAAGGTCGTCCATTATTCAACGCCCGGCGGAGCCGCTTACTACTAGCACCCCGAAACTTACGTTGACGACCACACTCACATATGATCCTAGGCTTGGTATGATCCTTCAATCTGTTTTATCTACATTACCAAGACCTACGACTGTTACTTCGGTGGTTTCCCAACACCGATGATGATGCCTCCACCGCTTATGGATGTTTCATTTATGAGGCTTAATCATCCTCAAGGTCCAGTTAAGCCTATCCCTCCCTCGCTTCATGCAATGTCTCAGGATCAGCACACGAATATGATTTTGAGCTTACTTCATCTTTATGAAAATCAAATGTCTGCTGATCGTCTAAATCAAGAACATTTAATGGAGAATCAGAAGAAGCTGTTGCGCTATGTCTCCTTTTGTCAGACGAGACCAAAGCCCTTCGTGATATTGTTATGTCTCAGGGGTGAAGATAAATGTCACACCCTCAAAATCCACTAACGGAGTTTTACCGTCAGAGGGTGTGAACTGGCAGGATCGGAATCATCAGTTATAATCAAACCATAAAATAAAGTTTCAAAACCATGAAAACGTTTACGAGTAATTAAATGCGGTAGCGTAAAAACCTTTAATCAAAAGTTGCGTCACGCAGGACGACTTAAAACCAAAGATAATCGTTAAAAATAAGTTTGCAGTACAAAAGCGTCTTCAATCAATGCATGTTCCTAAACCGCGCGCCCGCCTCGGCTACCTGAGAATAACATACTAAAAGTGTCAACACAAGGTTGGTGAGTTCATAAGTATATAAAATAAAACATTTAGCGTTTGCGTTCAGGGTTTTGCGTTACAGCGTTTTGCGTTACAGCGTTTTTCGTTACAGCGTTTTGCGTTACAGCGTTTTGCGTTACAGCGTTACCAGATAGTGTTATGTCAATTATATATCTATAGGTAGCTAGCCTATAAAGCAAGTATTACTAAGTGTTCGACACCGAAGCTGACTCGTTTATTAAGTGCCTTGTCACCAGGTCATCCAGACCATGGTACGTGTTAGCCAAAATTACACCCGCTCGACCTCCAGTCGAGTTTAGCGTTGGGTGGGGTTTGTCAAACCCAGTAGTACTACTCAACAGTGACTCGCTATTATCCAATATTAACCGGTTCGATGTGTAGGACTTCAAATGTTTCGTTTGCCACTTAGCCTTTACAAGTGATATATAATTTATAACAAAATCTTAAATGCGTTGTGGAGTATGTTATCTCCCCCAAGTGAAAAGCGTTTGAAAACAGTTTAAAGAGGGGAAAGTGAAACTCACTGTTTGCGAAGAAATTCCCGAACTAAATCACCAAGATGCGCGTCACAGAAAAACTCTCTCTAGCGTTCTAAAACAACAAAGAGATTTTTCTAAGTGTCGGAATATTATCGAGTCTCTAGACCCGGCACATAATACCTATGCACATAACATGTTTCATGTTTCGTTTGTGAATCGTGTGTGACTTTAACAATGTATTTGTGATACGTTACATGTGTAAGCAATCATATACGTGTCATGTATTCATAAAGTACATTACTAGCAATTATTCCCCGTAAGGGCATTTTGGTCAAATCATGACAATTAACTAGCCATTATTCCCCATAAGGGCAATTTGGTCAAAACACGATAATAAATTAGCAAGTATCATATTTCATGCATTTTCACAAAACTCAGCAGCTAGTTTCACCGAGACAGAAATCCTACTAGAAAGATTGTACTATTTCACCAATCATAGCATCTCAATTAATTTACCAAAAATCATCACAGAAGCACATATGTCTTAGGTTTCCAGAACATATTTTATTTCATTTTTATTCCTCATAGTTTTCTCACAATCATCAAATCATTACAGCAAACTCATAACAGTCAGATTCATGCACAACCGAATGTTAATTTCAATTCCCGTTAAACGAAAAATCCAATAAATGCAAGACCACTTGGGTTAGGTTCCTAACTCAATGAGTCAACTTCCAGAAGTGGAACCAACCCAATTGGTCTCGTAGTTTATGAGATATAACATTTACAACATAACCTAACAGCAGGTCTAACAGCTCAGCTTTGCACAACGTTTTTGTAAAATCGTAAAAGTTAACTTCTACTTGTCCAGAAATTACAAATTTATACTTTATAGAAACTAGACTCAACCTAGTTTACTGCAGTACCCACAATCTCAACCAACTTTCACGTTTACACTTCGTTACAGTCACTTAAACATCGTATACACATTCTGTCCAGAATCTGTTTGCATCCAAACTCAACATAATAACAATCTATGAACTATCATGCATCCATATAATACTCTAGACTCCATAAACACCATCCATGCACATCAATTACCCATTACATACATGATTAGGGTTTTTGTTTGAACTCAAATCATAGACACAACAATCAACATGTAACAACATCAATACTAGTTATCAATCATCATTAATTCAACAACAATCATGTTAACACACACCATACAAGAAATCGGCAGCTTAGGGTTTGTTATTAACCCAACAAACATCAAAATCAAGTAATAAGGATGTATAGGATAATCAATTATACCTTCCTAGCACCTAGTTCTTCAATCAAAAGCTTGAATTGATGGTGTATATGTGTGTGAAAGTGGACGGCAGCCAAGGAGCAAGGGGAGGGGGTTTGCGATCGGAAGTAGGGAGAAAGAAATAAGAGTTAGGGTTTAGTTGTTAAGGATATATTTATAAACACAACAAGTTACACTCAAGTCCCTCCACTTTCAATTGTTGTTTTTTCTAACTTAACTAACTTAGTTCTTGTTTCCTGTCTAGCATTACACACAATATAATCAAGTAACACATATGTTAACACATAATTATTATGTTGACGTTTTTCGTTTATTCATCAATCGTTTACGTCAACTCGTTTGCGTTTCGGTGCAAATCCCGAAAAACTACACATGTAGTAAGTGTTAAGCGTCATTTAAACCCTAGTTTAAATGTAATGAAGTGTGCGTTATAGATTCAATGATCTTTAAGTTTGAATTGACGGAGTTGAGTTAACGGAGTTAACCTGAAATTGACGATTGTCACATCATTCCCATGTTAAAGAATTTTCGTCCCGAAAATTTGAGTCAAGTCGTTATGAGTGTCTGAAAAAGTAAGAAAAATTTTCAGTTTGTCATATCATCCCCTAGTAGAAAGAAATTTCGTCCCGAAATTTAGTTCATACCTCCGGTGATTTCTGACGGTTTGCCAGGTTTCGCGGTTTTCGGTGTTTGGTTAGCCCTTCAAAAAGGTGAGGATACTTTTTCATCATTTGATCCTCGCGTTCCCACGTGAACTCCGGTCCACGTCTCGAGTTCCAACGAACCTTAACGATTGGAATTTTGCTGTGCTTGAGCGTTTTGGTTTCCCAATCCAAAACCTCGACTGGTTCCTCAATGAAACGCAACTGTTCATCAACTTGTAGTTCGTCCAAAGGGACTACTTGGGTTTCATCAGATAGGCATTTCTTTTAATTCGATACGTGGAATACATTGTGTACGCCACTGAGTTCCGTTGATAGGTCCAGTCGGCACGCCACCGGACCAATGCGCTCAGTTATCCGGTAAGGACCAACATACCGAGGGTTGAGTTTGTTTCGCTTACCAAAGCGAACCACACCTTTCCAAGGTGAGACATTGAGTAACACTCGATCGTTCACTTGAAATTCGAGAGGTTTTCGGCGCTTGTCGGCATAACTCTTTTGGCGATCTCGTGATGCTGCCATGCGATTTCAGATTTGAACAATCTTTTCCGAAGTTTCGAGTACCAGTTCTGGACCAGTGATTTGGCTGTCACCCACCTCTGCCCAGCAGAGTGGTGATCGACACTTCCGTCCGTACAGCGCTTCAAACGGCGCTGCTTTAATACTTGCGTGGTAGCTGTTATTATACGAAAACTCCACCAAAGGTATGTGAGGTTCCCAACTTTTTCCGAAATCTAATACGCATGCACGCAACATATCTTCCAAGGTCTGAATAGTTCGTTCACTCTGCCCATCCGTCTGAGGATGGTATGCTGTGCTCATATCAAGACGGGTGCCTAGTGCGCTTTGTAGTGACTTCCAAAAGTGCGAAGTGAAACGAGAATCTCGATCAGAAATGATTGAGACAGGCACTCCGTGTCTAGACACTACTTCCTTCATGTAGACGCGAGTCAATCTTTCCATTTTGTCCGATTCCTTAATCGCTAAAAAGTGTGCGGACTTAGTCAACCGGTTAACGATCACCCAGATGGTATCGCATCCCGTCGGTGTCTTAGGTAAACCCGTAATAAAAACCATTGAGATGTGTTCCCATTTCCACATTGGGAGTTCCGGTTGTTGCAGTAGACCAGATGGTTTCTGGTATTCTATCTTGACTCTGGCACAAGTCAAGCATTTGCTCACGTAGGTGGCAATGTCGGCTTTCATGTTCGGCCACCAGTAAAGTGCCTTTAAATCATGATACATTTTATCTGAGCCAGGGTGGATAGAATATCGGGACTTGTAAGCTTCGTCCATCACTAGAGTTCTCAACTCTCCGTATCGTGGGACCCAAATCCGGTTCTCAAAATATCGAACACCGTCCGATCTGGTTTCAAGTTGCTTGTTCATGCCCCGCATGAGTTCCGATGGAAGATTATCATCTTTCAAAGCTTCAAGTTGCGCATCGCGAATCTGATCGGGTAAGCTTGCATGAACCGTGAGTTGCAATGCTTGCACTCGTCTGGGTTTATCTGTTTCTTTTCGGCTGAGGGCGTCGGCCACTACATTGGCTTTGCCAGGGTGGTACTTGATGACACAATCATAATCTTTGAGCAGCTCGACCCAACGACGCTGTCGCATGTTCAGCTCCTTCTGATCGTAGATATGTTGGAGACTCTTGTGGTCGGTGTAAATGGTAAACTTGGTACTGTACAAGTAATGCCTCCATATCTTAAGAGCAAACACCACAGCTCCGAGTTCCAAATCGTGGGTCGTGTAGTTCTTCTCGTGAACCCGTAGTTGTCGAGAGGCGTAGGCTATAACCTTCTCGAGTTGCATCAGCACACAACCGATACCTTGTATAGATGCGTCACAGTGTACCTCAAAATTTTCCGTTCCATCGGGGAGGGCTAGAATAGGGGCGCTACAAAGTTTGGTTTTCAACAGTTGAAAAGCGGATTCTTGCGCGTCACCCCAATTGTACTTAGTGCCTTTGTGAGTCAAAGCGGTGAGGGTTGAGCAATCTTTGAAAATCCCTCGATGAAACGCCGGTAGTAGCCGGCCAGTCCTAGGAATTGCCGCACCTCAGTCGGAGTCTTAGGTGCTTCCCAGTTTTTGATGGCCTCTACCTTACCGGGATCGACATGGATACCATTCTCGTTGATCACATGTCCTAAAAAGTGAACCTCGCGAAGCCAAAATTCACATTTCGAGAGTTTAGCATATAGTTGTTCCCTCTTCAATAATTCCAAAATTACCCTTAGGTGCTCTTCGTGGTCAGTCTCGTTCTTGGAGTAGACGAGAATATCATCGATGAAAACAATCACAAACTTGTCGAGGTACGCCTTGCATACTCGATTCATGAGATCCATAAATACTGCTGGTGCGTTGGTTAGGCCAAAAGGCATAACCGAAAACTCGTAGTGACCATACCGTGTTCTGAAAGCCGTCTTTGAGATATCTTCTTCGCGCACTCTCAGCTGGTGGTAACCGGTTCGCAGATCGATCTTCGAGTAGTAACTCGATCCTTGAAGCTGGTCAAACAAATCATCAATTCGGGGTAAAGGATAACGGTTCTTGACCGTCCCTTGTTCAACTCCCGGTAGTCGATACACATGCGGAAAGTCCCGTCTTTCTTTCGGACAAACAAGACAGGGGCTCCCCATGGCGATGAGCTAGGTCGGATAAAACCCTTATCCAACAAATCTTGCAACTGAGTGGACAACTCCTGAAGTTCCGCCGGTGCGAGCCGATACGGGGCTCGTGCTATGGGTGCTGCACCGGGTGTCAACTCGATTTGGAATTCGACTTGACGAATAGGAGGGAGTCCGGGCAAATCCTCCGGGAAAACTTCCGGAAAATCTCACACAACCGGTATATCTTCAATTCGTTTCTCCTCCGCGGGTTTCTCAACAATCTGTGCCAAAATTGCCGGATGACCCTTTCCTTCTGCGCCTTCATAAGGGTAATGACGCTGGTGGTCATGCCGCTTCTCTCGCCTCGGACCGAAATGATCTCGCCGGAAGGGGTGGTAATATGGACTATCTTATCGTGGCATATAATCTCCGCTCGGTTCTCGGATAACCAGTCCATGCCGACAACGACATCGAAACTACTAAGCGTAAAAGGAATAAGGTCGATATCAAAGACATGACCTGACAGTTTTAACTTACATCCCGCAAGTACATGAGTCGTTACTATAGTCTTACCGTCAGCTAATTCAACAGGAAACTTAGCATCTAACGGAATTGGAGTTACGTCTAAGAGTTGACTAAAGGCTTTCGACACAAAACTCCTATCAGCTCCAGTGTCAAACAATACAGAAGCAAAACAATCGTTTACAGGGAACTTACCAGTCACCACGTGCGGATCATTGCGGGCTTGACCCGACCCAATCACAAAAGCTCTTCCCTTGCCATTGCTTCCACCATTACTGCCACTTCCATTACCCCCATTGTTGTCGTTCTGTTTCAGCTTGGGACAATCTTTCCTGAAATGACCTTCCTGCCCACATTCGTAACATCCCTTCGTCGTCATAGGTGGTTTAGGAGCACCCGTTTCCACAAGGTCTCCTCTACACTACTTCGCCTGGTGACCCATCTTTCCGCATCTCTGACATTTGACACGGTTACACGGGCCAACATGATGATAGTTGCACCTATTGCACTTCGGATATTTTGCAGCATATCCGCTCGAACCCTACCCGCTACCGTTGTTATTGTTGTTGTGACTCTGGTTTTAAAGTTCCGAGTGAATTCGGGCTTACGGTAGTGTTGTTGCGGTGGGAGGTTCGAGGATGAAGATCTGGTGTTGTCAAACTTCCTCTTCCCGCTGCTCGGGTTGCTGTTGCTGTTGTTGTCGTTACTCGGGTTGTCACGGGCTTTAGTGGTCGAACCCCTAGGTGGTAACGCACCTTGGGTCACAGCCTGATCCGTCAGTTTGTGAGCTAAACGGATCGCTTGTTGTATCGTGGCTGGTCTGGAAGACGTCACCATGCCCTCAATCTGCGGTGCTAACCCATCAATGTACATTTCAATCCTCTTACTCGGCGGATCCACCATCCGCGGACACATCACAGCCAGCTCGTGAGAACGAGTAGTGTAGGCTTCGATTTCCGAACCCACCATCTTCAGCGACCAAAACTCTGACTCTAACTTCGAAATCTCCTCTCTCGGACAGTACTCCTCTCGCATCATGTTTTTGAACTCCTCCCAGTTCATAGCGTTAGCCAGTTCCAATCCAAGAATTTGCACATTTGCACATCGTCTGGGGACACCTCTGAGTGTGCCTCTGGCTCAGCCGGTTCTTCTTCCGGTTCCTCTTCGGGCTCCTCCTCGGGATCTTCCTCGGGATCCTCCTCAGGCTCCTCTTCGGGATCTTCTTCAGGTTCCTCTTCAGGCTCTGCCTCAGGTTCGGCCTCAGGCTCTGCCTCAGGTTCGGCTACGTTCTGAGCAAGTTGCATTTGTAAGACATCGCAACGCTCTAGAGCTATCTCGGTTCGGGTCCTTGCTACTTGGAGTTGCTCTTGCAAGTCTATCATCTCGGCTTGCATCTTCCTCATAATCTTCATCTTGTTGATCACTAGCCTCTTGCATTTCCTTCATTGCCGCTGCCATGCGGGCAATCTCCTCCTTAGTCTCGGTTCCGTCTTTCAACAGTCCGGAAACGTTGGCTCTCGTATAGCGCATGTAACCCACGTCACGCTCCAAGCATGAAACAACATCTGCGAGAACTCTCTCTACAGGTTCGGTTATGGGTGGTAGGGTGTTGGGATAAGCAGGGTGGTTCGGGTGAGGTAACGGGGGAACTTGTTCGCGATAGACCATACGTCTGATCATGTTAGGGTACCAATCCCAGCTAACGTCGTTTTCGTATATGCCTCCGGATAGGCGGTATCTCTTCGGTGCGGGAGCTTCGAGTTCCGGGACTACTCGGGGTGGCGATGCGGTGGGTAACTGCGGTTCCTTCCCGTGAGCATGCGTCATCGGATCAGATGATGATGATGATGGCGGCGTCGACATTCCTTCAGGTAAGCCGTGTATGTGCGCGCGTATGAGTGAAAGAGGTAAAGAGATAAGATAACAAAGACTACACAAATCTATGCAGTGCGTATCATTATAACTAATGGGTCGTCGCGGTTATAGTCTAGTATGCATGCAGCTTCTAGTTCGCTATAACCAATGGCTCTGATACCAATCTGTCACACCCTCAAAATCCACTAACGGAGTTTTACCGTCAGAGGGTGTGAACTGGCAGGATCGGAACCATCAGTTATAATCAAACCATAAAATAAAGTTTCAAAACCATGAAAACGTTTACGAGTAATTAAATGCGGAAGCGTAAAAACCTTTAATCAAAAGTTGCGTCACGCAGGACGACTTAAAACCAAAGATAATCGTTAAAAATAAGTTTGCAGGACAAAAGCGTTTTCAATCAATGCATGTTCCTAAACCGCGCGCCCGCCTCGCCTACCTGAGAATAACATACTAAAAGTGTCAACACAAGGTTGGTGAGTTCACAAGTATATAAAATAAAACATTTAGCGTTTGCGTTCAGGGTTTTGCGTTACAGCGTTTTGCGTTACAGCGTTTTTCGTTACAGCGTTTTGCGTTACAGCGTTTTGCGTTACAGCGTTACCAGATAGTGTTATGTCAATTATATATCTATAGGTTGCTAGCCTATAAAGCAAGTATTACTAAGTGTTCGACACCGAAGCTGACTCGTTTATTAAGTGCCTTGTCACCAGGTCATCCAGACCATGGTACGTGTTAGCCAAAATTACACCCGCTCGACCTCCAGTCGAGTTTAGCGTTGGGTGGGGTTTGTCAAACCCAGTAGTACTACTCAACAGTGACTCGCTATTATCCAATATTAACCGGTTCGATGTGTAGGACTTCAAATGTTTCGTTTGCCACTTAGCCTTTACAAGTGATATATAATTTATAACAAAATCTTAAATGCGTTGTGGAGTATGTTATCTCCCCCAAGTGAAAAGCGTTTGAAAACAGTTTAAAGAGGGGAAAGTGAAACTCACTGTTTGAGAAGAAATTCCTAAACTAAATCACCAAGATGCGCGTCACAGAAAAACTCTCTCTAGCATTCTAAAACAACAAAGAGATTTTTCTAAGTGTCGGAATATTATCGAGTCTCTAGACCCGGCACATAATACCTATGCACATAACATGTTTCATGTTTCGTTTGTGAATCGTGTGTGACTTTAACAATGTATTTGTGATACGTTACATGTGTAAGCAATCATATACGTGTCATGTATTCATAAAGTACATTACTAGCAATTATTCCCCGTAAGGGCATTTTGGTCAAATCATGACAATTAACTAGCCATTATTCCCCATAAGGGAAATTTGGTCAAAACACGATAATAAATTAGCAAGTATCATATTTCATGCATTTTCATAAAACTCAGCAGCTAGTTTCACCGAGACAGAAATCCTACTAGAAAGATTGTACTATTTCACCAATCATAGCGTCTCAATTAATTTACCAAAAATCATCACAGAAGCACATATGTCTTAGGTTTCCAGAACATATTTTATTTCATTTTTATTCCTCATAGTTTTCTCACAATCATCAAATCATTACAGCAAACTCATAACAGTCAGATTCATGCACAACCGAATGTTAATTTCAATTCCCGTTAAACGAAAAATCCAATAAATGCAAGACCACTTGGGTTAGGTTCCTAACTCAATGAGTCAACTTCCAGAAGTGGAACCAACCCAATTGGTCTCGTAGTTTATGAGATATAACATTTACAACATAACCTAACAGCAGGTCTAACAGCTCAGCTTTGCACAACGTTTTTGTAAAATCGTAAAAGTTAACTTCTACTTGTCCAAAAATTACAAATTTATACTTTATAGAAACTAGACTCAACCTAGTTTACTGCAGTACCCACAATCTCAACCAACTTTCACGTTAACACTTCGTTACAGTCACTTAAACATCGTATACACATTCTGTCCAGAATCTGTTTGCATCCAAACTCAACATAATAACAATCTATGAACTATCATGCATCCATATAATACTCTAGACTCCATAAACACCATCCATGCACATCAATTACCCATTACATACATGATTAGGGTTTTTGTTTGAACTCAAATCATAGACACAACAATCAACATGTAACAACATCAATACTAGTTATCAATCATCATTAATTCAACAACAATCATGTTAACACACACCATACAAGAAATCGGCAGCTTAGGGTTTGTTATTAACCCAACAAACATCAAAATCAAGTAATAAGGATGTATAGGATAATCAATTATACCTTCCTAGCACCTAGTTCTTCAATCAAAAGCTTGAATTGATGGTGTATATGTGTGTGAAAGTGGACGGCAACCAAGGAGCAAGGGGAGGGGGTTTGCGATCGGAAGTAGGGAGAAAGAAATAAGAGTTAGGGTTTAGTTGTTAAGGATATATTTATAAACACAACAAGTTACACTCAAGTCCCTCCACTTTCAATTGTTGTTTTTTTCTAACTTAACTAACTTAGTTCTTGTTTCTTGTCTAGCATTACACACAATATAATCAAGTAACACATATGTTAACACATAATTATTATGTTGACGTTTTTCGTTTATTCATCAATCGTTTGCGTCAACTCGTTTGCGTTTCGGTGCAAATCCCGAAAGACTACACATGTAGTAAGTGTTAAGCGTCATTTAAACCCTAGTTTAAATGTAATGAAGTGTGCGTTATAGATTCAATGATCTTTAAGTTTGAATTGACGGAGTTGAGTTAACGGAGTTAACCTGAAATTGACGATTGTCACAATAAAAGAGCAAGAGGATCTTATCTTGCAGTTGACATGCAAGGACGATGCACTGAAAAAGCTTAAGAACAATGATGAAGATCCAGATGCGTCGGGTGCTGGAGCAAGTAACCCGAAACAAACTCACGGCTCGTCCTCTGGTTCCAGTACGAGTGCTGTCGGTGATTCGGGAAAGCAGATAATTGTTTATCGTGATTATACAGCTGCTAAACCCATTGAGATGATCAAGGCTGATGCTGTCATCTTTGTTGATGGTACGAGAGTGGATAGAAGCATTGTTAATGCTGATGAGATTGAAGAAGGACAATTTGTTGAGAAGTCCCTAACATAAGAGCATATTTCCATATTGATTGGCCTAAATGATGAAGAATTAACCGTGTTAGAGGCTGAGGACGATGTGGAGGTTGAGAACGATGAAGAGATCTTAAATGATCCTACTATTGAGATGAACACATCCTTTATTTATGAGGATGAGGAGGTGGATATTAAGGACATGACTGTTGAGGAATACCCTAATTTATTTTAACACACTAATGTTGATCAGGGTGCTCCATTATTTAATGAAGAAACAGTCAAAGTAGCCGAGGATTATCTAGAAAAGGTATATAAAGGCAAGAATGTTTTTGATACAAGATTTTGTTCAATTTGAGATCCGACAGTTGCTGATATTCAGAGATGGTTCGCTTATCGGAACAAGAAAGCTCGTAAGATTATTGATGCGTACAGGTATGTGGACAAAGAGCAGAAGGTTGAAGTTGTCGCTCGCGCTCAAGCAAATCATAGGACATCTTCTAACGCCGTATCTAAAGTGCGAGGTGACATTATTTCATGGCTTTACGATTCCGATTTAAAGGTCTGTATTATTAAATGGGAGAACGGCGTTCATTATTATGAAAAGATTACCGGTGTTCTCTCATTACCGCGTTGGGACGTTCGTACCCTCGCGTGTCGACCTTTCATGAACCATGGGGGAAATTGACATGCAGATTGGTTTCATCAACATTTGTTGATCGAAGTCAACCATGGATTTAAATTTTTCAAGCCACAGGTTCCAACTCGCAAGCACATCGATGAAATTGATCCGAGGACGGGTTGGAGAAAGCTGGTGCTTAAGGTAAAGCCTCCTAAGACAATGAAGCGTGTGCCGGTCAAGACGCTGAATCAACATATGCATTTATCTTTCAGTGGCTGGTACTATGACAACCGAACTAGCGAGGCCGTTATTATGTTGGGTAAAGGCTTAAAGACCGAGCTGATAAAGCTCATTGATCCGATGTGTCTCGTGAACTTGACAGAAACCGACAATGATGTGCTATTCAAGAATAAGATATTAATTGAGCGTCGTGAAGACTATGACCGAGCAATGCAATTTCAACGCATTGTTAGTGTGTGCAATGAACATGGTATTCACAGCTGCAGAGATTGGCAGACTAAACGCTTCAAGTAATTTATAGACAACGAGCTCAAGACGAGGGGTGTCTGTTAGTACACGGTTTTGCAATTATCGTTTTTGTATTTTTCGTTTATTAATGTAAATGTTATTTATATTAAGTCAAGTTAGTTCGTTAGAAGAACAGTCTAGTTCGTTAAGGATGTTTAACGAACTAGACCTTAAGTTAAGTTTCCTCCTAATTCGTTAAGGATGTTTAACGAATCAGGGGGTGGTTCGTTATTTAATGTAATGTAACAAAGCAGGAGTCTAGTTCGTTACGGAATGTGTAACGAACTAGACCTGTCTTCTATATATAGTGAGTTCCTCCACTGTTTAATTAAAGTTTTTGATTTAACCTATTGAACCTCTGTCCGTTTATACTCTCGATCAAAGCTTCACAACTTTAATCTATTACTTAATATATACACACCTAATAAAACTAATACTAATATATATAATTGATAATCTATATGAGTAATAATGAACTAGATCCATTAATCGTTTATTAGATCTTAGATCTGAGATCGAAAGACGTTCAAACAATTCTTAACAATGAACAAAGCAGCAATATTGTCAATAAGAATAGGAGTGTTCAAGTAATTCAAACCATAGTCCAGCAGTCGGTTCTGAATACAAAGGACTTGTGCACAGCTTACAGATGCAACAATGTACTCAGCTTCAGAAGTAGAGATTGACATAGTAGTTTGCTTCTTGCATTGCCATGACACTAGCCTATCTCCCAGAAATTGACATCCACCAGATGTAGACTTCCTACTCATGTTGCAGCCATCATAGTCACTATCAATGTAAACAAGTAGATCAAAGGCATGGTTCTTAGGATACCATATCCCCAAATCAGGCTTCCCCTTCAAATATCTAAAAATCCTCTTGACAACAATCATGTGAGACACTTTTGAAATTGATTGGAATCTTGCACACATACAAACAGCAAACATAATGTTCGGCCTTGAAGCAGTCAGGTACATTAGTGATCCAATCTTTGCTCTGTATTCATGTTCATCAACAGGCTCCCCCTTTTCATCAGCTATCATCTCCTCATGGGTGTCCATTAGATTAGAAGCAGTCTTCATGTCTTGACATTTGGACTTATTCAAGTTGTCTTGCACATACTTTGATTGACAAATGAATATACCATCCTTCTTTTGTTGAACTTGCAATCCCAGAAAGAAATTCATTTCTCCCATTGAGCTCATGCAGTACTTAGACTTCATCACTTCCTCAAACTCCAAACGCATCTGTTCATTTGTAGACCCAAAGATGATATTATCAACATACACTTAAAGAAGGAGCAAATATGTTCCTCTTTTCTTGTAGAAGAGGGCCTTATCAATGGCTCCCCTTTGAAAACCATTCACAAGCAAGTGGTTTGATAACTCATCATACCAAGCTCTTGGAGCTTGATGTAATCCATATAGAGCTTTATTCAACTTATAGACTCTATTTGGAAACTCAGGATCCTCAAAACCTGGAGGTTGAGTCACGTACACCCCCTCTCAATCTTTCCATTTAAGAAAGCAGATTTGACATCCAATTGAAATACTCGGATGTTCTTGGAAGTAGCATAAGCTAAGAAGATTCTGATTGCTTCTGGCCTTACCACTTCCTCAAAATCAATTCTTTCTTCTTATAAGCATCCTAGTGCAACTTGTCTTGCTTTATTCTTCGTTACAATCCCTCTTTCATTCCTTTTATTTCTGAAAACCCATTTGGTGCCAATAGCATACTTACCTCTTGGCTTATCTACAAGTTCCCACACTTGCAAATTTCTGAATTGAGCCAACTCCTCTTGCGTTGCTTCCACCCAACTATTGTCTTTTTAAGCTTGAACAATGTTCTTGGGTTCAATTTGGGATAGGAAATGGAAGGCAGAAACAACTGTTTGCAGATTCAGATGCACTTCTTGTAACTCTTTCATGAATGTCCCCAATGATGTTTTCAAGAGGATGATTTCTTTCAATAAAGGGAGTTTGCACAATTTGATCTGAAGACATATTTGAATCAAGATTTGTATCATTGAGATCAGGTTCCTCAATGATCAAATCAGATGTTGCATTATTCATTTCTTCCACTTCATCAACATTCTGTTGGGATGTTGAAGCAATATCATATCTAATGTTCAAACTTTGAAACAAGGTTTCAAAATTTGGTTGTCTTTCATTTTGTTCTTGTTCATTCGTTTATCATGTTACACTTCATTATTGACAAATTGCTCTTGATCATTTCGGTTGTCACTTTGCACATCATCCATGACAGGACTTTCTTGAACAGATGGTTGCTCAAGATTATCATTTTGCTCATCGTGTGATTCAATGTCAGAAGCATTTTTATCAAAGGAGTATTCAGCATTTTTCACAACAACTTTTGACCACAATTTGTCCCAATCAACCTTCGTTTCTGATTTTTCTTCATGGACACTTGTTCTATACATAGTTTCATCAAAGTCTTCAAGATAAATTTTGACAGACTTGATTAACTTCTCAAGATCAAACAGCTAGGATGCTTCATTCACTGTATTAAACTAGTTTTCATTGAATATCACATCAGAAGATTCAATCACACTCAAATGATCTTTCACATATACTCTATAAGCATTTGAGTGCGTGGAGTATCCAACAAAGAAACAATCTAAATATTTTGACTGAAACTTGTTCAGGTAGTCTTTGGTATTCAACAATGAGCAGTTGCATCCAAAAGGCTTGAAAAACTTGATGTAGGGTTTTCTTTTAAACAAAATCTCATATGGAGTTTTGTCTTGACTTTTGTTGAGAATGACCCTGTTCTGAACATAACAAGCAGTATCGATAGCTTCTACCCAAAAAGTAACAGGCAGATAAGCCTCTGCTAACATGGTCCTTGTAGCTTCAATGAATGTTCTGTTTCTTCTTTCTGCTACCCCATTTTTTTCAGGAGTTCTTAGGGCACTTAATTGTTGAAGAATTCCTTTTGCTTGGCAGAATTAATCCATAACCCCATTCTTGAACTCAGTCCAATTGTCATTTCTCATTACCTTCACCCCCACATCTAGTTGAAACTCAATCTTTGTCACACACCCTTTAATTAACTCAGCAGCCTCATCCTTGGAATTCAAAAAGTAATCCCAAGTATTTGAAAAATCATCAATGATTACTAAACAATATCTCTTCTTCCCAATACTAGGAAAACTCACAAGACCAAAGAGATCCATATGAAGCATTTTCTACACTTATTCAATGGAGTTTATGAGTTTTGTTTTGTGAGAAGATTTGTGCTGCTTTCCTTTCTGACATAAAATACATTTGTCATCCAACTTGAACTCTATTTATTGAGCCAGCTCCTCTTGCGTTGCTTCCACCCAACTATTGTCTTTTAAAGCTTGAACAATGTTCTTGGGTTCAATTTGGGATAGGAAACAGAAGGCAGAAACGAATGTTTGCATATTCAAATGCACTTCTTCTAACTCTTTCATGAATGTCCCCAATGATGTTTTCAGGAGGATGATATCTTTCAACATAGGAAGTTTGCACAATTTGATCTGAAGACATATTTGAATCAATATTTGTATCATTGAGATCAGGTTCCTCAATGATCAAATCAGATGTTGCATTATCAATTCTTCCACTTCTTCAACATTCTATTGGGATGTTGAAGCAATATCATATCCAATGTTCAAACTTTGAAACAAGGTTTCAAAATTTGGTTGTCTTTCATCTTGTTCTTGTTCATTCTGGTTATCATGTTACACTTCATTATTGAGAAATTGCTCTTAATCATTTTGGTTGTCAGTTTGCACATCATCCATGATAGGATTTTCTTGAATAGGTGGTTGCTCAAGATTATCATTTTGCTCATCGTGTGATTCAATGTCAGAAGCATTTTTATCAAATGAGTATTCAGCATTTTTTACAACAACTTTTGACCACAATTTGTCCCAATAAACCTTCGTTTCTGATTTTTCTTCATGGACACTTGTTCTATACATAGTTTCATCAAAGTCTTCAGGATAAATTTTGACAGACTTGATTAATTTCTCAAGATCAAACAGCCAGGATGCTCCATTCACTGTTTTTCATTGAATATCACATCAGAAGATTCAATCACACTCAAATGATCTTTCACATATACTCTATAAGCTTTTGAGTGTGTGGAGTATCCAACAAAGAAACAATATAAAGATTTTGACTGAAACTTGTTCAGGTAGGCTTTGGTATTCAACAATGAGCAGTTGCATCCAAAAGGCTTGAGAAACTTGATGTAGGGTTTTCTTTTGAACAAAATCTCATATGGAGTTTTGTCTTGACTTTTGTTCAGAATGACCTTATTCTGAACCTAAAAAGCAGTATTGATAGCTTCTGCCCAAAAAGTAACAGGCAAATAAATATACATTTTGAATGCTATGGAGCCTTATTTCCCAGTTTTATTGTATGCTATGTTCTTAAGAGAGTATGTGTTGTTTACCCATATTGTATTTTATTGTATTTTATGCTCTCTCATTCAAAAAGTGTTTGAGAGCTCAATATATTCTTAAATTTATTGACAGATGTTGACACGATAACTGAAACGTCACTTATTGGTATAGAAAAGAATGTACATTTTGATTATTTCTTAAAAAAACATGTTTTTTTTAATAATTTATTGATATTGGTTTGCTATTTGTTATCTTTATGATTTTATCATTACATTTGATAAAAGGGCATGATTTTTGAGTGCAATGACATCCAATTTTTCAAACCATCATATAATTTTATCAATAAGAAATTTATGGTTAAGAAAAGTAGATTTGTCATCATGACATTTAACTACTAGGCCACAGGTATAAACTAGTTGTTTAGTATTCGCATAATAATTGTAACGTACATAAAACAATATTCATTTAAAAAAAACTTACCGTACCATATGTTTAAAAGGTTGTAACTACTAAAAATCTATTTAAACGTATTGTCGTCATCGGCGCATCGTGTGAGTATACTACTGGTAATATCTTACAAGGAGGTTTCTAAATGTTTATTATTTTCCAAATTATAATAATATCGACTTTTATATATACTTTACATCATTTTATATATATATATATATATTATAAAATAGAATGTATCAGCCTTTAAACATTCACTATTCATAAAATTTCATTTCTCTACGGTACACGTGTTTAAATGATTCATCATGAAAAAATGAGGATATCTCACATATTACTTCCCCACTTGCTTTCTTCCACAAATAATCTTCATCCGGTGTGTCTCCGGCGATCACAAACAAGAGGCAATAGTTGTCGTTTCCGGCGGCCGTTCATCGACGTTGAAGTGGAGGCTGCCTTTTCATTTCTATATTTTGTGGATTTCCGTTGCTGGTGGTCATTCGATGGCGCCTAAGGTATTGGATCTGTCGGCTCATTACCTGTTATTTTGAATCATCTTTAACCGTCTTCTCCCACCATAGGCTTTAGCACCAGCTGATGCTCCCGATTGCCTTTTGGTCTGAAGGGGGCGGAATTGGAAATGCTTATGGTGGGGTCAGGTAGCCTCTGTTATATATTTTTACCCATTAATAAGGTCATGAGTTAACTATAGAGGTGTTGTTTCTCAGTTTGTCGACGGTTCTGGCAACCGGGGTCGTTCTACGACGCATATGGTAGCGGGTTTTCACGTTGCCAGCGATCGTTTGACTACGGACTTTTCATTTGCTTTATCGCATGTTCTTATCGCCCGATTATTTTTGCTTTTCGTATGTGGCTGTTTATCTCTTTGAAACTTTTAGGGCTTTTTAGTTCATTCACTAGATGTCGATGATAATGAGACTTTTCTTATATGACAGGTGCTTCAAACTTTAATTTGTTCTTCAAGTAACCAGCAATGAACAACACTTCTGTTTTTTGTGTTGACTCAAATGTCAAATGACGATGAGAATTGGCTCATATGCACACCAACTAAAGTCTACTGCAGACTTGCAACTATTTAGGGTATAATGTGATTAAATCTTTTCTATTTAGGTCACTAAAGTTTCAGCTTATGAATTAATAATTGATTAAAAAGTCATCTAAGAGGTGTTCTGAATTTCACTCAATGTTCGGAGGTTGTGACGATTATAAAAGAGACCTTGATGTTCGTTGTTTTGGCAGGGCAACCGTTGATGGTTTGCAGCCAAACGGGTTATCAATTATGAGCCATATCTGCATGTTCTTGTTTATGTTATAATAATTCAATTATGAACTACAAAGGAAATATCAGCAATTATGCTCGTATATATTTTGTTATAATTTTGTTACAATCCATGAAGAAGTTGATGAAATCATAAGATATGGGTCAAAGAGGACCCGTTGTCCCCATCTAAAATTGAACCTTTCTTAAACTTCTCATCTCAGGTATGTTTAGCATTTACCATTATTTCAAGACATCAAGTTTACATTCCTTTCATATCAATTTTGAACTCAAAATGTAGTCCACTTGACTCAAGTCAACCCTTGAAAATAGAGACAGAGGATCTTTAAATGTGTGACACGAGAACCATATAATAATAGTTCCTGAAATGACATATGTTTCGTTTAGTTGTGTTGGCAGCAATGGATGGAGATATAAACGAATGTTTACAACTAATCGTAGGCACTATTTTACGCCATTGTTGCCATCTCAATCTTTAAAGTTTAAACAATTCATATGATTGGACCTATGCGTATAAATTTAATCTAGGTTACGGCATTGACGAGACCGAGACATGTCGACTCCCGTGAAAGCGTTGTATGTTTTAAGCTATGATTACAAGACCGAGACATGTCAACTCCTGTGAAACCGTTGTATGTTTTAAGGATATGATGATAGTTTATTGTATGAGCCTCCTTTAGTGATATTCTTTTAGGTTTATATACGTTGTTGGTTCGATCAATGTTTTAAGGATATAATGAGAGTTTATTGTATGAGCCTCTTTTTGTGATATTCTTATAGGTTTATGTTTTTGTTTTTGATTCGATGACAAAAACTGATAAAATACTTATGGCCCGCTTTTCCAGTTGTTTGTTTACCTCAAAAATCTATATCATTTCATCATTTTTAGGATGTGATGGCACCCTTTTATTTGGAATGTCGACAAACACCCACGCGGGTATAAAAACCTGTTATCCTTATTACATAAGTCATGTCAAAACTGGTTTTATGAATTGAGGATTACAGAATATACGTGTATTTGGTTAATTGACGTTGTATATATTTCCATCAACGCACATAAGTCAATAAGGCCACCCGTAGTGGGCGATGGCTTGGGGCGAAATTTGGGAGAGAACACCCCCCCCCCCCCTTCTCCCGGGCGAAATGTGGGGCGATAAGGGGGGAGGGGTCGAGAACCTTTTTTCGTCGTTTGTGTTGGAAAATAATAATAAAATATTAATAATATCGTTGGGAACGGTCAAATTTAAAAAAAAAAACAAATTTAATTTAAACAATATATATATATACATATACCTTTCTTCTTCAAACCCATATCCATTTCATACATACACATAACCAAATTCTTCAAAAATACAACAAAAATGAAGCCTTGAAACAATCCGAAACACCCATTCCCTTCTTTTGAAACCCATGTCGTGGAACTCACCGTTACCATGAGAGAAACCATCAAACAACACAAAAAGAATGTCGTGGAACTCACTGCTACCATGAGAGAAACCAACAAACAACACGGAAAGATTGCTGCTATGTTGAAATTGCGGGAAATGAGTAAAGAATACGAAGCCCTCAAAGCGGTCGGGTTACAAGAAGATGTCGTACTATTAATATGACGACGAATTGAAAAAATGCGTGAATATTATGGATATTATTTTTTTTTTTTTGTGATGCATTTTTTTTAATGTTTCTTTTTTAATTTTAATGTATTTTTATTTAATTATTTAATTTAATGGGTTTTTATTTGTTTAGTTTAATTATTAAAGGAAAATAATAAAAAAAATGGTGACGTGGCACTAGAGGAAGCTACAATACCATTACACCCAAAAAACAAATTACTATCATTTGCTGATTGAACGCCACTTGTCGCAATTCGTCCAATTTGTAGCTCATCCACTACACATAGCCTAATAGAACTATATTTTAGAGTTAGTGACAGTGTGACAGACTTTACAAACCGATATCTATACTATATATAAAGCATGAGTTAGGGACCTCTTAAATTTTAAGAGGTACCAAACTCATTGCTTTATATACAACACATAATGCATCAAAATTTAAAAAATTAGGGGTACTTAAGTCTTTACTCACAAATCTTAAGTAACTTGCATTCTTTTAAAATATACTTACAACTTTGGTCCCTAAACTTCACTATCTTTTTTGTAAGTTTAATAATAGTTACACACATGCCCCCTAATTCAAAACCAACTACCGCACGACTTGTTAACGGTCATAACTTTTTCACACGTTAATATTTTTTCAAAAACATTACGTCATAAAAACTGGCATTTTATTCTCTTTAATTTGGTTATAATATTGCTATAGTTTTTAGTTTTAAAAGGTTAGCATGTTACGCGCTTATCATTTAGAACCTGGAAACAAGTCGAGTCGGGCGAGTTCGGGCCACTTGTAAAAGTACAATAGGGTCGGAATGAGTCGATATAAAAAATTTGTTATGGTTCGGGTTCGAGTAGAAATGAGCCAGGTCAGAACGTTGTCGAGTCGGAACGGGTTTGGGGCCAAAACGGGTTGGTTTGTAAAATGATTTATTTTAAATTATTGTATATTGTTTAAGCATGTTTTAATGTCGGTAACGTGCATTCCGTCCGGTTACGCGTGTTCAATCTTCGATTACACGCAACTGGCTTTGCACGAGTTACACGCCCAATTTTCGCTACGTGCTCACTGTCATCAGGTGACGTATGTACCGACACGGAATATGCGTTTAATATTGAGTTGCGCGGGCACGATGTTGTTATTTTATAACCAACATGCTACTCGACAAACACAAGCCACCCCCTTCTTCATTCCCAAAGCCACACTCTCTCTTGTCTTCATCCATCTCTTTGCGACAATAATAATAACAATGGGTAACAAATCACGGAAAACCACCTTGTTCATCCCAATGCTATGCAGATTCTCCCTAAACGACACCGTTCAAGCACCCAATAGTAATAATCCCCCCACTACGGATCCCTCCTTACCTAAACTCACCTGCATCGGCCAAATTAAAAAAAAAAAGCCGATCGATACTAAAACCCTTCAAACCGTCAAACCCCACACGAAGCTTCATAAACTCTTCTCCGGCAAAAACTTAATTTCTCCGGCGATTGACACGTGTCCTGTTACTAACAGAAGAAGTAAGAGCTGTAACGGTGGAAACAGAGTTCCGATTAAGTGTTACGTCAGCAGTGATGATCTGGATTTGGATTTAGATCCGCCGTTGCCGGTGGTGAAATGTCGGCAGGAATCGAACGTGAATGTGTGGAAGAGACGTGGAATTGAGGTGAAGAGTTTGGAGATTCAGCCGATTAAGTTGAATAATTTGAACAGAAATAATACTAGCAGTAACAATGGCGGATTTGAGAATCTGACAGCAGCGGCAGCAGCAACGTTCTGATGAAATTATTGAAGATGAAAGTTTTATTATTTTATTTTTTGGGGATCAATAGTTCAATACACATTTTGGGTGGGTGATCTGTACTCTACTTTTCACGTGTTCTTGTATTCAAAGTTTGAAACATAGCGTGTGCTTGTAGCCGCTAAAGTTGTTTTTCCTTATCATCTTTATTTTTTATTTTATTTTATTTATTTGGTTGAGTTAAGATTCCTAAAAAGTTCGTATTGAACTTTATATGTAAATGGGTTACCGAGTACCGACCATGTGCCCTATTTTTATTTTTATTATTTTCTTTCCGTATTAACATTAGCCAATGATTTTGTGCTTTACTGGGAAAGGTAGAGATTTGGTGTTTCATTTGAATTCAGTTTGATTCTTGCCTCATTATTTAGTTTTTGTGGCATCATTTGATGATGAGAGACTAGACGAGTGGTGATGTTTACTAGTTGGATTTTAAACTAAACGTGTTTTATCTTACCGTACTGTTTTGTCTTCATGCGAGTGTTCACAGACGTTGGCCTTAAGTGAGGGTTTTCCTCAGATTAAAGATGAGTGTACCCTAATATAATAAATTTACATGTTGGCCATTGAAAGATTCATTGGTTGTTACAAAAAAAAAAACATTATAATAATATTTATTATATATTTATAATGAACTAAACTCAAGACTATATACTACCTTTAAATAGTTAATTTTATAATAAACTTATTTTATTGATATGTTTGTGGTTAAAATATCAATCAATTAATATAAATAGCCGTTCACAATAACAAAGAACCATAAATTGGGTATGCATTCACGCTTCTTAACTTCATATACGTATCACATCACCCACTTTACATCATTTGCTTAAAAGTTTTCTTTAGTCCTCCAACTTTTTAGGATTCCCTATTTTAGCTTCATATAACTTATAACTTATGAGTTATAAGTTATAAGGTGTTTGGAAAAGTTAGGTTTGTAAGTATATATTGTATAATAACTTTGTAACTAATAACTTATGTTTTAAATAAGTTATAAGAAGGTGAAATAAGGAATCCCAAACACCCCGTAAAATTATTTTTGATCGATAGACTTGTTAAGTTGTAACATCATTTTAAAATTTGTTTAGGACTTAACCACTTAAAGATGGTAAGTGTATAAGAATTTCATAATTCAAATATCATCATCGTGTTTTGAATCGTTAAATTGTGGATGAACGTAAAATTTTAAATTAAATGGCGACCTCCTTGAAATCCTCATCGTGAAATGATAGACAAACAACTGCTTTTAATAAATAAAACAAATAATATTATTTGGTATGAGAGAGGGTGGGGCTCTTGCATGGGTAAGTTTTATGACTTTTAAACCATATGGCAACCAGGGATGGCTCGTGAAACAACGGAAACTAGTTAGGGCTTTACACCTACATTTAAATAGGTCTCTAATTAAAAAAAATTATATATTGTTATATTATAATGGGTAAAGTAAACTTAAAGTAATATATTGGTGTGGTGGTATGGTTGGTTGTTAGTAAAATACAGGTTATGAGTTCAAAACTTGTAATAAGTATTTTTTTCTTAACAATTGTGAAAATACCACAATATCTTGTTCCGATTTAAGTCTCCACATTCGTTGAGCCGCCCCTGTTGGCAACACCACCCCACCCCATCCCATCCCATATGGGTAATTTTGTGAGCGGCTAAAAAACAACAAGTGGATGATTCTGGAGCGTTGATTGAGGAACAACACGAGATTGTCACCAAAGGGATGTATGACATAAACTTTAAGACATATACAAAGTTGCACAATCATCTAGAGCACGAAGTGAAGAAATTCGCTATCATCCGCAAACAGAAATTGCGGAAAAAGTTAAGCGGTTGAATGATAATTTAGTTTAAATTTTCGTTTTTTTTTGTTACAAATCGTATTTTATTTTTCAAATTTTCAATTATGTAATGTTTTTAATTTAACGTTAATTTTAATTACATCAGATTGTTTAATTTATTTTAGTTTTAAATTAAAAAAAATCTATGGTATTTATAGGTATGTGTTGTCAGGGATTTTATGATTTATGAGTACTTGAAGATAGAAATGAGGTGACAGTGTATGATTAGTCGGTACATGAATAGGTTCCTTGAGTGCCTCTTCCACTATGAGAGATCGATGAGAAATAGTAAAAATTTTAAAAACTTTTATTATGTTGATTACGTTTATAGTTAGTTTAATTGTGTTATTAACTTTTTTCCTTTTCTAGTAAGTTTAATTGTGTTATGGCTATCGCATTTAGGCTGATGTGATCCAATCTATAATCAAATGATGGTCAACAGATGTGACAGTTGAAAGTTGTTTTGATTTGAAGATCAAATGATGGTCAACAGAAATGGAATTGACGTTATGTAGTTTGATCTTCAATTCTGTTTAAGGCTTCTAGAATGGAAAGGCTTGTTAAGCATTAATGGATAATTGGGACATTAGGGGCGAGTAAGATAAAAGTCAGACCTTTGAAATATTATTATCTTAAATAATTTTTGGATTTTAATGCTTACAGAAATCTCAGTCAAACCGAGATCTCCTAAAACCGAAATCTTACAAAATTGAGATTTCATCAAAACCGAAATTTCATTAAACTAAGATCCCATTAAAAACCGAAAACTTATTAAAAACCAAAAACCCAATAAAAACCGAGAACTCAAGTGTTGACCGAGAACTCATTACTAGAATCGACTCTCATTACAAAAACTGAAAACCAAAACTTTTATAGACTAAACAGGTTATTGTTAACTAATTAAATATTGTGTAAATACTTAAAACTTAAAAACCTTGTACAAAACATAAAAGCTTTACTTGAATGAATTTTGATGTATCACTTCTGCCCAAAGGTAATGCGTTACATCTACCCCTCATTCAAGTTTAATTACAAAGCTTTGTTAATTTTGTATACATGATTTAAGTGTCTCATTTCTGTCCAAAAGTGATGTGCTACATTTATATCCAGCAAAATTAACTCGTGCATAATTAAAATAATTGTCTCACTTTCGCCCAAATATGATGTGTTACAATTGTTTTGCACGCATATACTTAAATAAATTATAATACTGCCCAAAGGTGATTTATATTTTGTTAAAGTAGAACTTTTAATTATAATTTATTAGTTTGATGTTAATAATATATATATCACATCTTCAATAAACTATAATAATCCTCACATTAATGATCATTCACTAATCTAATGATTATATTTAAACTTTCTTACCTTGATATCCCATCACATAACTCGCTATCATTTCTTCCTAGAAATTGCTATCTCATTCAAATCATCAACTCTAATCTCAAACCCAAATATGTTTTGTTTCATAAAGAGTTTCATTAACTTTTAGCTCTCCTCGTTTTTTGATTATCCTCAAGTCATGACCATCTCGTTGCTCCTATTAATAGTAATAAAGAAGAAACCTAGAGCATGAAAAAAGAGATGAGTCAAACATAATGTCTCTTTTGATAATCAATAAACTCATGCTATCAATTAGAGTTATCCTGGATTTACTTTTTCCTAAAACTAATCTAATTTCTATAAAATAATTACTAAGATGCATGCATTCCTTAAAAATTCTAACTATAAGGTTAAATGGCATTACTGAATACATCATAATGTACAATATCATGACCCATAAAATTAAGGGCTCACACATGAAAACAATTACAATTTTCTAGTACATTACATACTAAAATTTTCAATAGTACAATTTGGTGTCATAAGAATAAACTGAAACACTCAGAAGTACCAAAGGAAAATGAGTGTGTTGATTATCAACATATGTACAAGAAAAGAAATGCCTGGTAATGGAAAATAAGATGTTATTCAACTTATTACCACTAAAACCTAAAAGGGGATAATTCTAAGGTTCATAAACAATATATAAGTATTACTTCCATCTTTAAGTTCACTAAGGAGAAGTCTTATTGCAAACATATGTAATTAGATTAAGCATAAGCAATAAGATTATCCATAATTAAAAAGAAGAATCGGCTAAAATTGATATTTGTATAATATTTATGATATTTAAGTATGTTAATCACTAACACATGATTGGTTGAGTCTACTTCTATATGTTTACTCGAAATCAACAAATAACTAAATGAGTGTTAGTGACAAATTTAAATGTTAAGGTTATTAGAACCATGAAAATTGTCTTCTAATTACGCTTTATAGTACCTTAAATATTCTGGAGATTAATCAGAATTTAGTATCAATACTTAAAGCTATATTATGACAGTTATGAGGTTTGCATAGCCAACATAAAGTCACTCTTACCTTAAACTTTCATATTATTTGTTATCAATATCTGTATTATGTATATATGGTAGTCATAACCTTGATCAGTAGTTTGGATAGATTGAGTCTCTTGACATAA
Organism: Bidens hawaiensis; assembly: GCF_021521415.1. Taxonomy (NCBI): domain Eukaryota; kingdom Viridiplantae; phylum Streptophyta; class Magnoliopsida; order Asterales; family Asteraceae; genus Bidens; species Bidens hawaiensis. The sequence goes on along the minus strand of NW_027493124.1, from coordinate 170,217 downwards.
AGTGAAATCATCAGTTGATTTACCAGTAGTAATCAACTTCTTCTTTTGTCATCTCCCTCTTTTATAGGAAACTATCATACCATGGAGAGTAGTCAGACTCAGATCTTGAAAATTCAGTAAAGTTCATAATATGATAGCACAAGGCTCCGAAGTTTCTAGAAGTGATCTCATAAATCGGTTGTTAAGAGCAGAGTTTGAAAAGGTAACACACTACGTGAATATTGGATTTTGGCTACACACATGCTCTGGGCGGTTTGCCACACCCCGGTCTAAATGTGTGGCTAAAGGTCGCTTTCGTCACACATTTGTTATTCGTGTGACTAAAAACGCACCTGTTAGAACTAAAAACACACATGTTAGAACCTTTAGCCACATAAATTAGATTTTTGTGGCAAAAAATCACACCTGCTGGAACATTTAGCCACACTTTTTCAATTCGTGTGACAAAAAACACAGTTGTTCGAAACTGTTAGCCACACTTTCATAAAAAATGTGACTTTTACTAGCCACACTTAGTAAATTATGGCCAAATATGATCTACGCTCACTGTAGTTTGATAACAATATGGTTAAAAACTAATGCATATGGCCACACTTACGGGTATATGTGACCATAGAGTATTGTTTGTTAGCCACTTATAGGTTTTATGTGTAGCTAAAAGTTAACGGTGACAGCAAACAAAACGTGTGACCGTTAGTAGTTAATGGCCACACTTTAATTTTTTCATATGTGGCTAAAAGCTTATACATATGGTCACACTTAAGGGGTTTATGTGACCATAAAGCATTATTTTATAGCCACTTATAAATTTTTATGTATGGCTAAAAGCTAACAGTTACATTAAAACAAATGTGTGACTATTGATAATTCATAGCCACATTCTAATTCTTTTGTGTGACCAACCAGACATCCACCCTTCAGTAACCAATCTGAACCCTAATCCATCACCTGCTGCTAATACTTTCATCACTCATTAACATCGATTGAAGCACATCTTGGTTAGGTAGGTGATTTATACTTTAATTTTGAGAAATTTGGGTGTTCGAGGGTTTGAATGTAAGCAATTAGGTCTTGGATTCAATCGATTAGTATTCGTTCTAATTTAAACAATCTTGATACAAGTTGCAAATGTTGTATTTGAATCTTTACTTTTTATCATTGTTGAACCCTAGTGATGTCATAAACATGTTAGGGTTTGAGTTTTGTTGAGAACAGCTGGCTGACAGATTCGTTCTCATTTATTGATTGGTCAGTAACTCTCTGTTAAACAATAATTATTGATCGATTGTTGATTTTAGGATATAGTATTCTGAGTCTAGTTTCCAGAAAGGTAAATTTTTTAATTTTTGGATGAGTGTTGAATACCTTTTATGATTTTACAAAAACATATGTCAAAGCTGATTCGGGGAGTTATATTCTGGTCCATTTTTCGGACACCATAACTCCCTAATGACAAACCCAAATGGGTTGGTTCCACTTCTAGAACTTAGTATTATGAGTTTAAAAGATAAAACAATTGGTCTTACACAATTTAGTTTAATGAGTTGATAGAACCATTAAACTAGTTTTTGTTGCGCAATCTGCTGAACTGTTAGTACCTATCTGTAATTGTTGAATTATTGTGAGTTTTCTACGCTTGAGAAAAATATAATAAAAATTGTTTGAGAAACCTGATTCATATATCATACTGTGGTAAATTTTTTAGAATTTGTCCTTAATCTTTTCTTTGTGAATAAAATCAGTTTGTACATGCCAGAATCTGTCTCGTGAACTGAATGATCATAAGTTAAGTTGTATGATGAATATTTGGTTGCTTTGCCATGATATGATGTGTGGATACATGTTAGGACTTTCGGTACTGTTGACATTACTTATTATCACCAACGATTCGTAGGGTCAAGTTTGTGTTTGTGTGTGAGTTCATACGTGGGTCTTAGAGTCATGTGTTGTTGAACATACTCTCATAACTTAAAACACTTGTACTAGGTAACAGTTAGCGAGTCAAATGCATTCATTTGGTTTTGAGAAAACTCTGTTACATGTGACACCAGGTTTTGGATTGAAAACACGGACATACTTGCATACTGGTTTTGAAAACACTAAACGTTTGCCTATACTTGTTTTCTGTATTCAAAACACAAAACGTTTTGAAGTATTGGTTATGCAACCTGTTGAAACGAGCAAAAACGAGCTGAACTGTTTATTTTTTATTGTTGAATTGCTGTAAAACTGGTCAAAATGTGCTGAAACGAGCTGTTAAGTGCTGAAACGGACTGAAAAATCGATGAAACAAGCTGTTTAACATGATGTTTGCTGTAAAAACGAGATGTTACGTGCTGAAACGAACTGAAAACTTGCTGAAACAAGCTGTTTAACATGCTGTTTGGTGTTAAAACGAGCTGTCAAGTGCTGAAACGAACTGAAAAATCGTTGAAACGAGCTGTTTAGCATGTTGTTTGCTGTAAAAACGAGTTGTTAAGTGCTGAAACGAGCTGTTAAGTGTTGAAACGGACTGAAAAATCTTTGAAACGAGCTGTTTAACATGATGTTTGCTGTAAAAACGAGCTGTTACGTGCTGAAACGAACTGAAAACTTGCTGAAACGAGCTGTTTAGCATGTTGTTTGCTGTAAAAATGAGTTGTTAAGTGCTGAAACGAAATGGACTGGAACATGAACTTTAATGATAAAACTAAAACATTTCCTCTGTTGTCCTTATTCAAAAAAAAGACCCGAAACCCGTTTTGACCCGTTCCGACCTTGACCCATTTTGACTCGGACCCGTTATGACCCGAACCTTTTGACTCTGACCCGTTCCGACCCGAACCATAACAACCTTTTTTTTAGTTGACCCGTTCCAACCCTGACACATTTCGACCCTAACCCGTTCCGACCCATAACCTGTTTCGACCCAACCCATTTGCCACCCCTATGTTTAATGTATATCGACGGGTTAGGCGAGTTGTACCTCTTAAGACACAATTTAAAATTATATGCATAATGGGCCATTAGTGATTTCAAGTCCCAATATGGCCCATTTGGACATGTATGACTTGTTTTTGTCTATTATGGTCTAATATGACTCCCTATAACACGATATAACCCTTAAATATCTAATGTTACATATCACATGCCATTATAGGCCACTAAGAGATTACAAGCCCTAATATGGCCCATTAGAGCGACTATGACATGAAAAAGGCTATAATGGGCCATTAACACCAACAAGGCCCAATAAGACCTATTGATGAAAGTATCACATGTTATCGGCCATTAACATCTAACTATGACTAATGACATTCCTATACAACCTTCTTAGATATGATGTGATAAAGGCTATAATGGGCCACAAACACCAGTTAAGGTCCAATAAGGCCCATTGATGAAAGTATGACATATTATTGGGCTTTAACCAAACTATAACTCACTAAACTCATATTCAACCCTTTTAGAGCAACTATGATATGATAGAGACTACAATGGGCCACTAACAACAACAAGGCCCAAGACGGCCCATTAATGCAAAGTATGACGACCAACTATGACTCACTACACTCCTATACAACCTGTTAACGTAACTATGACATGATAGAGACGATATTGGCCATTAACAACAATCAAGGCCCAATATGGCCCATTAATAAAAGTACGACATGTTATCGGGCGTTGACACATGCCTATGGCTCACTACACTCATATACAACCCTCTTGTAGCAACGGGGAGATGATAGATGCTATAATGACCACTAATACCAATCAAGGCCCATTGATGAATGTATAACATGTTGGGCCATTAACACAAATCAAGGCCAAATAAAGCCTATTCACGAAAGTATGGTGTGTTTCAAGCGTTAACACCTAACCATGACTAATGACACTCCTATACAACTCTTTTAGAGCAACCGTGACATGATAGATGCGATAATGGGACACTAACACCGATAAAGAACTTGTATAACCCACTAATGAAAGTATAGTTTATTGGACGTTAACACTGATTACTACACTCTTATACAACTCTTTTAGAGCAACTATAAATATCACTAGTATTTATTTTATATATTTTTATATTTAAAATACAATTTTTTATATTATATAAGGTTTAATTAGTTGTTATATATATATATATATATACATATATATATATATATATATATTTACACTAACAACTCTTTATTTTAATTCTTAAAAATAAATTAAATTCATATTTAGTTCATATTAATTTTACTTCACTCAAAATTTCAAATTAATTCAACCCCCTCTTTTCTTCAAAAATTTTTGTATTACCCTCCTATTCTTAAATTTAATTTGACCACATATTTAACCTACCTTTTTTTCTTTCTCTTCATTCCTTCTTATTATTCTTCTTCTTCATCTTTTTACACCCACCATAATCCTCAATCACTAATTCTCTAACTCACTCAATTCTTAACCAAATCCTTTGATTTCGGGCTCTAATCTAATTATTTTTGCGAGAGGAATTCACGTGTGGTGTCGGTTTCCATTAATTCTATCTCGATTTTTTCCGGATTCATGTTGAGTGTGAAGAACCCTAAGAACCAAGTTTGGGGATTTTCAATTTTAAGTGTTATTTCTTGTAATTGAAGCTTAGTACATCTTCTTTCATCGCTAAAAAGGTATGTATTTCACTTGTTTGATGATAACAGTTTACTGACAGATTCGTTTTCGTTTATTTATTGGTATGTAACTTGATGTTAAACGATGATTACTTAACGATTTTTTATTCTAGGATATCGCACTATGAGTCTAGTTTCCAGAAAGGTAAAGTTTGTAATTTTTGGACACGTTTTAAATAGTTTTTATGATTTTACAAAAACACTGGTCAAAGCTGATTCGAGGAGTTATATTTTAGCCTGTCTTTCCGACACCATAACTCCCTAATGACAAAACCAAACAGGTTGTTTCCAGTTCTGAAAGTTAGTATTATGAGTTTTGAAGACAACCCAATTGGTCTTGCACAATTTAGATTAATGAGTTGATAGAACCGTTAAACAAGTGTTTGTTGTGCAATCTGCTGAACTGTTGGTACATATCTGTAATGGTTGAATTGTTGTGAGTTTTGTATGTATGAGAAAAATATAATAAAATTTTTTTGAGAAACTTAATTCATATATTCTACTGTGGTAAATTTTGTAGAATTTATACTTAATCTTTTCTTAGTGAATAAAATCAGTTTGTACACGTTATAATCTGTCACGTGAACTAAGTGATCATAAGTTAAGTTGTATGATGAATGTTTGGTTGATTTGTCATGATACGATGTGTGAATACATGTTAGGACATTTTAGTACAGTTGACATTGATTATTATCACCAACGAGTCGTCGATTCTTGTTTTTGTTTGTGTATACATTATGTCTAATGTGATTGTGCGTGATAGTCGTCGTGCTTTGAGGTTTCGCCTCACGTTAACCCTTTAATAGTTATGATACTAATATTTTAACAATTTTAGGTTCAAAAAGTTAGAGCTGAAATGGAAAAAGATGAAAGGAAGTCACGAAACGAGTTGGAAGAATGAGTGCAACGAATGGAATAAATGGAAAAAGAACTTGATGAGTTTATGAGAAAGTTTGAGGTCGGTAGTAATTAATAGTAGTTTCAAATATTTTGAATTCATAACTTATTAGTGAAGGTTTGTTAATGTAAACTTTTTTTGAATTTATGTAATTGTGTTTGTTAAACTTATGAAATAGCCACATTTATCTATGTGTGACCAAAAATATAAGTATGATAATAGCCACACTTTGTATTACAAAAACATTATGTGTGACAAACGGTAAGACAATGGCCACACCACAAACTACAAAAGAGTGTTTAACTGACAAGTTCACATTTTTAGCCACATTGACAATAACCTCCAGTGTCTATATGATATGATTAGCCACACAATACCTCACTATGCGTGACGAAAAGTTTGACAATAGCCACACTTTAAATTACGAAAAGCATTATGTGTGACAAATGGTAAGACAATAGCCACACTATAATATACAAAGGAGTGTTTGAGTGGAAAGTAAATATTTTTAGCCACTTTTAATGTAATATCTAGTGTCTATATAATATAATTAGCCACACTATTATTAAATTTATATGGCCATTGTTTTGCTATATCCACACGGTATAGGTCACAATGCACGCTTAACACAACCCTATTGACCACATTATTATAAAATTCATGTGACTGAAACATTAATTCATGTGGCTCTATACGTGCAATGGTCACTCATAGTAAATAGTCATGTGACCATTTCTACCGTTTAGCCACACTTATTGGAGAGGCTTCTTGATGGCCAACAACTAATGCCTATACCCTTTAGCCACACTTATTACCACATAAGGCCACTAAAAACTGTGTGTGGCCATATCATACCCACGGTGTCGCGACCTTTGGCCACATATGACCTGAACCAAATGTGTGTGGCTAAAGGCCTACGGCCACACTTTTTTCGTGTGACCGAAGGCCAATATTCACGTAGTGAAATCAACCATTGTCAATTCACTGATTAAATTTGTGAATCGTTCGTATTGTTGAGTTAAACTCGCTCATCTTATGTGACAACATGCTTCATACTACAGCCTGAGAATTTCACGAATATTCTCGAGGACTTGTGGGGTACTACTATATTGTTCTTTAAGTGCATCCAAAAATACGTAGCAGACTTGTGATGAATTAATGCGCCATACATTTCATTTGGAATTGCCATGGCTAGTATAGCATGAGCTTTGGCATCCAATTCAAACTTCTACAGATCCTGATTAGAACAATCCTTGGGATCTTTCTTGATCGTTTTGTTTACATCCAATGGATCAACATTCAGGGGAATTAGGCCCATATATCTCCAACAACCAGTGTTTTGGTTGCATAGATGGTGGAGCATTCTTTGAGCCCATATGTTATATTGACCTCGAACCAACATGGGTGGTTTGTAGAGTGAATCGGTGTTATGAGGATCTTGCACGAATCACATGATTCTCAGTTCAATAGGTTTCTCAATGATAACAGAGTATGAAAAAGATATAATGTAACAGCCAAGCTACCACCGCACCGTAATATTGTCGGATTTGGCCGGGACGTATCACCATCGCCTCAAGGATTTGCTTTTGGTTGCCCAGGTGGTCACGCATCCTCATATTACTCCCACCTGAGCACGCTTAACTGTGGAATTCTCCTCTCATTCACTACCATTAAGCGCCCAAAACGCGTTATGATGGGGAAGGTATCCACCTCCTTATAAAGAAGGCTTAGTTCTCCTCCCCAACCGATGTGGGATGTCACAATCCACCCCCCTTAGGGGCCTAGCGTCCTCGCGGGACCTGGCACCACCGGTCCGACCCTGGCTTTGATACCATCTGTAACAGCCCATCTACCACCGCACTATAATATTGTCGACTTTGGCCGGGACGTACCACCATCGCCTCACGGATTTGCTTTTGGTTGCCCAGGTGGTCAACCATCCTCATACTACTCCCACCTGAGCACGCTTAATTGTGGAATTCTCCTCTCATCCACTACCATTAAGCACCCAAAATGCGTTTTGATGGGGAAGGTATCTACCTCCTTATAAAAGAATGCTTAGTTCTCCTCCCCAACCGATGTGGGATGTCACATATATGATCCTTTCTAAATCCTCAACTGGAATTATCAAATTGAGCTTAGTCTATAATACAAAATTGATTGTAAGATCAAATTTAGAGATCTTATGCTTTGATACCAATTGTTAGGATCTAAGATCTTTAATCTAAGCTTACTTGAGCACAATTCACAATCAATGGAACAGTAAAAAACTAATCTAATACTTTGAACGAATTAGTGTCACTTTAATTGAAATCATATTTGAACTATGATTCAATTATTCTATAAAACAAACAACTTAAACAGCATAAATCATAAACCTAATTAATAGGTATCATATGAAAGAACAATTATGCATTAACTATAATCGAATGATTACAATCTATTTCTCCCCCTCAACCATAGCTCATCATTCACACTGATTTTTCTAGTACAACAATACACGAATCATGTGAGTATTGTGAAGTGTAAGTGCATGATTTGGAGTCCGTAGCCGATCGAATAAGTTATAGATAGTCTATTTTTTTATGTTTAATGTATAATGTAATATGGACATTCTCTATGGATTGTATAGCGAATGGGTCCATTCGTTATAGACTAGGTAATTCGTTAAGTTATGAGCCCATTCGTTATGGCGATATAACGAATGGACGCTCATTAGTTAAGTTATAAGCTCATTCGCTATGGACTGTAAAACGAATGGAGGCTCATTCTTTATGCAATATAACAAATGATGGCTTATCCGTTAAGATATCACCATTCGTTATGGATGCACGAATGGTGTCTCATTCGTTACTACAGTATAACGAATGAGGCTAACTTAACGAATGGGAGTTGATGGTCTATATATAGTCAGCTCCTATTCATAATTTAGAGTGATCCGAGCCTAAATTATCCATGTGTCGTTACCATGCCGAATTCTCTCTATAATTTAAGTTATTCATATATAATGTATTTCATCCTTAACGCATTCTATAAAGTATTCTTTTAAAGTATCGTCTCGTGTTAACGTTTTGATGTATCGATGATAGCGGCTAGATCTTGGCTCGTAATGTGTTTCAACAATTGGTATCAGAGCAGACGGTTGCTCTCGATGCATCAATTTAATGTATAAATCTGGTCAGAAATGGTGTTCTTCGTGTTCATCGGGTTTTGACCTAATTTGGTCAGATTTGGATCAAATTAATGTATTATTGATGGAATTGATGGTAGATTCGTGTTCGATGAGGTAATACAAAGCTTTCTGTGCAATTAGGTGTTTAATTATGGTGTATTGAAGGATACACAATTGAAGAGAAAGATATTGTTTGACCAAATTTGTATCAAATTAGTGGTTATTAAGTTAAATTGATGATTGATTCAAGTTCGTGGTGAAAATCCGAACATTTGTGGATCAAATTGGTAAATTATCATGAAAATTTGATAAATATGCCATTGTAGAAGCTTGAGTTGTAGTTTTCGGTGATGTAACAGTGTTCCTCGGCGATCTAACTAACTTATCCGGAAAAATGCGTTTTTCCGGTGAACAATAATTGTTCCAACAATCCATTCGTTATGTTACTGTAGCCATTCATTACGGAATTTTATTGAATGGAGGTCATTCGTTATGAAGTTTAACGAATGTGTTTAAATTATGGGTATAACGAATGGAGACTCATTCGCTATTAGATCAAACGAATGTGGGCTCATTCGTTATTGGATCATGCGAATGTGGTTTACATTCGTTAAATGTTTAATGAATGCGGACTTGGTAATGTATATGCTCATTCGTTCAGCTGTTCTAATGAATGTGGTCTATTCGTTCAAGGGTAACGAATGAAGACACTGTTTTGACGAAGGGTAACCAAGTTAACGTATGGATATCACGAATGAAAGAGAGCTCATTCGTTGTGTGTCAAGTTAAAAAAAGAGTATTTTAGAAAAATTTTCTTAAACGGAATTTTTCTGGGATATTCCTAATATATTGGGTACTCTTCTTGCAAATTTTGACGACATATTTTTCGGCTGGCTTTTTATACGTGTCTACTGGCTGAGGGGGAGACTACGTGTAATTAAAATAGGAGTTTTGTTTGTGAGTTTTGAAGATTGTTCAAGACCTTGCTGAATTTGTCACGAAAATGGGGAGATAAAACTTTTATATTTTATTTGTCTTGTATCTTCCTACGTTTGCAAGGGTTTCTTGAAAAATACTGCAATTCGGGTGGTATTCATAATTGCCAAGCTACAATTGACTGAGTTCAAGACTGTAATTATTCTTCGATTGCTGATTGATTTGTTCGATATTGAAACATGGATATGTGGGATACGAGCGTCTGTCTGTTTACTTCTTTCTGAGGGACTTTGATCCTGACAATGTTAGCTACGAGTATTCGGCGGATTACATCTGTTGACGGTGACAATTCTTGAACGGGTTGATCTTACTGAAGAATATACGAGTCTTGTCATTGTATCAAAGAATTTGATCATTTAGGGTTTATATAGAGGTTGGAACTCTGAATCACATGCCCAAACATTAGTGCATCTAAGCGAATGGGTGTAGAAGAGCTTCAAAAAGTATATTTGGGATATACGTTATCAAGAGAGGGAAAACCTAAGTGATAGATATTGAATGATCGGGTTGTTCATGAAGATGTGTGACGAGGTTATATGTAAAGATATGTTTGCTTTACCGGTGCTGACAGATAGACAATGACTTGTTGCTGATTGTTGAAAGATTGAACATATCATATGTCAGTGGATGATTGGGATGATCTCCAAGAGTTGCTCACTTTGAGGGGGACACTTGATACGAGAAGCAACAAGTTATTGGTTTGTTGAAAGGATTTAGTGATCTGTTTGTTTTCACAAGCCCGAGAATCATCGGTCAAGGGGAGTTTCGATTAATGATTTGCAGTAAAAAGTGTCCAAGGTTAAAGTATTCGATAGCTACGGTGTAATTCCCAAATCATGATCTTTTAATGTGATATCAAGCAAACTAGTTGTTAGGCGGAAACTAACAACGAGGTGATTCAATAGTAACGAGGAACAAACACAAACCAACACACGATAAGCTTCAAAACACACGATGTATTAATGTCGGGTGCTTAAGCCCTTAATGAGGATTACAAGATAATTAGAATACAAAACAATGTAACCCACTAACCACACCAACCTCATGAATGATCGACTCCCACTAATGACCTAAAACAGAATATATATATATATGTGTGTGTGTGTGTGTGTGTGTGTGTGTGTATAGCCTAGTATACTACTGGCAAGCCCAATACATAAGCCCACCGAAAACACAGAGTTTTCGGTGTTACATGCTAACCAAAACCAAGCCCATAAGATCAAGTATAAACCATGTTATAAGCCTAGCCCAGCAATCTCTCCCTAGGTTTATAGCTTTATCTCCATTCATGCTCCATAACTTCAGTATCAGCCTCACGGTAAGCACATGCCCATAAACCAGAAAGGATTATTGATCCCACCATACCTGTATACTCTTTAGCAGCTGGCTCATAAAGTGGTTCAACTTCAATTTAAAAGCCGCTAAGAATTTTGATATCTTTCTTTCCAAATTTCAGAAGGTATCATGGATCAACAATACGATATTGGCCCTTCCTTAGCCTTATAACCACTGTAGCATTCTCACCATCATAAGCCCAAAACTTCATTTCATCAAAGAGCACCTTCAGGAAATCTCTTGGTAATCAGAATTGACTTCACTTTGGTAGTTGGAGGCCACATAACGTTCAGCATCAGCTTGTTTGTGTAGGGATCATGAACCCCCTTTGCTTTCTTAACAAATGAATCAGCAGTGGGTATGTCGGGAAACCCTCTCTCTACCTGTTTGCTTCAGAAGTTCCAAAACTTGGTGGCCTTTGGGTCATGATTTGGGTTGTGGAAAGGAGCTTGTATCAAATCACTTAGATCAATTTTCGTCCACGAGCCAAAATCTTTCATCTTCTTATAATACTCCATATTCCCAGACTTAGGCGTGACCCACCACATTTCTTTCTCAATATCATATCCCAAATTAAACAACCCTTGAACGATCACAGTATTTATAAGAGAACCCCATTTGGAGTTCCATCATGAATTGTCTGGATGATCGGAAGACACATTGTTCTGATTGGATTTTTTCATAATCAGAGTCTTCTTTCCTATCTTTTCTATTTGTTATGCGGTCTTAGGTGGGGCGGTTAAGTATTTCTCAACTTGCTCGGAAGTATCAATGTTTGAAGCAGGATGCAAACTGGATCCACCAATATCAAGAACATCAGGAGCACCTTGCTCACCACCAACAACTTCATCACCTCTATCGTCTGCTCCCTTAAAATCATTACCGAATCGCTTGATGAATTTCTGTTGCAAATCAAAGTATAGAGCAGTGAGGCCATCCATGATAGCTTGAAGTTCTTTAATTTTTGAGTCTTTGTCTGTGTTGCTAGCTTCAAGCTCTTGAATAGGAACATCTTTAACCACAGAGACTTGTTCAAGTTCAAAGACCCTGCATTGTAGAGCATAGACATCAATGGGTTCGGGTTCAATGGCAAAACCTTTACCCTTGCCTTGTAAGAATGTGTCTTTCATAGAGAGAATGTGGGCAATTTACTCAGTAGCACTCGAGCTTCATTGACCCATGGTACAAATGACCCGGAGGGTTTAGTAGTTGACTGGAACTTTTCTTTAAATGTTTCAAACGCTTCAAGTTGTTAGGTTGTAGGAACATATTGTAGTACTTGTTCATGATGTTCTTCCTCCAAAGGTTGAGAAGGAGAAGTGTCAGCTTCATCATCAGATACAATTTCGAAGGTAGTGGAAGGACTTTGAACAGGAACTGCATGTTCCTCAGCAACAACAGCAACTGTCTCGGTTTCAGCAAATCTACCAAACTTTTGCAATGGATGAATCCCTTGGTAAACCACTTTCACCCCATTTCTTGATTTCTTCATCAGAACAAAAGTGTTCGGACCCATGGCTTTCAAATCAAGTGTTTCCACAGATCGATTCAACTCGGGGTAGTGAGAATCAAAAATCATCTGCAGACGCCTTGGATATATCAAAAACATCTCTTTCTTCTTCCCCATAAAGTTGCTATCATCCCATTCAACACGAACTTTGAGTAGTTGTAATTCTAGCCCATTATCAAAGAAACAACAGCTGACATTTGAGTATGATTAATCTCGTCGGAGCCTCCCTTTTCTACCCGAGAAACACGTGAAGAATGTGTGAATCAGAAACCTCCAGTATGGATGAAATAACTTCTTGATAGCCGAAGGATAAACTCTTTCATAAACCATATGTTGCATAATCTCTACCACGGCCTCGCTTGAATATTATGTAGGATGATCAGTTTGATCACCAAATAGCAACACATCACGCATAATTGCTTCAAAAATAACCACCGGTCTCTTTTGTATGGTTGATTCAATGGTAACTACTCCCCTAGCACCTCACTGGTTAATTGAGGCATGGTTCCAGAAGTCTGGCACTATCTTCTTATAGATTACAGGTTTTACTCGTAATGAGAAATCCTGCATATGTTCAGCCCAACGATCATAGATTTGAATTCCTTGTGAGCTGGAGGAGGGACAAATAGGCATCCAGCAATATTTTACGAGTCAACAGACTTGAGAGGTGCTTGATCAGTCATGACTGCAACAAACGAGTCAAGTTAGATACTTATTAACTTATGTCCATGATCATTCATATTTTAGATTTGATTTCTTTTAAGGTAGATAACATAAATGATTTCAGAAGGACCAAAACTTAAATGAGGAAACAATAAACCCTTTATTTAGTCCAAATAATAATAATTTAAACTTATTAACTGAGATTTCCATCCAGGATGAACATTTTCGGTCAACGATATGAGTTTTCATTTAATAATAGGAGTTTTCAGTTAATCATATGTGTTCTCTGTGGAATAACAAGCCTTAACAGCCAAGAACCATGGGTCCTCGATTAACTCATGAGTTCTCAATCAAACGTCACCGAGAACCCTTGAGAGTCCTGTCAATCTCAGGGGTTCTCTGGTTGACCTTGAGTTTTCAGTCAACCACACTCGAGAACCCAGGAACCCCGAGATCTTCGATGATCTCGGATAAAGTAACCCCTTGTCTTCATCTTGAAAATTGTGTCGTCTTCCAAACTATCCATATCCACCATTATTAACAACTTGCAACACCTTAAACCTCATGACATAGCCACAACATAACACAATCACACACCACAATCAAATTTCACAATTAAATATCACAATCAGATATCTCAATTAAACCAAAATACTCCTTTATTCCCGGAGATGTTTCAACAGTGACCCAAGAATAGATCCGAGGTCATGTTCATTTACCTTTATAGATTTGTGAAAACAGATGATAAGGTTCAAAACAACGAGGAGATAATCTTTAAGAAATCTCTTGAGCTTCAAATTAGAGATTTTGTTTAGGTTGCCAGATGAGTTTTGATAAATAATAATCACAAAGTAATTTTCAAGTTCTTTTTAAACTTCAGAAAACTTATTTGGGCCGAGAACCAATGGACTCTCATGGTCATCTGGACCAGGCCCCCATGGGCTGAGAACACAAATAAACACACCAGGACTGATTCATGTTGGATAAACGATTCCTTAACGCATTTGTTTCGACAAGAGTAAACATGAGGCAAAACTAAAGACGTATAATAAAATAAAATAAAAAATAAAATAAACATAAAATCAAAATAAAAGCTAGATTTACCACCCAGCTTTCAGTAGTTCTAACATATTACGGGATCAAATTTCTGTTTTGTCATATGCGCAACCTTTTATGAAAAGATTCTAACATGGAATCATATTAACTAAGATGCCTTAACAACGGTTCATTTTCAGCATTATTATGACATATAGGAGAGGTTTATAGCAGGTATATAGATACTTAGCATGATTTTCATCGCATCAGTGATATGCATTAGGTTCAACAAGGCATAAAGCTTAGATGGACATCACTTGTGGACTTATAATGCCTCGTATCTCTTCTCAAAACGTATTTGGCTTTCTCCATATCACCCCAATTTGACTTCAACCCCCCACTGTTTGATTAAAAGATTTTGACTTTGACTATACAAACAAAAATATAAGCATTAAGGTTGAACGTTGGACTTACATGTCATCCGGACATACAAGCCTTTCATTCAGAGTGTTTAGGATTTGCTTGAATTCCCCACCCTTGTAGTTCTAGTTTGACCCTTTAAGCTCTAAAACAAATTTAATTTCAATATTATATACTAATATTGCAATAATTTTTTTTAAACAACAATTAAGGAACAATATATTTTTGGTGATCAAGACACTAACGGGCTTGTGTATGACTGAGTAATTGCTTTTCTGCTTATCATTTGGAGAGATGTATCTAGAGACTTGCATAAATCTTCAAAATGACTCTTAACAGTAAGTTTAGCATATTTAGTATATATCACTTTAAACTTTTACGTACCATGGAAAACTACCATACTTATCAATGACTGTTCAAAAGCCTTTTTAGCCAAATAACTTCACACGTTAGGCACACAAAATCAATTTACCTATCATTTACCAAAGGTTTGATCAAATTTTCATTTAAAAAATTGAGCTTCTATAAAACTTGTAACTGAATAATTATATCACGTTAGGCACACAATGTTGTTTTTAGCAAGATGGTTAAGAGTTCTAACATTAGCATGACCAAGACAATGATGCCAAAGCATGGAATTATGTTCCGACATTTTTGAAAATAAACACATGATTTCTTCTGGAACATTTTTATTCATGTCAAACACGTATGCATTATATTTTCTTTGTGATCGAACAAGAACCCAATCTTCCGGTATGATGATACCAGGTTTTAAAATCAGACACTATTTTTTTATAAAATGTGTCGAAAAACCATTGTCACAGATCTGCGAGACACTGAGCAGACTATGTTTCAACTCTGGAACAAATATGACATTTTTGAACTTAAGAACACCACTGTAATTATTATTATATGGAGGTGGAACCTCGGTATAACCAATACCCTCACCTCTTTGTCTTTCCATTTTAGCTATTTTACAATCATAGATTCAACAATAGCAGTAGAGACATCGAATTTCTTAAAGTTGAATTCAACGTTTTCAAATTTATTAGTTAATTTAGCAATCTTTAACTTAGAGGCGTCTAACATGGCAGTTAGTTCAACAATTAGTTGTTTTGCATCTAAGTGGTTACATCATTTTACGCTAAAATCATTTTGTAGTTTAGATAAATCCTTTTGTTGTGCCTCTAGTTTTTTCCATTGAAGATTTTTAAATTTCTTAAGGGTGAGATTTTCAGGTTTTATGCCTTCCATTTCTCTAATCAGGTTACTATTGTGTACTCTATATAGTTCTACCTTTTTAATGCAAGATTGATAACATAATTCAGAACTTACCTCATATGAGCTGGGAGAAGTGGAGGCCATGAAGGCATACTGAAGATCCTTTACCAGCTCCTCTGCATCGTTCTCTTCCTCAACGACATTAATCTGAGAAAGGTTCGCAGTCTGATTGTTTAAGGTGAGTGCTTCCATCTGGTCGGTCCAATCAAACTGATTAGCCACCAATCCCCGCTCATTCTCTCTAGCACTAGCTACATTTTCTCTTCTAACACTACCCACCGGAACCAGTGCCCTTTCCATGTTTCCCTCTTTGGCTGGATTCATGCATTCACGAGGAAAGTGACCGGGCTCGTGACAATTATAACACCTCCGAGTGTCTTTATTGAATCCCACCTTCTTGTCAACTGGCAAGTTCCAGTTTTTTCTGCATGTTCCCTTGTAAACTTCTTTGATCTAAGCACGGCCATGGCTATTTGCTAGGAAATATCCATTTCTTCCACATCATCAGGATGGATTTGATCCAATTCAGCAACTAGACTGGATGAACCAAATCTCCAGCAAGAAACGCATTGTAGCAGTTCATGAAACATGCTATTAACGCAATGTTTTCTTGCATCTTCTTTGTCATTGCAGGAATTTTTGTAGAGGATAAACTGGATGCTTCTGAAGAAGGCTTAGTCGGTGGATTGGATTGTTAATAAAATACCGGAGGTGGCTGGTTGATAACTTTGACTTTGGGAGGATCTAAACATCTGGAAATATTCTTGATGTGGTTGAGTATATTGTCCCTGAGAAGACTTGAATAGAGTAAAATTACCTTGTGAGACGAATGCATTGTTCAAGGCAGCACTGTAACCAGCAGGGTTGTAAGATTTTTCATGATTAATAGCACGCTACTTGTCATCCATGTCACAAGATTTGATGATTGCATAACTTTTGACAAAGTGAGTATCGCCAAGTCCTTGGTCTTCTTGATCATTGCCATGTTTAAATCCCAGCTCTGAGGCAGGGAGTTAACTAGTTTGTTATATATCTCAATGAGTCAAGTTAATATTAGCCATTCTCATCTCAGTGACTAGGGTGATGAATCTCTGGAGCTGTATTTCCAAAATCACCAAGAACATGGTTAAACATGTTAAATTTTTTATGTAACAGATCTTGTCGACTTCGTCTCATATCCTCATTCCCATCGAAGATCTCAATAAGGGCTTCCCACAACCCTTTTGCAGACTGTAGCTCTCTGAATCCCTGAGCGATTTCAGGTGAAAGCGCCATTGTTAGAGTGGCAAGAGCATTCTCATCCACCTCAATCTTTTCAAAATCCTCGTCTACATTGAGCAGGTTTTACAACTACTTCACCATTTTCTTTCTAATAAGTGATAGGTTGGGGATCCCTGGCAATGCTTCTCTAGATCTTTGCATCCTTCATATTTACGTACTTTTCGAACCTGAACTTCCACTAAGCAAACCCCTCATGAGACAGTAGACAGGGTACACGAGTGGCAGTTCCCATAATGGAATCCAACTCTTGATGCAATGCAGCATTGGATGATGTGTTTCTTAACTGGTCCATTTCAATCAAGATTTCAAATAATAGTCCAATCAACAATGGCCCAATAGAGCAAGGCCCAAAATCAAACTGAAAAAGAACCGAGAACAATGGTAGCCGAGAACTCAAGAACAGAAAACACTTTATTGATACTAAGAACCCTGTATTTGAGAACAATGGTAGCCGAGAACCCAAGAACATAGATTACTAAACTTAACCCGACAACTTTAACTTGTGTCGAGAACCCTGAATTGTTGCCCGAGAACGATAAATTGTTGCGAGAACCCTAATTGTTGTTTGAGAACGATAAATTGTTGACTTGGTAAACTTGGCAACAAGTTTTATCCCGGAAAAAGAACACGAAGAACACAAGAATACCCATAATCTTTATTTCCATACAATAGCGACTGATTATCAACCAAAACACGATCTTGAATCTTTGATATCACCAAAACCGAGCCTAGAATAGGTCTATAGGCTCTGATACCAATTGTAAGTCCCAAATTAGGATATATCAATATGATATTAAACAAACTTGTTGTTAGGCGGAAACTAACAACGAGGTGATACAATATAACGATGAACAAACACAAACCAACACACGATAAGCTTCAAAATACACGTTATATTAACGCCGGGTGCTAAGCCCTTAATGAGGATTACAAGATGATTAGAATGCATAACAATGTAACCCACTAACCACACCAACCTTATGAATGATCGACTCCCCCTAATGACCTAAAACAGAATATATATATATATATATATATATATATATATATATATATATATATATACATATATATATTGTGTTGGGACTTATATTTTAGACCGACGCATTGAATTTATATGTGGGTGAAAAATATATTATTTGATCTCAGCCAAGGGTGGATGGCTTGAAGACCAAGTCATGCTAGACTATTATGAATAGATGTTTTTATTCATTTGTCTAGCATGAGTGACAGTATTGTGTATGTGGGAGATTTAGGGTTTTATCCCTTTGAGAGAGTCTCCGCCTCCAGGATGAGCTCTCCTGGTGGCGGCTGGTATTTCTTAATCGATTGTAGTTATGAATGTATGTATGTATGTATGTGAGCTTCATCTTTATGAGAATCATTCGACTAATATTATCATACTACCATTTCTATCTTGTTTGTGTTTTGATTACAAATTTTCATCCTATTATTGATTGTTAATCAAATCAGGCTCTCTCCCAATACACCTCATTCGACCAAACATCATTCAAGAGTGAATACGAGTTAGATTTGATCATAACCCTAGATCCGAGCTCCACCGATAATACCGAATATTCACGCTTTCGCACCGGGGCTCGGTTTTCACAAGTGGTACTGAATCGTTCAGACTAACTGCTGAACTGATTCTTTTCGCTCTTGAATCCACCATGGACGTTAAATGATGAAGTTCGTTGAAATTATTTTTGGGGGTTTTGAAATTATTTGATAATTTGGAGAAAAGTATATGGATTGATGTTTGGGTTGATGACTCGTTTGGAGTTCTAACATCAATTTCATGTTTATTTGGTCAGAATGGTCCAGATCTGATGTAACAGTGTTATTTGGCTCGTTTTGGAGAAACTCTGTTCATTTGATGATTTCCAGATCTGAAAAGGTTGTGGATAAGATTGAAGATTGATTTCTTTTATTTAGTTTGAGATGACCTGGATATTTCTCATCGATTCTTTTCAGATTTCAGAACTACTTTTTCGATCTGAAATAATTAGGGTTTTGTTTGCTCGATATTGATTTTGATAAGTGTGTTGCACAAACAGGATATGGTATGTTGGAAAATGTTGTCGTTGGTACAAACTGGTATGAAGAAGGTACAAGTCAAGAATGAACAGGTACTAGATGCAATATTATCATTTTTTGTTGTAGCAAATGCAAAGTGAATATTCAAGCAGGTTCTGCAAGGGCAAATCAGTGATTGATGATACAGAAATGAATTTTTGATGTACCGGGCATACAATAAACATATAAGATTGATCTCGAGTAATGATAATGGTTAAGTGTTGCTTCGGGCACAGATTGTGTTTTGCCCTAGCACAATTTTTTGTTCGAGCACACTTTATCTCGGGCACATCTTATCTCAGGCACATCAAGTTCCAGTGTCGAGTAAACCCTTGCATATCCTTGGTCTTCTCAAGAAAACTATCTTTAAGTCCCAAGCACACTTTGTGCTAGGAAAGTGCCTCCGAGCACACTTTGTGCTAGTGAAAAAATGAAAAAAAAATACAAGTGTTTTGCTTTTCGAGCACACTTTGTGCTAGGAAAGTGCTTCCAAGCACACTTTGTGCTAGTAAAAAAAATGAAAAATCACAAATGTTTTGCTTTCCGGGCACACTTTGTGCAAGGAAAGTGTTTCCGGGCACACTTTGTGCTAGGAAAGTGCTCCCAAGCACACTTTGTTATAGGAAAGTGATCCCAAGAACACTGCCTTGCTAGGAAAGTGCTCCCAAGCACACTGTGTGCTAGGAAACAGAGTTTGTGAAACATTTCAAGGTTTTAAAGAAACTTTTGAGATTTTTGGTGTCGTTAACCGTTTGACCAAGTTTTTCTCTACGGAAGATATATACCAGGGGTATTTTGGTAATTTTTCTCCAATCATCGACAAGCTTATGGAATTCAAACCTCATCCAATTTCACGACTTCATCAAAAGCTTTACAAGAACAAGTGTTGACCAAGATTAAGGATTTATTCACTTTTAGTGCCAACCAACATATGAATATGTTTATATTCAGATTTCTACAATCTTGATAAGGATGGTCAAGATTGGTTCACCCATACTTGATTTGAAGACACATTTATTAAAGACAATTGCAACGAAATTGGGGGAGTAAAAATCTTTGAATTTCATTGCAATGGTTAGCTTCAAATCAAGTAAAAGACTCAAGTTACGGAAAAGTTGATCAAGATCAATAATCCAAGGTTTTTCAAAGATGTTTTATCATTTGGAATGGTTTGAAGATGATTTACAAGGGAAGAGACAAATTTGAAGAATTGAAGATTATTTGATAATCACATTGAGTTTATTTCTTTTTGTGATAACCTTGTTACTTGAAGTTGATCTTTGAAGTTCAAAGCCTCGTTCTTATGCCTATACAACTATATCCAAAAGTGATATAAGAGTGATAATTCGAAATGAACAATGGGAGAAGCTTAACGTGAGGGGGAAAATTTCAACGAAAGACAACGAGTTATGAGGTGATCATGGAAGAAATTCGATGGCATCGGTCTAAGGGGGAGATTGTTGGGACTTATATTTTAGACCGACGCGTCGAATTTATATGTGGGTGAAAAATATATTATTTGATCTCAGCCAAGGGTGGATGGCTTGAAAACCAAGTCATGCTAGACTAGTATAAATAGATGTTTTTATTCATTTGTCTAGCATGAGTGACTGTATTGTGTATGTGTGAGATTTAGGGTTTTATCCCTTTGAGAGAGTCTTCGCCTCCAGGATGAGCTCTCCTGGTGGCGGCTGGTATTTCTTAATCGATTGTATGTATGTATGTATGTATGAGTGGTTCATCTTTATGAGAATCATTCGACTAATATTATCGTACTACCATTTCTATCTTGTTTGTGTTTTGATTACAATTTTTCATCCTATTATTGATTGTTAATCAAATCAGGCTCTCTCCCAATACACCTCATCCGTCCAATCATCATTCAAGAGTGAATACGAGTTAGATTTGATCCTAACCCTAGATCCGAGCTCCACCGATAATACCGACTATTCACGCTTCCGCACCGGGGCTCGGTTTTCACATATAGCCTAGTATACTACTGCCAAGCCCAATACGTAAGCCCACTAAAAACACAGAGTTTTCGGTGTTACATGCTAACCGAACCCAAGCCCATAAGATCAAGTATAAACCATGTTATAAGCCTAGCCCAGCATACGAAAAAGAGGGAATCTGTAAGTGCATGATTTGGTGTCCATAGCCGATCGAATAAGTTATAGATAGTCTAGTATATATGTTTAATGTAATATGGCCATTCGCTATGGATTGTATAGAGAATGGGTCCATTCGTTATAGACTAGGCTATTCGTTAAGTTAGGAGCCCATTCGTTATGGTGATATAACGAATGGATGCTCATTAGTTAAGTTATAAGCCCATTCGCTATGGACTGTATAGCGAATGGAGGCCCATTCGTTATGCAATTTAACGAATGATGGATTATCTGTTAAGGTATTACCATTCGTTATGGAGGGATAACGAATCTTGTCTCGTTCGTTACTACTGTATAATGAATGAGGCTAACTTAACGAATGGGAGTTGATGGCCTATATATAGGCAGTTCCTATTCATAATTTAGAAGGGATCCGAGCCGAAATTATCCATGTGTCGTTACCATGCAGGATTCTGTCTAGACTTAAGTTATTCATCTATAATGTATTTCATCCTTAACATATAAAGTATTCGTTTAAAGTATCGTCTCGTGTTAACGTGTTGATATATCAATGTTAGCGGCTAGATCTTGTCTCGTAGTGTGTTTCAACATGAAGTGAAAAGTTTGAATGAAGAAGAGACTCTCTTCTTTATTTTATACAAGTGTAAAACTACTGATAAGCTAAAGGTGACAGTGACAGCTAACAAAAACGGTTACAAACTACAGATGAACTTATTACACACAATTGTCCATAGAAAATCTTATGCTAACTACTAATCTTTGTTAAGCAACAAATGTTTGCTCCATCAGTTGTTTGTCTTTAGTTGTTTGGATCTTCGATAGTTTGTAGAACAATTGTTGTGTCTTCAGTCCTTTTATGTCAGCAGTTTACCAGGTCAGTTGTTTGGAGAAGTAGTTGTCTAAACTTCATAAAGGAGAAAATTTTATTTTGAGCCATTATTTGTCTTGTATTTAGTCATCAGTTCTTTACAAGGTTCAACTATATTTATGGTTACCTTGCTTGAGGATAAACAAGGTTCAAGTGTGAGAATGTTTGATGGTCTGAATTAATATATGATATTTTTATGTTGAAATAATGGCACGTTCATATTCCTCTTGATGAAATAATGTTATTAAGCAATTGAAATTAGTTTGCAAGAATTACAGAGCAATTGAAACTAGTTTGCAAGAATTATAGATGACATGTCTTGTATGTTAAAAAACTCTTGATTTTATCATTAATTGATGAATGTTGTTCATACAACTTTATAAGTTTTAATCTAGATATAGTTAAAAATAACTCTTGCATGCTAAATGAAAATTGTTTAGCAACATATCCTTATGTTTAGATTTGAAAAGAGTGAACATTTATTACGAATCGACTTTAGAGGTTGTAATATGCTGAAAAAGTTGACCAAAGCAATACACATAAATCAAATCTTAAATAATTCAAACCATCTTAAAAATTTTAACATGATCACGAATTGAAACATGGATGTACATAGACATTACTTCCCATGTTCATTCACCAAGTTGAATTCAAGATGACAAGGTGTAATGGACATTCTGTTGGCCCCCGATGAGTGAGTGGTCAGGTTGGTGTGGAATGTGATTCAAAAATTGGTTTTCCAGTACCAACGAAAGAAGTTGTCCTCTTACCTTGGAATGATAAAAACAAACTGAAGGTCCATCTCAATATATCCGGCGCAAACACCTTGTAAAGAAGAAACACATCATACCACCTCGGGAACTTCACTGTGTGTCGCCTAGCACAGCTGCAGACACAATCAACTTTGCAAATTCTTCAACTGAACCACCCGAAGCTTCAGTCTTGGATTATAAGAAACCAACACGATGTAAGTATCTATTCAAGGTTAGGTAACGAGTCAAGAAATGGTAATTTAGTACAGGGATAAAAGAAGCATCTTTTTGTCACTATTTGTGGATAATTTATATGTTATATGATTTAAGAAAACCTACATTTTCGGGCAGTTTCGACCTATATTTTTTTCTGTATTTATTTTTTGTCTGACTCAATTGAAATAGAACATAACCTGTTTCAAGAGGTGGTAATTTCGAAAGGTGCTACAATTATTTGGTCGTATAATACTACAAAACAGTATAATTACTGTATTAAATATGGTTTCACAAATTATGTGATTCTATATTTTTTTATATTTTTTATTCATTAAAATGAAGTGTGAGGTTTTTGTGAATAAAAGTGCACCTAACATGTTTTCATTTTAGTTCTCCTGTAAATTTACATGAACGATTAAACTAGCCTAAGAGTAAATTACTAAAAAGTAAAAGGGACATCTTTACTTCCAAGATTCATGAAACACAAGATAATTAGCATTTGGATAATTAAAATAGGGCTATCTTGACAACTCTTACTTCTCTTTCTTCCTTCCATTGCATTTCCGCACCTTCTTCTAACATGAATTTCCCACGGGTCAACTCCGCACCAATCCAACCCTGTGTAGCAATAGTGATACCGATGTCACCTTCCAATTCTAACCTCAATGTTTCGTAGAAGTTAACTAGAGCGGCTTTGGCTGCCTAGTCAAACCAACATTAGGATGAAAAAGAAAATAGTCAATATATGCTTTTAAGGAAGAAACAAGAAAGATAAATAAACAAATAAATAAAAAGTTGTTTTGATGTGATTGCACTAGCGCTTCTCCATTGGAAGTAGTTTTTACATTCACTATCTTTCTTGCATGAAGATTTAACATTCACCAAAGTACCATGGGCTAAGCCTAGCCGATACACAAGTGCTTAATCCAAAAGCACGAGCTAAGCCTTGACACACAACCAAAAGTGAAGGTCGGCTACTTTGGTGAAGACTAAACTTGTCTATTTTTTTATTACCAGAAATTTTCCATTTCATTATAATTTACTATAAAACGATTACAATAGAGTGGCAGGCAAACGGGCAACAAGCTGCGCCACAACCTCCTTTTGAATAGCAAAGTCAATCCTGCTAAAAACGAAGTTTTGGGACCTAGAAGCTGAAAAGGTTCGGTGTACGACGCGCTGAACCCTACTCAAAAATTTCACAGCCTCTGGGGCCAGGAAACCAAATGTATCAAAGGCAAATGGTAGAAAGACATGTTGATTATCTAAACAAGCTTTCTCGTGTTTAACAACTTTGCCCGATTCAGCCTTCAACGCAGCCTGACCCACAACAAACCCACGGTCCATGAGCCCAACAAGAGGAGACACTCCTGTAAGATCCACACAGGCATGTTTCCCCCAGTCCACCCGAACACAAGAATATCAGCTGTCGTAAAGTGGACCTCCCTTCAAAAGGATCCATGAGAAAGTTAACAGGGGCCTCCTTTTTAGCAGAAATCCCTGCCCGTTTAAGAACATCACACAGAACATCCCTAACCAAATCATGTCTGTATTTAAAGCCAGGCAATTCTTTGCAATGCACCGCATGGTCACCAAAAGAATCCAAATAGACCTTGCGACAAATTGGGCAAGGTTCATCAGTCGGGAACATAGGGATCATTAACCGGTACTTAAGGATAGCCCGATACTCCAAACCCAACATACGTTGGCCTAATCCTTCAATGGGGATGGCCGTTAGAAATTCCTGAGCCCGAGGAGCCCGAAGGCATTCAAACACCGCCTTTTGGCGAGGGGATAGATCAAACTTCACTTCTAAACTCTTGACGATTCCACTAAATAAGGCACTCGCCAGAACATGTTGGGCTCTAGGGGGGCGGTGTCCTTATTAGAGAACCCACTAAGATCAAAATCTGGAAGTGAAGTACGTAAATGATCCATCGCACACCCATAATCAGAGTCCAACCCATAAATATCACAACCCCGAAGAATATGGTCTTGCAAACACCACGACTGTGCTCTCGAAGCCACAAAAGCATATGTAGATACATCCTTGGCCGAACAGAGACCCAAACCCCCATAACGGGTCGGAATTGATGCCAACCTCCATTGGAGATCCCCAAAGAACGGACCTCCACAAACCACGATGTCCTCAATCTCCCTTCGAAGACCATTGTCAAATATAGAAACAGCTTCCCCCACATATATAGGTTGGCACGTTCTCAAACCGAACAAAAGCTTGGCGACTCCCATACATGAGCGAAGCAAAAGAAGCTCGCATTGAGGATCCCGAAGTCTTGGGAGACAGCTCTTCAGTTCCACAGCGCTAGATGCCCTTTTCATAGCCAAACTGCTGATAAACCCCGCATCCCGGCTTACAGCACCACCAAGGAGTTTCACGCCAATCACCGGCCTTCCAATCCCGCAAGGGAACAACCCCTCCTGAACCTTCACCCCATTGCATGTTGGCCAAAATAACTCTGTTTTCTTAACGTTTAATTCAAGACCCAAACGAGGCCCCTCAGACCTGATAATATCTAATACTTTCGCCACCTCTCTAGTATCCCCGATAATCGTGCCATAATCCAAGTACCAAGCATGAAAGAGAAGCTTGCACCGATCTCTGATTTGGTGAACAATTGGGTGCAAAACTAAGGCAAAAAGGAGAGGCCCAAGAGGGTTCCCCTGTTGAACCCTAGTGGTGGATTTAATGTAAGTATCACCCACATATAACCTAGCCGACTGCCCATATAAAAAATCCACCCAAAGAGAAATGGAAGGACATCGACTCCGTACCTCGTGTTGAAGGGTCGTCCTACATACTAAGTTGAAGGCATTGGAGAAATCAACAGTAAGCATAGCCAATGACCCATACGAATGAAACTGATTCAGAAACCTGTTCGCGCTATGGAGCACGGCCTCAGCCCCACTGGGGACTCCCACCCCAAATTGAAAGTCACCGAGGTATTTAGCCATCTCCTTCACGACACCCCTCATAGCCACCTTAGAGACCAACCGCCTCCAAATAGCCCCAACGACAATAGGTCTAATCCCATTGTCCGGTTTAAGAAACGGCGAAAGTGGGGCAGACGCAACAAACTTTGCCAACACCTTAGGACACCTTCCCCCCAAAAACAAATTAACCACCACAGAGATAGCCTTGAGCAAACCATCCGCAATCGGAGACCCCTCTCCGCACAACGCATCTAAAATGTGTTGGGCTCGCAAACCGTCCCGCCCACACGAAGTCCCTTTAGGGAAAGATTTAATGCACCCAAGCACACTATCAACGTCCACGACAAGGGGAGACTCAGAAAGCAAGGAAGCAGGCATAATCAAAGGTGCCATGATGGGATGCTTAGACAACAAAGCGTTCAAAGTATCCTTACCGAAAGGTGCAACCCTTGAAGAGCATAATACCTTGACCACAGCAGTGAAATGCCCGTCCGCAACTTTCTGCAAACATTGTTTAACATTGGCGCCCAACCCGGCGTTGTTAGACTCGGGGACAAACGCATCACCACCTAGGGCATCCCCAAGGGGTTGGTCAAAAAGCGATATAAGGAGCTCAAAGAAACCGTCACGGTCACCCCAAGCGGATAGCGACCGTTGAATAATTCGGCATTGCTCAGACTTTCTATTGCCAGACCTGCGTTGCTGACGATTAGAAGGTCTGAAAACTCGTAATGTGCAACGTGGTAACAACAAAAGTTTCACCCACGCCTCAACAGACTCTAGCATAGCCGCCACCTTACCCAGAACACCCACTAAGGCTTGGGAAAAAGCCATACAACAACTATGAGGAATGTTTTTAACAATCGTAATAGGAAGAGTGAAGACACGCTCAAGGAGAGCTACATCCACCTCCACCCTTCCCACCACGACGACTTCCCTCCCAACATGTGGCTTCGCAATCCCCACTATAAATTCCTCCACATCTCCTGTGACACACTTGTACCAGACCGACTCGTCATCATGATGGCACCCCCGACGGTGAGCATGTGACTCCATATACGCTCCACACATCCACCTACGCGAGACCTTTAAAGCCTCACCAACCGAAATAAACAAATCCAAATTCGTCGAGATCGCCTCTCATAAGGTCTCTTTCTTGTCATCCGATGACAAATGAAGCCGCTTAATATGTGCGGCCAATCGAACCCCCTTGGACCCTGGTAATCCATCCGGGCAACAGTGGAAGCCTCTAAACGGACACGGCCAAACAACTTCCTCGATAACCCCGGTCATACCACCCCCGCACAACAAAACACCCCGGTAGCCACGTACAGCACCAAGAAAAATAATAATAAAACAAAACTCGAGTTGAGCTTGAGGAATGAACACCCGAACGAAATGGGAAGGAGGAGAGCAACCACCCGTTGCCCTCCCCTCCTCAAAACACCAAAAACAAAGATTATTTCATTGAGAGATTTTGTCGAACACCTGGCGGGCAAACTATTATCTTCAAAATTTTAGTTGATGATAATTCCTTTTGAATGTACAAAGTGAAAATGGGAAGCTACGATATGAACTTAGAAGCTGAAGAAGCTCACTGGATAATAATAATAATAATAATAATAATAATAATAATAATAATAATAATAATAATATTAATGGAGCAAAAGGTCAGAAGCTCAATAAGATCATCTGCATATCGGGTGATTGATTTGGAGCCTAAACTTGTCTATTTGATATGCTAAACATGATTATTTGCATAATTTTCCCTAGATTTAGGTTATGATTCATTTTTAACGAGTAAAATGCGTAAATAAATATATTCCATGAAAAGTGAGGTCAGGTTGGTCGAAAATCGTATTTTTAATGCATAAAACATCACAAATTCAGATTTAGTGTCACATTTGAAAAAAGGGGAAAAACATCAACATGATCCTTCTTTCATATAGTTAAAGGAGTTGAATCGTACAAAGTAATAATGGCTAAGAATGAAAATGATTTTTGTAATCATACTTTCACACCCTAAGACCTACTTTATTAGAATCTAAAATTTTTTTAAACAAAAAAAGGGTCCTCCTAACCACACCGCACACCCCACTACACGCTGCGTTTAGCCCTTACCGTGGCGGTTTATTCGACGTGATTGATTTGACGACGTTGACAGATGATTTGATTGGTGAAGTCTGTCGTTGTCCTAAAACACGCCGTGTTTAGACCTTAATGTTGCGTTTACAACCATCAATTATTTAGGTTGATTCCCAGACTTGTGGTGGTATACATTAGCTACATTACATACAAAGTTAAACATACAAAGTATACATTAGCTAGCATGAAAAACATAAATTAATTGCTACATTACATACAAAGTGTCTAAATTCCCAACTCAACAAAATGTCTAGGATGTTTGACGGTTATTTTCCGAGCCCGCCGAGGACAAACATCGAGGCAAGTATTCCGGATTTGAATCTTGCGCCGTCGGAGTTTGTAGATTATAACGGGGGGGCGGCGTTACCAAATTTGAACCAGGTATCGTCACATGTTTATTTGGGTTACCCGTCGTCATTAATTTTGGAAATTAGATTTGTTAACAATATATTTTGTTTGGAATATTTTGTGCACGATCAACCGGATTGGTATTTGGCGCCTAGCAGCAGTTCGTACTTGTCACATCCTGAACATGATTACGGTCAGCCATCATACCATTTATCAGGAGACCCGCATTACGTTGCCCAGCCTTCGTACCATTTTAATACCGAGGAGCCGTATTCATGTAGTCAACGTTCGTACCCATTACCAGTAGGTGATGCGTATCGGTCACAACCAGAACCAGACCATATTCTTGAAACCCCCCACAAGAATGTTGATGAAGATTACGGCAGACATAATTCTGACGACGTTGGTGATAATTACATTCGCGAGGCTAGGGTGTCATATAAAACGGATATCATACGAGCCAATTTGTTTTGTTTAATAAAAATATTTTGTAATTAGTAGTTGGCTTGAACTTGTTTTAAATTTGACGTTAATACTGTTTCAGTTATTTTCTTCCCGTGAGGAGCTGGAGGAGTGGGCGAAGAAAAGAGGTCGGGAGCATGGGTGTGTTGTTGTTCTCCAGCGGTCTAGGCCAAGAGCCGTGGATCTTGGATGCAATCGCGGCGGCGAACCAAAACTCACCGCCACAATCAGGCGTGCAGGCAGTATAAAGAAGGGTTGTCCGTTTAAGCTAAAAGGAAGGCACAACCGTGTTGGTAATTTTTGGAAGCTTGAGGTCGTAAACGAGACGCACAACCACACCCGTTCATCTTTAAGGAGGGTCACACGTATCTAAGGAGAATGACTGACGAGATGGTTGATATGGTTGCGATGTTACACGCGGATGGCTTGAAGACATCAAAAATAGGTCCACACCAATCGTCGCTCCTCGTTGACCGAGATCTTTTTTAAACATCCCTTTGATCTCACAAGAAAGGCTATAAATGACGAACAAACATGTTCATCATGTCCGTGTTTGAAGAAAGGCTCCAAAATAACATCTACACAGCCACCAATATCCGCTTGACCAACCGAGCTATTTTGAGCAACGAAACCATATTCTGTATTATTTTTGGCATGGTATTATGTCTAGGATAAGGAATTAAATCGTGTTGTATGGGTGTGGTGATGTATGGGATTGACTAGTTTTGCACCTAGCTTGTAGTTTATTAAATGTTTTATAGATGGTTTCTATCGGCATTTACCTCTGCGTTAAGAACTCACCTCGACGTATATGGGTAACATGGAAATCTACAAAGTATCGGAAGTGTATTCAACCTCTCTGCAAAGCATGCAAAATTAAAGTCGGTCTTACCCCTACGTTTAGGCATTACCGCGGCGTATAACACCTGATAAAGCTTGAAAATCCTGTAACAACTATGACGACTGAAGCAACTTATAAAGTGTCTGCAAAGCATGCATAAATAATGTCGGTGTTAACCTCTACGTTAAGTGACAACCGCGATGTATAACGATATCATCGGTAACACTTACCGTCCCTTAAAGACCTTAACGCGCCGAATAACTTTTGGCTATAAAAACTACTACCATCAACCATTTACATAAACACCTTAGTCTACCATATCCCCCTAAAAAATGTTTCTTACCAACGATATTTCCTTCTCGACCTACAATTTATTCAAAAATCATCGACCATGTTTAAATTATTCAAGCCAATATGCTTAAAACCATACAGTGGTTGTATAGACGTTATTTTGTGGTGACATGTAGTTTTAGGGGTAGCCGTGGTAAGTTGGAACTCTTAATTAGTCCACCGTCATATATCCCATCAGTGCCGATTACAGGCACATTAAACTCCATTCTACCTTGGAGCGGGGAACACCACGCACGGACCAGCTCAAACTACCTACTACTTCACAAAGATGGACCAATGCTTTTAATGAATTCGGTGCCACCTCAAAAATACTAGCATGAAGTGATCTCACATGGAATGCTACCATCTTACAAGTGGGATATATGTTGGGTGATTTCTTTTATAAAACAAGTAGCGACGTACGGATTGCAATGTTATAACATAATTCTATTTGATAAGATGATATCACTATGCCATATAGTTGTCGTGTATGTGTTATTTTGTAATTCTATTTCATCCCCTCGTTTTATATTTATTTTAACATATAATTATTAAAATTGTGTTTATAGGTTACGTGGAAAATTGTGTATAAAACCCCGAACCCCCTATCACAAGAAACCAAACACTTCTAACATATTTTTAATAGGATCGGTTTATAATTGGATCCTTTTATTTGAAATCATGGACTTGATATAAAAAAAACAAAAAAACAAAAAAAATACAACTTGTATTAATTAATTTAAGACAAACGTTATATCATACGATATATATATCATAACTTATGGATGTTGGTTGGATGAAAATATCATTTATATTTAATTTTAGTTATGAGATATTTATTTCATTATTAAAAAGATTATAACAATGAAAAAGAAATAAAATTACCCAAAACTGGGCTGGCCAGGGCTCGAACATGCGTCCCTGGCCGGCTGAGTACATAGACGCACACCTCACAACCAGCTGAGCCAGGGTCAAATGTTGATTAAATCATAACAACATAAATTTAAAAACCAATTATCACTTAATTGATCTTAAACCCTAACCATTAAAATCTTTCAATCCAATCTATGTTCGTTCAATTAAGTTTAGGGTTATTGTAGGATAGGTTAGAGTGACCAGAAGGAATGAATCAATTACCATAAACTGAGACCAGAAGGAATTAAAATCATTCAATCTATGTTCGTTCAATTAAGTTTAGGGTTACTCATATACGCAATAAGCATAATATTGATCATGGTTTCCAAAACTCGATTGTCGGTATGGCCGAATTAGGAATGTATGTTATGATGAATGATTTGATTCCAAAATTGAGGCGAGAATTAAGGTCCAAGATAACAAAACGGGTCGCGGGTTGTCAAATGGATACGGGTAAGGGTTTATGGATCAAAAGGCATAATGTAGCAGTTTGGTCCCTTGAATATAGAGATGGAAGTAAATTGGGGTAGTAGTTTATGTTTTGGTCAAAAATGCCAAGATTTAAAAGTTTATAAATTTGTTTTATATAATTAATTAAATAAATAGTTAATTTACTCGATAAAAGCGGTTTTTCATTGATTAAATTCTCTAAGAAAATCAAAATGGGTCGGGTTACGGATACAATCTTAATTGGAATTTTCGAGTTGTTACAATAATATCGTCTCATTTCCGGTATAAAATAATTATATACAAAGTATACTAATATTACAAATGATGAATATGACCTTGTTTCAAACGTTTCGTCTTTTACGTAATATACAATGATAATGTAATCTTTAAAATGTGAAATATAATAATAGTCTTACACAAGTTACGATTACATTAAAACGAACGAGCGACTAATTACAAACTACTCCTAAGATTTTTAAAATAGCATCTACACAACAAGAACATTTAAGACAATTGCTTCAATTGTCAAAATCCGCCTGCAACCTTTTGTTCACGATTAATAGTAATGACGCACACCAGTCATTACTCCTAGCTGACCGAATTCAAAAATCCCTTAAACCTTTTGGGATTTTTGGGACTGTTGGGATTCATGAAGGGGGGCCTCTAGGCACGTTCATCCCCCTCGTTTTATATTGATTTTAATAAAGACTACAAAATAGCATCTACACAGCCACCAATATCCGCTCGACAAACCACGTTAAACTAACCGACGAGACTGTATTCTATATTAATAATAATGGACTCCAAAATAGCATTCACACAGCCACAATTATCTTCTTAATTTCAGACCGAATTTATCGTGGCTGTGTAGATGCTATTTTCGGGCTCCATCGTTATTAGTTTCCAGGGTAATATATTGATGAGCGGACTTAAATCGTAGATCGATGAGACCGTTTTCTATACTAATAATAATGGACCCCAAAATAGCATTCACACAGCCACAACTTTCTTGTTTATTTCAGACCGAAATTTTCATGGCTGTGTAGATGCTATTTTCGGGCTCCATTGTTATTATTTTCCAAAGTATTACAGTAATGTATGGGTGGGTGGGGGATTAACAATTTTTTTTTGTATGGAGCCTATAGATATCGGGTGTTTATATAGTGGTTTCTGTGGTCTTCTACACGCCACGGTTCGACCTTAACGGTGCTTTATGAAGGTTACTCGAAATCCCAAAAAGCTATAAAAGACTGTCAACCACTGCAAGAGGAGCGTGTTATCCGCCACGGTAAGCATTTACCGCGGCGTAGGATGATGATGTTGATGATGAAATTGTTCGTTTATTTGTTCTAAGGAATATAAATGTTTTTTTAAATGATTTTTATATTAAATATATATTGTTTATTTTTAATTAAAGAAATTATTCTAACCTATTATAAATACTTTTTTAAAAACATGCAGAACAATTATTAATAAAAATATTTAAAACTTATTTTTAAATTGGTGGAAAATAGAGATATTAGTTTTATAATAAAAATTGGGTTTGTTGGACTAATTTGTATGTGAATGAAATTAGTCTAAGAAATTATAATAATGATTGTGGTAGATGATATGATGACAAAGGTTGCATAAATAATGTCGGTCGTTCTCAATTGTGGTGGATGATATGATGATGTTCATGATATGATGATGATATTGTGATGATGACTTGATATGAAACTAATATTATGATGATGCTGATGATGATGATATGATGATGATGCTGATGATGATGATGATGATGTGATGATGATGATGATGATGATGATGATGATGATAATGATGATGATATGATGAAAATATGATAATGATATCATGATGATGATGATGATATGATGATGATGATGTTATGATGATGATGATGATAATATGATAATGATATCATGATGATGATGATGAAGATGTTGTTATGATGATGATGATGATATGATGAAAATATGATAATGATATCATGATGATGATGATGTAATGATGAAGATGATGATGATATGATGAAAATATGATAATGATATCATGATGATGATGATATGATGATGATGATGATGATGATGATGATGTTATGATGATGATGATGATGATGATATGATGAAAATATGATAATGATACCATGATGATGATGATATGATGATGATGATGTTATGATGATGATGATGATATGATGAAAATATGATGACATGATGAAAATATGATGATGATGATGATGATGATATGATGAAATATGATAATGATATCATGATGATGATGATGATGATGATTATGATGTCACAAACGATGGTAGCATTCCATGTGAGATCACTACATGGTTGTATTTTAGAGGTGCCACCGAATTCATTAAGAGCCACGGTACACCCTCGTTAAGTAGTAGACAGTTTGAGGTAGTCAGTGAGCGGTGTTCCCCCGCTCCGGGGTTGAATGGAGTTCACTATGCCTGCAATCGGCCCGGATGGGATTGATTATGGTTAATATAATTATATTTACTCATTATTCATATTTAGTCGGGTTAAACGGTATTTACATAGTCGGGTGTTATTGAAATGACTCATATCTGCAGCGCCTTATTTTTTTATTTCCAGTTTTTTTCCTTTTTTTTACCAAGCAAGTTAGGTTATTTATTTTTACCCAGCAATAACAAACAAAAACATCACACAACTTCCCTTCCCCACCACAACTGCAGGTCAAACCCTAAACCCCCACCACCGCCGCAGTCCACCGCCGACCGTCTCTCTTTTAGCCAGACCTACCGCAGCCTTCCTTTCCATCCCTATTATCCATCTCTCCTTCACTCCAGTCTTCACCAATAAGGTATGTTTTAATGTTTTGTTTCAATTATTATTTTTATGCTTACTAAAATTACAATTAGTAACAATGATTATGTTGAAGTTTGTAAAATGATTATGTTGAAGTTTGTATGGGTTCACTCTTGTATATATTAGAGTATTTAATCGGGTTAGGGTTTGATAATCAAGTTATATAGGTTTACTTGAGCGGGTTATTTAACGGTTTGGTAATCAGGTTATAAAGGTTTGACAATCATGACTGTGTTGACCTTGTTAGACGACTCAAATCGGGGTGTTCAAGACCCGGTTTTGACGGTTTTCGGTCAACCCGAAGCCAAACGGTTTGGCATTAACCAAAACTAATAACCGAACCATTGAGATTTAAAACCGAACCAAACCGAACCATTATTAATGGTTTGGTTCCGGTTTGGTTTCAAGGTTTCGGGTTTATACAATGCACCTTTTTTTTAATAAACTTAAAGAAATAATATATATTATGAAATATTAAACAGTTAATATATACGATTAAATCTTTCGTCCGGTACGGTTTTATACCGTCGGTTTGAAAATTTGAAACAAAAATCTTATTTGTTTCAAATATCCATTAACAGTTGTGTTTATTGAGAAAACTAAAATGTGGCTTTTAATTTATATATGATAAACCGATGGACATCATAGAGGAAGACATCATCTACGAACAGGATGAGGAGGAGGAGGCTGAGCAGCGGCCAAGACGGAGGCGGCGGAGAGAACAGCCGCCAAAACCTATTGAAGGGGATGATGTGTTGGTGAATTACCCACACACCCAGTTTGTTCTCGGGACACTCGAGCACGACCGGTACATCTAGCTCCGAATGATGAACCCTATGCCGAATACCATTTTAAGCCTCAGTTTTATGGAGTGAGTTGGTGAGGACAAAAGGATGTTAGAGTATGTCGGCAAAGACACGGCGTGGATGAGGATGTTTACGATGAACTACCCCGCACACCGGGAGCTTACGCTAGAGGTTTATTCGACATTCCGTTTCAGGTGTTTTTCTTTTTTACTTTAACTTTGTTTACCGCCCACACATTACTTTAATATATTCAAAACAAATTGTTTATTTTATTTCAGGCCACGGGAGGCGGGGAGGCCAGAGGTGCCGATGAGAGATCAGAACCCGGAGGGTCGGGCGTGGGAGGTTTCGTTCAAGATGTTTGGGGTCGACCGGTACTTTTCATTGGAGGAGTTCGTCGTGGCGATCGGCTTTTACACCGAGGAGGAGGTCCGGCAGCCGATCTACACCGCGAGCGTCCACAGGGCTGCGGACGATTATCTGCGCGTTTGGTGGCGCGCGATTGCGAGTAAGCCTTTCCCTAAAGGTAGCCAAGAAAAGGCCTCATGCATCATTGACCCGTTGTACAGGTACGTGAACCTATGTTACTTTACATTACATTACATTGTAATATATTACGTTACATTATATTATATTTACCTTATATTATATTTCTTTGTGCAGGTACCTACACAGGCTGATAGCCTCGTCAGTACAAGGTCAACATCAAGGTGCTGACCACTGCAAACTCTCAGACTTGTTCTTTCTGCGGTGCCTGTTGACGAAGATCGATTGCAACCTCGCCCATGGCTTCCCCTACTACATCGCCACATACCTCCACAAGCAGGGAAGAGGGTCGTTGCTCGGTGGCCCCTACGTGACGCGTATCGCGCATTATTTGGGACTTGAAACACAGCTAGATACCCTTACGATCCCAACAGTATCCCCCCGCGAGCTCACCCGTGGTAGCGCCCAGGGCATGCGTAGTGTTCTCAAGTTTAAGGACCCCGACGGGACAAGAAGAGACCGTCTCGTCACGGACTTCGGTATACCACCATACATACCGGTGCCATTAGTCGAGCCTCCACCATTGATTGCCCCGGAGGTGCACGTCGACAACAACCACGAAGAGCAATCGGGGGACGAGGACAGAGGGGAGGGGGAGGATGAGGCGGCGGATGGAACGGAGCAGGTTCAGGTTACTTTTATAACTCGTTTACATTTATTTGTTTATGTCTAAATATTAACGTTTAATTCTCATTTTAATGTCAGCCACGAGTGCCGCAGCACGCACCACAAACCTATCGCGCTGTGCGTTTAGACCACGCCACGGATGCACGATTACGGAGAGTAGAGGCCGCGGTGCAACGGATGCAACGTCAAATGGATTGGATGATGGAGAGGGAGGCCAGCCGACAGCGCGGTGAGGATTACACATTACCTCCCCCACGCTTTGATCACGAGGCTAGCACATAAAGGGGCGGCGCCTAAGCCTCAACCGACGGGGACGAAGACGGGGACACGGTAGTGTAAATATTGATTTAGACTACTTTGTTATATTCTATCAAACTTTAATATTTTGTATGTTATGAAGTTTTTATGAACTTGTTATGGAACTTGTTATGAACTTTTATATTTTGTATCACATGGTTTTATGTTTTTTATGCTTTCTAATATTGAAAGGTTACAATTTTTGAAATCCAACCAAGTAGTAACATAAACATGATCATAATATTAGTTTAACTACATAAACAAAAAAGAAAACGAGGAGAGCTTTGATTCCAAAACACCAAAAATCTAAGCGAAATGAAGATGTATAATACATATAATAATTTTTTAAACAAATAACCAACACCTCAAATTATAGACTAAAATCACTTATTTAATTATATATTTATTTAAATATATATCATTTTTTATCATAATAATCATAATCATATATTTAAAACAAATTTATATTTAAATCAAATTCTAATAATTATCAACTTAGGTTAATACTAGTAATATTATTATTAATGATAATAATATGCTGATTTGAAACCGTGAGATGATAGTTGATTTGATTGATTGACCACACCGCCGCGTTTAGCCCTTACCGTCGCGTCTTGTGCAGTTTTCTAACCACACCGGCGGTGTGGTTAGAATTGCCCCAAAAAAAAGCCTTGTGTCCCGTGGGTCAATTTAAAAACCACATCTTTTGACTTGTTAAACCTATAACACTGTTTTGACCTTACCCAAACCTTCCAATATGACACATATCGTGTTATGTGGACTCAAAGGTACTCACTGAATATAAGCTCATCTGAGGGAGAGGTAACCAGTTCTCAACTGTAGCATTAACTACAATTCGACCACGAGCTTGTCTTAGATAAGGAAGAGCTGCATAAGTAGGATACACGTTTCCCCAAAAATTAATATCCTGAAATTTAACAAAAGCGTTGGATGAAACTCTTCAACTAAGAATGTTATATTTGTTAAAATCTCGCTAAAGCTCTTTTGAGTTTAAACCATACCATCAACATAGGGAAAACCGATGCATCATTTGCTTCATCAAAATAAAAGGTATACCCTAAACTTGTCGAGTTTACTAGATGATCCACTGCAAAAGTAAAAATAAAACAAAAGTGATTCGAAAATTTATAAGTTTTAAAACCACATGGCAAACATCGTATCTCATTTCTATAAAGTCTTGGATCATTAAAAACCCTAATCGCAAAAACTTTCAATCAAAAGTTAAAATTTTCACTATATAAGGTTGGTATCACATTCAAAGTTGAAAATTGTTTATTAGTCTCTTATAGGTTGAACTTTAGGGGTGTTTAGATATTCTTTTCTCAAAGTTGGTTCGACTATAATATGTTGAGCTTGATATGTCTTTTAGGGTATGTTTTATGTTGTATTAGAAGTGATTCTGCGATATGAATAATAATCCTAGTGAATCAAATATTAATAATAACTAAGCAAGTTAGGATATTCCTTTGTTAAAGTTGATTCGACTATTATATGTTGAACTTGAAATATCTATTATTAGGATATTCTTAGGGTGTGTTTGATATCGTTATTAAAAGTGATTATCTATATTATATATAAAGTAGGAGTGACGGGCAAAATTAAGAGTGTAATTTTAAGAGTTTTACAGCTCATAAAGCACATGTTACTAACTTCAAGATGGGCAAAAAGGTCATTGTAACATCAAATATTACGTGTTTTCATATTAATTAATTTAAATAGTTAAAATTTTTACCCTTAACTTATAGTTACCTTTTGTAAATTTTAAAGATTCTTACGTGATTGTTCCCTCATCTTTTTATACTCAATTTGACAACTTTATTTAAAATTCTTATTCTTTATGTTTTTTTTTTCATATATTATAGCATAAAAACACTAAACTTACCATTGAGACGTGCATATTGTTTGCAATGTTTCGATGCAAATTTTATTCAGTTCCAACTTATATTGATATAATGTACAAGTCTACAGTGTAATAGTATACAACTCAATTAAGCATTATTATCATATGGGTGATAATTACAAACTTTAAATTACACCCCTAGAATAATTAGTGAACTGGTTTTCCCTTTTGAGGCTAAAAAACTAAAAATATTTATTAAAACATAAATCTAAATCTTATAATCAGAACTGACGTCAAATGAGATGCATCATATTTTCACGTATTTAGTTTTACTAAACATAATTAAAGCCATAATTAAAGCCTGATAAACCGAAATCACATTCCTTTTCTATATGTTTAACATCAAGTTTATTATTTGTTATATAATCAACATGTGAAACCTAAGCATCACATCAATTATTTGTTATATAATCAACTTATAAAACCTCATTCCACTTTAATTCATATATCTTTTGAATAGATGAAACGTATGATATTAAAATGATTTTATTTATTTTTCCACATTTTTTGCTCATAAATAACTAAAAAGAATTAGAAAAAATCATAATCAACTAGGGAAACATCCCGCCGCATTGCGGCGCTGCAGCAACGCGAATTCAGTTGGTGTCGGTTAAATTCGCTACGACACCGTCACTAAATAATAATAATAATTATCTAAAATTGTATCGGCACATGTACAATTTGTGACAAAAATGATACGAACTTGGTTACGATGTAGCTTTGATCCAACATATTTAAAATAATGGTTGCTCGATCGTTAAAATTCCGGGCATTATGACGATTAGTCGATGCGAATTCGGCCGATATAGGATTTGTTTATTATAGTTTCAGATATAAACCCAAATAATAAATTCTTGAATTTAAAATATTTATAACAAATACAATAATAAAAAATGCATAAAAAAACAAATACAAAATAAGGATATCAAATGGGAAAGTACTGAAAAAAAAAACAAAAAAATTGCTGCCTAAGGATATCAAATAATCAAATGGGAAAGTAGTAAGAAAAAAAAACATAAATACACTGCCTCATATGGGTCTCGAACCAGCAACAATGAGCCATACAGTTAAAGACCAAAAACATAAAGCAACAACCATCCAGCCACACAATCATGATTGTTTAGCCAACAAAAGGATTTGAATCAATATTAAACAAAACTAATACAATATTCAAGAAAAAACCTTGTGGCACCGACATTCCATTCTTAATATATGCTAGGTAACAACTTGCCGCGTTGCGGCAGCGCATCGACACGAACTCAGTCGGTATCAGTTAAATTCGTCACAACACCGGCACTACAAGTTTTCAAAACGATTTCGGCACACGTATAACTTATGATTAAAAATGACATTAATCGGTATCGGTTTGGTTCGTTATGGTACCTAGTAGAGGCCGATAACAGTAGCAAGCTTATGATACAAAAAATTAACATATTTAAAACAATGTTTATTTGATGGGCAAAACTTTTGTCCGACATTGAGGCTGGAATTGATATGAATTCAGCCGGTTTCGAAATAAACCCAAAACAACAATTTCGTTCTATTAAATTATTTAAAACAAAAAAAATACAAAAAAATATATAACATAAAAAAAGAAAAAAAAAAAAAGCAAGTGCAATACTAAAAGGAAAAATTCTATAAATTCTTGCACCAAAAAAGGGAAACCTTAAACAAAATACAGGACTCGAACCTGTGTTGATTGAATGGTTGTGTTTTTACACACGTTATAGCTACCAACACATCAAACAATCACATTTTTATTGGCATCACAATGATCTAAGAAAAACCCTTAACAAATCTAATAAAAAAATCAAAATAAAACTTTGTGGCACCGACATTTTAATATTTATCTATATGATGATAGGTACTACACTGGCGCATTGCGCCAAGCTTATAAAAAGCGGCGTGTTGCGGCGGTACACCGACACGAATTTGGTCGATCACAGTATACGGCACCGAAACTAAACAAAAAAATGAATTAAGTAGCAAAACCCGCTGCAAACAAAAAAATATTTGGGATGGGGCTGCGAACCTACACGAATTTGGTCAGTATCGAAAGTGATGGCAATAAAACAAAACAAAAAAAACTGCGACGAACTAAAAATAATAATAACCAACGCATTGTGGTCGCGAACCGATGCGAATTCAACTAATTAACTAACGATAATAACTAAAAAACAAAAAAAAATTATTTAATAATAAGAAGACAGGGTGGACCACTGAGGTGTTGTGAGTAGCCTGTTAACGTATAACAAGATTAAGATATACAAAAGTAAATTTGTTAAAACGTCGTTTATAACCTGTAAATAAATAAAATGGTTAAAACTCCGTTTATTCGATCGGTAAAACCCAGGCATTGAAAAACTTGAGCGTTATCGGTTCAGGGCGTTGCGGCGGTACGTTGACGCAAATTGTCGGACCATAATTTAAACAAAAGGTAAAACAAAAAATACTCATTCGGTAAAATAAAACCAGAGTGTTGTCGGTCAAGGCGAAGCAGTAGTGAATGGTCCTGAATTGGTTAGTTTCGGTTACGTTTGTTACCGAAATTCTAAAAAACATAGACAAAGAAATTTAAAAAATGATATAGAATTATAGATATAAGCAACATCAAATGAGATTTGATCCTAAGTAGTAGGCAACCCAAACACACTCATATGCTAACACTTTGCCACCGAAGGAATCCTTAACTTTGGTTTGGTGTTGGAAATAGTTTATCTTATAGTCAAGACAATTTTTAAAAAAACATTCAGTGCCACCGACATTTAGTTATTTATCTATATATATATATATATAATATATTATAAAGATAATCTAACCAGTCATTTTACTGTTCCATTGGTTAAGTTGATTAAAAACATGACGAAATCAAAAATCAAAAAAACATGAAATCATAAATATTAAAACTATATATAAGTTTCAGAAATGTATAATCATTTAGAATAAAATTTTCATTTAATCGGTTCAACATAACATCATTTCGTTGATTAAATTCATTCATTTATTGATTAAAAGAACTAGCATATCCGTTATTTATTTGATAACCGCCATGGAAGCATCACACGTCTTTTCAAATTGGCACAAACAATTATATAACACACATTATAACGATTAAAATGCAGTGTTTTTCTTATGTTATTATGCATAAAAATGTTATCACGCTTCCATAGGAATTTGTACAAATTAGAGTTTTTCTTCGTATCACTTTATATTAGTCTCCTCATGGATGGTTCGTTCGAAATTGTCAAGCATATAAGCCGACGGAACTTGATTCCTTACCTCACACAAACTACCAGCTTCATAATAAACTAGACATCCTCATCGATGTTCCGTTCGAAATTGTCAAACAAAGTAACTTTCTTAAATTAAGGTATTTTTTTTCTAAAATTTTCCTAATCCATTCAATGTATTTCAGGTACCCAACAGCATGCGTTGAATAACTCTCTTACCATTAGATAAATGAGTCAGCTTGATATTTAATCAAGTCAAACTCGAATTTAAGATTTCAGCTTTAATTCGGAGCTGACTAGAGTCAGCGGGGTATGAAGTTTGAGTCGAGCTCTCACTTAGAGCCTTTAAGTGTTGTTACATGTTGCATCGTGCGGATAACTGACTAGTGTTTAGATTAGGGATGTTGCATCGTGTGAGTACCTGACTGGTGTTTAGATCAGGGATGATGCATCGTGTGGATACCTGACTAGTGTTTAGATTAGGGATGACATTCTCAGTTCCATGCCCAATTATGTGGTTAAAATTACCCATTACAAAGTCCATTACTCGAAATACAATCTAGCTCAAACAACTTCAAATATCATATACTCAACTAAATTTGTTTCATTCCATTTATTGATTTCAGTTTCTAACTACTTCGAAGCATCATTTTCAATAATATTTATACATATTATATTGATACATCAAGTTTTGATGTGGGTAAACAGGTTTAGGTAGTCGAATGAGTATCACCTAATACCATATAATTCGCATGCCCGTTGAATCTTTTTACAAATTAATTCCATGTCCGGATACAAGTCCTATTACCCTGTTGTAAGTGTTTTGAGTTTCCAACGGGTTTGGGTTCTTTTGTTAGTGCTAGTTAGAATTGATTGCGCTTTTCAAAGTTGCAAATGTTAGATTTCATATTTGTTTGATAGAGTATGGTAAGTTGGTAACTTAAATGACCAAAAAGGACACTTTTGTAAAGAAAGAAAGTAGAGGGTCTGTGAAATGAACATATTCAAAGGCAAATAAGTAACTTTTATTATTTTACTTGGACGAGGGGGATTTTTGTATTTATGGAAACTCTATACTTAAACCTAATATAGATAACTTATGATAATTAGTTGAGTGTGGT
This sequence comes from Bidens hawaiensis, assembly GCF_021521415.1. Classification (NCBI taxonomy): domain Eukaryota; kingdom Viridiplantae; phylum Streptophyta; class Magnoliopsida; order Asterales; family Asteraceae; genus Bidens; species Bidens hawaiensis. The sequence goes on along the minus strand of NW_027493124.1, from coordinate 127,114 downwards.
AATCGGTTACATTAAATTTATCCGTGATCTGCTACATAAAATTGGTTTAGAATATGACCACCCAAACATCATAAACCAATTGCAATCTAAAATCATAATAATTATATACTAAGTTCCATGATTTTGTTGATGTAAACTGAATATAGTTTTTGCATGTCAATGTATGGGAAACTGAATATAGTTTTTGCATGTCAATGTATGGGAATAATGGAGGATTAAATTACCTCGGCCAAAAACATTGATAGTCTCATTGATGAATCTCTTACAATCCTCAGCTATGACAACATCCGCAACCATTATTAACACATCCGATGCACCTAGTAAGCTAGCATTCTCACTAATCTCGTGCAATCGTTGTTCTCTCTGTGCAACTAATACAAGATTTGCTCTCTTCTTAGCATATTCATATGTGATTTGCTGACAAGATCAAATCGGGTTACTTGCATATAACATGGATATTGATAGATCACATACAAAAATGAATTTTAAATATATGATTGATAGAACAACAAAATAACATAGGAAACTCAAATATTTTCAATCAGTTATATACATATATATCCATAACATACTAAAGCACCTCCATGGCCATCTATGAGAACTCAGCTGCCCAAGGCAAGCACTAAAAAATGGGCCCTTATATATAAATCTTTTTTTGTAGATAAATGATAATTGTGATAAAATTAAACAAAACAAAATTCTTGTAGCAATAAACAAAAATATTCAGAAAAAAAAAATGGATGGGTTTAAGGTTATTGTTTTTTTTAAAATACTATATATATATATATATAACTTTCTTTTTTTTTTGAAAGTTTTAGGCCCTCGTCAAAACTGCCTTGAGTAGTCGCCTGTGCCACCCCTCCTCTAGGAAGGCCCTCGTCAGAACTGATCAATTTAATTCATTTTTATGTCCAAATTTTCACTTTTATCCAACAAGTGACTCCAATTTCTTCGTGTTCTAGTAGGAAAATAATTTATTTCTATATACCTTATTTTGATTATTTAAACTGAATGAAATTAAAATTTTCAAAACTCTATGACGTCTAGACAATAAAATCTTTTCATGAACAAATAAGTTAGAATTATTTTTGTCTTTATAGTTTTTCTTATCTGTCTTGGAATGGATTCATCAAAATGATTCTTTTAGGTTTAAGTGAAAAGGTCGACTTAGAGTCACGTCATTGTCACGTGTTACATATGCAGCACCAACAGCCCTTTTTGATGTAGTAGTTTTAACTAGCAATTAAGTTAAAGAAAATAAAAATAAAATGTTTGTGATTAGTTTATTTGAGGATGAACCCCACTACACCCTTCACCATGTTAAACCCTTGATGAATTTCTCATTTAGCGCTAATGTAGTGGTGTTGGGGGGCGTTAAAGGGTGGCATGGCAAGTGGATGGGCCCCCTTTAACCCCCACTACACATAGCCTAAGGATATTATGTATAGGTATATATCATAGCAGGGCTGGCTTTTAAGGACAGTCGAGGTGGTCGCAAACCCCGGCCCAACAGTTTTGCTAAGCCCGATTTTGTTAAAATAAAATTATATGTATTTTTATGAAAGAATAAAAATTAATTTGATATTTAAACTCAAACCACTAGCTTAGTCTAATAACAAAGAGTGACTCTTAACCAAAAAGTTATGGTTTCTATACTCATTTGATACATGTTTAAAGCTATTTTATATAAAAAGTTTTACACAGTCTAAATCAAAATAAAGAAAAGCAAGTACATTTAAAAATTTAATTGTTTAACCCTATAAAAAAAAACTTTTTACTTCAGACCCAAAATCTTTTTCGACTTCGTCCCAAAAACAACAATTCTAAGAGAGAGCCCGGTTTCCTAATACTAGTTTACTCTTAATATGACAAGAATCATTTAGTACACACCCACTATGCGTATTTCAAAATCACAAATCCTGTAAACAACTAGGCTAATCAAAAGCCCTTTATACAAAGTTAAATGAATTGAATACTTAATAACACATTAACACTGGCACACGTATGACGTACCTCTCCTATTCCAGAAGAGGCGCCGATGATAACGACGACTTTGTCATCCATGCAACATTCGGCGAAGAAGTGATAGTAAATCCTCTCACATGTATTGATGAACGTAAGCGCCGGCCATGCGAAGGCTAGCATCACCAGACTTGCATGCGGTACAGCCCGATCAAGCACGTAATTTATCACCATAATTAATGCACACTACAACTGATATATTACGTACACACACAGAGAGTTGAGTATATTGGATATTGAACAAAAGAGCACCTTATGTTATGGTTGTGGGGGTGTAGGTGGCAATCGAGTTTATCATGATGGATGCATCCGACCGACACTTGTCTTGGAGGTAGGTATGACATTGTAAGGCCCCGTTACCGGTGCCTCACATTTGGACGTTGGATTTACTCATAAACACAGTTCTATAAATCAGAGTTTATTAAAACTTCGCGGAATATCACTACTAGAAAATTGAACAATTGCTACCAAAATTTGTTACCAAAAAAATACGGTAGCAATTTTAGCGACCGATTTAGCAAATTTGCACCGTAAAGCATAGTTACTTGACACGGTAGCTAAGCGGTCGAAATTTTTACAACCGTTTATTTTTGGTGGCTAGGCGGTCGGAGTTTTTGCAACGGGGGCTAGGTGGTCGGAGTTTTTGCAACCATTTATTTTGGGGGCTAAGCGGTCAGAGTTTTTACAACCGTTTATTTTAAGTGGTCGGTTTTTCTGCTACCGTTAGCTAGCGGTCGGAGTTTTAGCAACGGCTAAGCGATCGGAGCTTTTGCAACCGTTTATTTTAAGTGGTCGGAATTTTGTGACCGTTTATTTTAAGCGGTCGGAGTTTTTCCTAAAAACATTATACGCTTCGCTCACGCTTCGCTGGCACGTGACTTGAAACGTTTTAGGTTTTTTAATTTCTTATAACCATAAAATTCAAAGTTATGATTCAAAACCCTAATTTTATGAGATCTGTTCAACAAACACCCTGCCAAACCCCCGTTTTCCCCCCTCCGACGATCAGCCCGTAAAATCCTAATTCAAAACCCTAATTTATGATATAAGTTACTGAGTTTTTGCTATCGGCCACCTACATCATCCGTGGAGCATTTAGTTTCTCAGTCATTAACACATACATGTTAATTGCCACTCGTAACTATTCGATTTCACAATTTGTTGCCACGGATTTTGAACGATTGTTCGTATTAATGATTAGATTATGAATATGGATCTGCTTAATTTGCACAATAATCATTCGCTAGGTTAGATGGATGTGTTTCGCTCATATGTGATGTTCAGATCAGTCAAAGCTCAAGTCTCTGGTTTCTTTTGTTGGATTATGCCTTCTACTTCATTGTTGAATCAAAATTTGTGTATAATTGCTTTGTGTATTGATATTTGACCTAATTTTACTTGATTGTTATGTAATTGAATTGTTTAAGCTAATTGTGAACCAAGATTAAGAATTCTTTAGGTATTAGGCCAATCGATATAGGGAAATAGTGTTACAGAATGCAGGCATTAGGTGCAGCCTGTTACGATTTGTTTGTGACTGATAGAAAACTGATGTGATATAACTTTGGTGCAATTTTTACATAGTACAACTTATTAAGCAAAGTGTTCACCGTAAAGCATATGTTCATTATAATGTGTTTTTGTCAGGCCTATAGTTTCTAAGACCTCTACTTCTATAGCATCTCAGATTGACTTTGTGACTAAAGGAAGCTGGTCACATCTATTACATGTAAAGTGAGTGTGATCAAAAGGAGTAATAATTAATTAGTTAAGCAGATAATCATCTAATCAGTTAGTAAAGCTATATATTATTTCTTGTGGCTGACCTTGTGTGGTTTTCAAGCTCAGCTCGTTTATTATTTCTTAACTATTGTATATACGTTTATTATTATTATTTTATTTATATAGATATGTTTTAGTTACAATTTTTATGTAGAATACAATATTGATGTTTTGCTAATTAACTGTCCGTTGCTGTTGATTCAGTTAGTTTTTAATAAATTTGATCTCAACATAATTGGTCTCTAGGTTTACTTAAATTTGATCAGTGCGTTTTATTATTTTATCTCTCAAGACTGATTAGGTTTCAATATTAGGTCAATTCGTTCCACAAGTTGATCTCATTGATATGTTTCTCACTAGATTTAGGTTTGAATACTTTATATGTTTTGTGTATGGAACTTCTTTGATGCATGATTTAATTGGTTATCTATGGATTTAGCGCATGATAATAGATGGTTAGTTAGTGGAGTTATAGTTATGATGTAACTGATTTGATTTTTTTATCTTATATGTTGCGTGTTTGATGTTGATTTAGCCTCTTGTATTAGGATTATAAACTCAGTAAACCTGAGAGTATTCTTTTTATGCAAAAGGTGAGCTATTTTTTGTTCTCTTGTTACATGTTATATGCAGAGTCTATACGTAAATGTTATAATAGGAAACTTAAGTTTATAATTGATTCTGAGTCGGCTGCTATGCATATCATTAACTCTCAACTGCGTGAATTTGTTAACTCTGAGTTTGTGTACACGAGGATTTTTTCAAAAATCATGCAAAGGTAAATGAGTATGGGGAGTAATGCTTGCTTATAACTTCATATGCTTTTAATTGAATATATTTTATAATCCTTTTTCTATATTCTCACTATCATCTTCAAATTGCATATTGTGGATCGGGTTGTTGATTGTGTTCATATTGAAACTGCAAAATTGTTTTTGAGCTGGAATGATGATGTTAACTTAAAGGTATCTTAATGTCAATCATTTACTAATTGGCGTTAATAGTTAGAAATTAGAACTCGATCAACTAATTTGTTTTATCATCTAACGGGTCAAAAGGTTTAAAGCATAAGTTAAAAAAGGATATTGACATGTAAATAGTGTTGAAAATTATTCAAGATGCATATCTATTGCATGAAACCTCCTAAATAGTTTAAGTTATATTTTTATAAAAAGTTAATATTATTGAGTATTAAGGAGAATCCCTATGGTTGTATTATGTGTTGATTTTGACTTAATTTTGATTCGCTAGCATATGTAGAAGCACTATGTAATTGTATTAAGATTCTTGATCTTCTAATTCTTCAAAATCCAAGTTATTATATCACAGTTAAATGTTGTTTTCCAGTATTAATACTCACAATGTACTTATATTTTATTGCATAAATTGCTGAACATTTGGATTAATACTCAAGATTGATTCTTGTTTGTAGAAGTAGATGCAGACTCCATCATTGTTTGATCAGCTCTCTGAGCTCCAAGTTAAGGAAAGAAATAACTAATCCATATACAATTGGGTGACTAATTAAATTACTAGTGATGATAAATCAAATAACAAAAAAGGATGTGAAATTGTGGACTGAAGCTAATAAAGATATGCATGGCAAGGTGATAAGTGATAACATCCTTACCATACATTTAATGAGAACTAAATTGCAACAAAAGCTTTTATTTTTATTCAAAACAATCATAAGTATAATTACCTTGTTTTAGCAGCTGGAATAGTTTTATGTAGAAAATCAAGCTGGACCATCATGGGCAGGAGATGAAAATGGTTTACAAAATCAACATCCTCAATCTCAAAAATTTTTCTAGCTATTGGATGGCCACCCCAATTTAGAGATCAGGTAAACTTGTTGATAATATATTTTGGGTGCTTAATTTGTTCCTTTCACCGGTCTATTATTTATTTCTTAATGCATCCTATTTTCATATGATTAAGAACTAAATTGATTTTGATTGACTAAATTTACAGTATACACACTTGGTTCTGGCCAATTAACATCTACAACAAATATAATGCACAATTTGATTGGATTAGTCTCTGGATGAATGCTTTGACTTTGACATGGTTGGAAGGTAAGTTTGTTCATCCTTTCTCTTTATATCGTGTACTTAAAGGTTCTAATTATATATTTTTGGCTTAAAATTTGTTACTCATATAACTAGGAATAAACTGATATATTTGTACTTATTGAAATTTTCAAGTAGATATGAACATCTCTCACTTGACACATGTTAGTGAAATGAAGACAAGGATAGAAACTTTAGCAAGGATCAGCACCGTATTAAAAGTTGTCACCAAGAATAAGGTAACTTTAACCAAGAAATTGATCATACACTAACAATTAAACGAACGAGGTTTTCTTGTTCGTTCTTTTATTAAGAAAGTGAGTGTCTTATGATTTGTTTATGTTCATTTGTTTAAAATATAAAGAACGGTTCACATGGACATACCGCATAAATATTTTGTCTTATTTTTTTTAAACTGAACTGTAATGGGCCTAAAACTTTAATTGAATATGTAAACAAAATAACTTAAACAAATGTAAACTGACAAACATAAATGAACATAAACAAAAGAAGAAAATGGATATTTACGAACAAAAATGAACGTACGAGACATGTGTTCATGTTTGTTCAATTTCTTTATTATTTTGTACAATTCTTTTTGTATAATATGCTCAAATTTATAAGCATATTCTTGGTTTTAGTTAACTTCCAAAAATACCCTTGGTCACCGATATTAATCTAAAACTCAGTTTTCATCACAAAACATGTTGGACCTGTTCTAATGTATCGTGCTGACTTATTTAGAGTATCATATTGATATTAGGGTGCTCGGAACCTAAATAGTAGCTTCGGTTCGTTTTGGGCCCGTTAGCACCTTTTGTTCGGTTTTAAAACTGGCATATAAAACTCTTAAAACAGCTTTTGAACAGATTGTTTGTCTACACTAACCCCATCATAAATATAATTCCTGGACATAAAAAGATGTCATACATGGGGTGGCTGTGTTTTAGGGTCGTTTCTTTGGGTTTTACAGGTTTTAAAAGTGGAATTTTTGAGCAGTTGCAACCGAAAAGGACAAAAAGATAAGGCAGAAAAAGATGCTATGCACAATATGATGACAAAGATTGAAGTTATGTTAGTAACTATGGCTAAAAGATAGAATATAAACACTTAAATTTGATTGTTTGGATGTTTGGATGTATGATATATTATTTGACATTTTAATTTGTTATTTTAAGGTGCATGTTTTTATATAATTTTGAAACTTGAATAAATGCTTAATTATAAAAATATGAACATTATTAGCAGCTGAAACGGAAAAAAAATATACATTAAAAAAACATTTTGGCCACAAATTTGCGACAGCTTTTACGGTAGCAAGAGTTGCGACTGCTTTTAAGGTAGCAATTTTTGCGACCTCTTTTGTGGTAGCAATTTTTGCAACAGTTTGTACGGTGGCTATTTTTGCGACCGCTCTCATGGTAGCAAATCTGTTTGATTTGCGACTGTTTATAAGGTAGCAAAATCTGGTCGCAAACGTGTAGAATTGGTCGCAAGTTGGTCGCAATAGGCTATTTGCGACGTGTGTTTTTCCGACTACAATTTTGGTCGCAAAATGGTCGCAACAGGGCAACTGCTACCGCTTTGCGACCGAAAATGCCGTCGCAGAAGCTCATTTTTCTAGTAGTGTATAAAAACTTTCATAAAACATTACATAACTTGTCTCAAAACATCCTTTGTCTTTCAACATTAAAGCATTAAAATTAAAACATCTTAAGTCTTTAGATTCCAGACTCTTATTCTTCTGCCATGTGTCCCCGCTCAAGCCAGCTGTATCATCCTACTCACTTGCGTGCATACTAAAAGTCAGCTACGTTGAGTGATTTCTAGTTAATCACATAACATATAGTACGTTCATAACTACATACTTTCATACTTACGTACTTTCATTCTTCTTTCATATTTACATACATACTTTCATTCATACAAATACATATTAAAGAGCCTTCCGCCCTATAACCTTCGCCGATATTATTAGGGTCGGTTCCCTATATTCGCCGACATTATTAGGGTTGGTTCCCTTGTTCTATCTATACCTTTCGTACCTTTCTATACTGTCACACCCGGCCCTGAGCGGCGGAAACAGCCGGGCACGCGCGAGTGGGGATTGATAATTAAGCACGGACCATTGCAAACATTCAAAGTAAGATTTTCATTGCGCATGAAAAGTTTAATACAAATACATTACATTGTTTAAAAATTACATAAAAACATCCAAGTATAAAAACTGTTGAAGATTTCCACGCCATATCCCCTTGCGCGGCGGGAACAACCACGCGCATCGAAGGGATAGAACTAAAATCTTCCAAAAAGCTAGTTTTAGATGTTCAGCGTGAGGTGCTCTAAGTGTGACTCCATGCGCTACCTAGTTATCTCCTGAAAGACACGTAAAAACATTTGGATCAGTATAAACTGAGTGAGTTCACAAGTTTTAGTAACTTGATAAATCGTATTGCATCATAATCTTGATAAAAATCATTCTGAAACATAATTCTGATAGCATCATTAAAACACATGCTTGGTAAAACATATTTCTATCAACATATTCTGATAAAATCGTTCCGCGGGTTACGCGCGAACATTTCTGGGAACTGTGCTCGTCTGTGTAAGTGGCGCTGCCACCACGAGCGAAACAAGTAATACCGTCCCGCGGGTTACGCGCGGACACATCTGAAAAACCGTGCTCGTCTGTGTAAGTGGCGCTGCCACTACGAGCGAATAATACCGTCCCGCGGGTTACGCGCAGACGTTGTGCCGGAAAACAAGGCGCTCGTCTGCGTAAGAGGAGCGACCTCTACGAGCGGGCTCACCCATAGTACTGCCCCATGACCATACTAGGCACTCGTCTGTGTAAGAGGTGCGACCCCTACGAGTGGGCGGATCAAACCAGCAGTCCCTACCCTTAGAGTTCCAATGGTAAAGTGATCACTTACTCGAATCTGGTGCACTAACATCGAAAAACCATAGATAACCGTTCGCATTGCTCATCATGAAACATAACTTAAACACATAATCGTTTGCATAGCTTGTAAGTATACCATGATAAAACATTATTTAAGTACGTGTCCCTCGCCCCGAAAACAGTTTAAAAATAGTGAAAACAGTGAAAATAGGGGCTGTGAGACTCACCTGTGGTTCTTGTTAAGGGATTTAATCGAGATTCGGGTTTTCTTGGTGTTGGCCTTTGAATTTGAAGGTCTAGAATACGATTAAATATATATATTAAGATCAAGAAATAGGAGAATATAAGGGTTGTAAAGTAGATCTCAGGGTTATAATCTCGGCTTACCTAGTAACAGGATCGGAAATGAAAACAACGGATGCTTTGGGAGATGATTAGTGCAAGTTTGCAGTTCTTAAGAGAGAAGTTTGAAGTGTGTTTGGGTGATAATTTGGGTTTCATATTTATAGGCAAACTCAAGGGAACACAATCCCTTGCTTTAGGGGATTGTAATCTTTTCATATCTAGGTGTAATGATGATAAAGTATGGAAATTATTATTATTTATTTAAAGGTGGAGGAGTGGATAAAAGATCTTGATTTGATTTGGACAGGACATGCAGGTCTGGGGTTGGTGAGAATAGGGTGGCTGACAGTTGACTTTTCATGTTACAGTGTGCTTTTTCAGGTACTTTTGTCAGTGTACAGTAAAGAGTGGAAAATCTCTGAAACACGCTACTGTTTCCTTTTGGGCGGGAGTAATCTCCTTACATCTGGAGAATAGACTAAGTGTTCTGTGCGTATCACTTTGTGCGCATAGCTTTCTGCGTGAAGGACATTTCTTTGCTGCGGGTAGGTGCGTAACCTTCTCGCAGTTAGGGACATTGAGTTTCATTTGTAGATTCTCCAGGTGGTCTTGGTAATTCAACATAGTGATCAGTTATGTTGAAGTCAATTCCATCTTGGAGCTTCAGACAAACTAGCTCTCAATGTTCCCGCCATGCGGGGAGGTTAGTTCCCTTCCGCACGCGCATAAACGATTTAGGATGCACCCGCCTTAGCATCATGCGGGATGGTCAACCCATTAGACAACATAACGTTAAGGTACATGAAAACATAAAGCCAAAACATTCGCGCATGGCGCATATAACATATGCCCACGCTGGTTCTTAACATGGCGCGCTCGCGCAGGGCGCACATAATATGCCCGCGCTGACTAACATGGCGCACTCGCGCAGGGCGCACATAACAAATGCACGCGCTGACTAACATGGCGCGCTCGCGCAGGGCGCACATAACAAATGCACGCGCTGATTAACATGGCGCGCTCGCGCAGGGCGCACATAACAAATGCACACGCTGATTCTAATATGGCGCGCTCGCGCAGGGCGCATATAACATAATTACCTAATATTTAGGTTGATTACTTGGTTTAAGGGATTGGGAATTTACCGGGTGTCACATTCTCTCCCTGTTAAGCGAATTTCGTCCCGAAATTTAGGAGACGTTGCTGGCAGAAGCCATGCTCTGAAAGAGGTGTGGGTATTTCATGCGCATCTGGTCTTCTCTTTCCCAGGTGAATTCAGGCCCACGCCTCGAGTTCCATTGAACCTTTACTAACTTGATTCTGCTTCTGCGTAACTTTTGTTCTTTCCAATTGGTTACTGCTATAGGTTCTTCTACGAAGTGCAGCTGTTTGTCGATGTGAATCTCTTCCAACGGCAAAATCAACGTTTCGTCAGATAATCACTTTTTGAGGTTGGACACATGAAACGTATCATGAACTCCACTGAGTTCGGCGGGTAAACGGAGTTTATAAGCAACCGGACCGATCCTTTCCAGGATCTCAAATGGTCCAATGTAGCGCGGATTCAACTTTCCTCGCTTGCCGAAACGGGGGACTCCTTTCCATGGAGAGACTTTCAAAAGTACTCTATCCCCTACTTGAAACTCCAACGGTTTCCTTCGCACATCTGCGTAGCTCTTCTGTCTGTCGCGCGCTGTCTTAAGGCGATCCCGTATCTGAAAAATCTTGTCTGTTGTTTCTTGGATCAATTCTGGACCAGTCATTTGCTTGTCACCCACTTCAGCCCAGCACAGTGGGGATCTACACTTGCGCCCATACAAAGCTTCAAACGGCGCAGCCTTGAGGCTTGTGTGATAACTGTTGTTGTAAGAAAATTCAACCAATGGGAGATGAGTATCCCAGCTACCTCCAAAATCGATTGCGCACAGCGCGCAGCATATCTTCCAATGTCTGGATTGTTCGCTCGCTTTGTCCATCTGTTTGGGGATGATATGCCGTACTCATGTCAAGACGAGTACCTAAAGCCCCTTGTAACGATCTCCAAAATCTTGAGGTGAACCGACTATCTCTATCAGAAATGATGGACACCGGAACTCCATGTTTTGAAACTACTTCTCGAATATACAATCGGGCTAACTTTTCCATCTTATCGGTTTCCTTGATCGGCAGGAAGTGCGCTGACTTAGTTAGCCGATCTACAATAACCCAGATCGTGTCGTAACCCCCAGGTGTCCTTGGCAGTTTGGTGATGAAGTCCATAGAGATTTGTTCCCACTTCCACATGGGAATTTCTGGCTGTTGAAGCAACCCTGATGGTTTCTGGTACTCAGCCTTTACCTTCGAACACGTCAGGCACTTACTGACATATGTCGCGGTGGCGCCTTTAAGATTGGGCCACCAATACAGCGTTTTAACATCTTGGTACATCTTGTCTGCGCCAGGATGTACGGAATACCGCGTCTTGTGAGCTTCGTTTAATACTTGCTCGCGCAATCCTCCCTTGAGAAGGACCCATATGCGGTTAGCAAAATATCGAGTGTCGTTCTCTTTGAGCTCCAAATCCTTAATCATACCCCCAAGGGATTCGTTTTTAACAAACTCTGGTTTCAAGGCTTCTTGCTGAGCGTCTCGGATGCGGGTAGAGAGATCTGCGTGAATGGTCAACCTTAGAGCCTTGACTCGCAGCGTTTTTATTCGCTCCTTCCTACTTAGCGCGTCTGCTACCACATTCGCCTTTCCAGGGTGGTACTTAATTTCACAATCATAATCATTCAACAACTCCACCCATCTTCGTTGCCTCATGTTTAAATCCTTTTGATCAAATATATGTTGAAGGCTCTTGTGATCCGTAAAGATTATACACTTTGTACCATAGAGGTAATGGCGCCAAATCTTTAGCGCGAAGACAACCGCTCCAAGTTCCAGATCATGCGTTGTGTAGTTCTTTTCGTTGGTCTTGAGTTGGCGCGAGGCATACGCTATGACTTTGTCTCGCTGCATAAGGACACATCCGAGTCCCTGATGTGAAGCGTCGCAGTAAACGACGATGTCATCCGTCCCCTCGGGCAGAGACAGAATTGGCGCACTACATAACTTCTGTTTTAACATCTGAAATGCTGTTTCCTGATTTTCGCCCCAAACAAACTTCTTGTCTTTCTGAGTTAGCGCGGTCAGTGGTAGAGCTATCTTGGAGAAGTTCTCAATGAAGCGTCGATAGTAGCCAGCTAGTCCTAGGAATTGCCTCACCTCAGTTGGGGTTTTTGGCGCTTCCCAGTTTTCGATGGCCTTGACTTTGGAAGGATCAACGTGTATTCCTTTCTCGTTTACAACGTGACCGAGAAAGTGAACTTCTCTAAGCCAAAACTCGCACTTGGAAAACTTCGCATACAACTTTTCTTTCCTCAACAATCCCAAAATCAATCTCAGGTGTTGCTCATGCTCGGCCTTGGTCCGAGAGTAAATCAGAATATCATCTATAAACACAATCACAAACTTGTCCAAGTATGGTTTGCACACGCGGTTCATCAGATCCATGAACACAGCCGGCGCATTAGTTAGCCCGAAAGGCATCACTAAGAACTCATAATGGTCGTATCTAGTTCGGAAGGCTGTTTTCGGCACATCTTCCTCATGGACCCTAAGTTGGTGGTATCCTGACCGTAGATCTATCTTCGAATAATAACTGGATCCTTGCAACTGGTCAAATAAGTCGTCAATCCTCGGTAAGGGGTACCGATTCTTGACTGTCAGCTTGTTCAGCTCCCTATAGTCAATACACATCCGGAAGGAACCATCCTTCTTCTTAACAAACAGTACTGGAGCTCCCCAAGGTGAAAAGCTTGGGCGTATGAAACCCTTATCCAATAGTTCCTGTAACTGATTGGATAGCTCTTGCATCTCAGATGGAGCTAATCGATAAGGCGCTCGAGCTACTGGCGCAGCTCCTGGGACTAAATCAATACGAAATTCGACTTGTCGCGGCGGCAGTAATCCGGGCAAATCTTCAGGAAAAACTTCTGGAAATTCGCGCACTACTGGTAAGTCTTCAATTCTTCGCTCATCTCCTTTCTTCTCTACTACATGCGCCAGGAAGGCGTAGCACCCTTTCCTTAGGCACTTGCGCGCCTTTAGGCACGAAATCAGTTTTGTCGCAACTCCCCTTCTTTCCCCTTGAATTACCAAGGTTTCTTCGTTCAACAGTGGGATCCAAACCTGCTTCTCATGGCAAATAACTTCCGCGCGGTTCTCGACTAACCAATCCATACCTACCACAATGTCAAAACTTCCCAAGTCTATTGGCAACAAGTTAATATTGAACCCGTGACCTCCCATGACTATAACACATTGTTCAGTTCTTTCGTTCGCGCATAACTGCCTACCATTGGCTAGTTCTATAGTATAAGGCGTATCTAGCCTACTGGTTGCTAAGCCTAGGGAGTTTTTAAACTCAGCGGATATAAAACTTAGGTCAGCGCCAGTATCAAATAAGACAGATGCAAAATGTCCGTTAAGCAAAAACGTACCGGTTACCACATTCGGCTCTTCTTTAGCTTCACCCGCGCCGATCACAAAAGCTCTCCCGCGAGCTTGGTTTCCCCTTTGCGGGAAATCCCGACTGAAATGCCCTGGCTTTCCGCATGCGTAGCAGTTGTCACTGGCTCCAGCTTCTTTAGCACGGCAATTCACCGTCTTGTGCCCTGGCCTGTTACATTTGGCGCACGAGACGCTCGCGCATTCACCCTCGTGGTGAAACTTGCATTTGTTGCACCATGGGTAAGGCCCACTGTATCCTTTCCTTGATGGCTCTGCGGCTTAGATCGCGTAAACCTTTGCGCTTTCCTGCTTCTTGAACGGTGGCTGCTTGGAGTCGGACCCTCGGTGGTGAGAGTTCCATTTCCTCTTGGAGTCAGAGGTTCGCTGCTCGCTTCCGCGCGTAGTCAACATACCCGCACGGACCGTATCCCTTGTAAGGGTGATGGCCCGCGCTACCGCCTCATCAAAGGTTGGAGGCGCTGCGGCGTTGAGCGGAACCCTAACAACAGGAGGTAACCCAAAAATATACCTCTCGATCTTCTTTTCCTCCGTGTTTGCCATGTCTGGCACCAACTGGCAAAGCTCGTTGAACCGGTTGTTGTAGGCGTCGATATCCGTTCCTACCATGGTGTGGTTCCAGAATTCCTGCTGCAGACTCTGGATTTCTGCGCGAGAGCAGAACTTTCTCATCATCATTTCCTTCAGTTCCTCCCAGGTCTTGTGAAGAGCAACTTCTCGCCCCAAAGTCTTCACTTGAAGCTTCCACCAAGACGAAGCTGCTTCTTGGAACATGCATGTCGCGTAAAGGACCTTCTGGTTCTCACTACATCTGCTAATGGAGAGAGCTGTCTCCATCTTGTCAATCCAGTTGTAGAGCCCAATGGCCCCTTCGGTACCCTTGAATGGCCAAGGCCTACAGGCCATAAATGTCTTATAGGAGCATCCTTTGTCCAAGGCTCCTGATTCGGGTTCTGGGGTCTCGTTCTGACGACCCTGACTTGATTCGGCCTTGCTGGCCTCATGTGTCGCGATCGCCTGCGCGATTATTTCCGCGAGTTCCTCGGGTGTCATGGTAATTCCCTTGGCTCTAGTTGGAGGCATTCTCGCTTTAAAAGAGTGAAAATATATTAAACTTAGCGCATGTACTCTGAGCACATAATGTTCTTTATCTTTATTCACTAGACACTGTGTGACCCGTGTTCCTAAGTGTGTGTATAGTTTCTTTTGAAAATATTTTCTTTGAAAAATATTTCATGCGATTCCCCAACGGTTATAGTCTAGGTTAAAACTTCTTTTCCTAGTTCGCTATAACCTGTGCTCTGATACCAATCTGTCACACCCGGCCCTGAGCGGCGGAAACAGCCGGGCGCGCGCGAGTGGGGATTGATAATTAAGCACGGGCCATTGCAAACATTCAAAGTAAGATTTTCATTGCGCATGAAAAGTTTAATACAAATACATTACATTGTTTAAAAATTACATAAAAACATCCAAGTATAAAAACTGTTGAAGATTTCCACGCCATATCCCCTTGCGCGGCGGGAACAACCACGCGCATCGAAGGGATAGAACTAAAATCTTCCAAAAAGCTAGTTTTAGATGTTCAGCGTGAGGTGCTCTAAGTGTGACTCCATGCGCTACCTAGTTATCTCCTGAAAGACACGTAAAAACATTTGGATCAGTATAAACTGAGTGAGTTCACAAGTTTTAGTAACTTGATAAATCGTATTGCATCATAATCTTGATAAAAATCATTCTGAAACATAATTCTGATAGCATCATTAAAACACATGCTTGGTAAAACATATTTCTATCAACATATTCTGATAAAATCGTTCCGCGGGTTACGCGCGAACATTTCTGGGAACTGTGCTCGTCTGTGTAAGTGGCGCTGCCACCACGAGCGAAACAAGTAATACCGTCCCGCGGGTTACGCGCGGACACATCTGAAAAACCGTGCTCGTCTGTGTAAGTGGCGCTGCCACTACGAGCGAATAATACCGTCCCGCGGGTTACGCGCAGACGTTGTGCCGGAAAACAAGGCGCTCGTCTGCGTAAGAGGAGCGACCTCTACGAGCGGGCTCACCCATAGTACTGCCCCATGACCATACTAGGCACTCGTCTGTGTAAGAGGTGCGACCCCTACGAGTGGGCGGATCAAACCAGCAGTCCCTACCCTTAGAGTTCCAATGGTAAAGTGATCACTTACTCGAATCTGGTGCACTAACATCGAAAAACCATAGATAACCGTTCGCATTGCTCATCATGAAACATAACTTAAACACATAATCGTTTGCATAGCTTGTAAGTATACCATGATAAAACATTATTTAAGTACGTGTCCCTCGCCCCGAAAACAGTTTAAAAATAGTGAAAACAGTGAAAATAGGGGCTGTGAGACTCACCTGTGGTTCTTGTTAAGGGATTTAATCGAGATTCGGGTTTTCTTGGTGTTGGCCTTTGAATTTGAAGGTCTAGAATACGATTAAATATATATATTAAGATCAAGAAATAGGAGAATATAAGGGTTGGAAAGTAGATCTCAGGGTTATAATCTCGGCTTACCTAGTAACAGGATCGGAAATGAAAACAACGGATGCTTTGGGAGATGATTAGTGCAAGTTTGCAGTTCTTAAGAGAGAAGTTTGAAGTGTGTTTGGGTGATAATTTGGGTTTCATATTTATAGGCAAACTCAAGGGAACACAATCCCTTGCTTTAGGGGATTGTAATCTTTTCATATCTAGGTGTAATGATGATAAAGTATGGAAATTATTATTATTTATTTAAAGGTGGAGGAGTGGATAAAAGATCTTGATTTGATTTGGACAGGACATGCAGGTCTGGGGTTGGTGAGAATAGGGTGGCTGACAGTTGACTTTTCATGTTACAGTGTGCTTTTTCAGGTACTTTTGTCAGTGTACAGTAAAGAGTGGAAAATCTCTGAAACACGCTACTGTTTCCTTTTGGGCGGGAGTAATCTCCTTACATCTGGAGAATAGACTAAGTGTTCTGTGCGTATCACTTTGTGCGCATAGCTTTCTGCGTGAAGGACATTTCTTTGCTGCGGGTAGGTGCGTAACCTTCTCGCAGTTAGGGACATTGAGTTTCATTTGTAGATTCTCCAGGTGGTCTTGGTAATTCAACATAGTGATCAGTTATGTTGAAGTCAATTCCATCTTGGAGCTTCAGACAAACTAGCTCTCAATGTTCCCGCCATGCGGGGAGGTTAGTTCCCTTCCGCACGCGCATAAACGATTTAGGATGCACCCGCCTTAGCATCATGCGGGATGGTCAACCCATTAGACAACATAACGTTAAGGTACATGAAAACATAAAGCCAAAACATTCGCGCATGGCGCATATAACATATGCCCACGCTGGTTCTTAACATGGCGCGCTCGCGCAGGGCGCACATAATATGCCCGCGCTGACTAACATGGCGCACTCGCGCAGGGCGCACATAACAAATGCACGCGCTGACTAACATGGCGCGCTCGCGCAGGGCGCACATAACAAATGCACGCGCTGATTAACATGGCGCGCTCGCGCAGGGCGCACATAACAAATGCACGCGCTGATTCTAATATGGCGCGCTCGCGCAGGGCGCATATAACATAATTACCTAATATTTAGGTTGATTACTTGGTTTAAGGGATTGGGAATTTACCGGGTGTCACATATACATTCATAATTATAACTTTCATACGCCCATACATCATCTATACATCATATATATGTCAATCATATCTTTATACTATCCCTTGACGGCACATGCAATATCCGAAGATCGTTCATGCATCGTCAAGCATTCATTCATACATAAATCATATAAGGCATACACTTACCGCTTAAGGTAAGTGTATTAACTAATCACATCGAGTATGCACACAGCCCTGAAAACATAACAAGGAAGTGAGGCTAGAAACTCACCTGAAGTCGGTTACGTTCACCGTTAATAGTAATCTTTTTCTTGAGCTGTGCACGGCTAACTGTATAATATATACATGTATCAATTAACTATTGCTACTCATATCGTATTTCTATCTTTATATAACCCATAATGAGCGGGGGTCCGGGGGCAGCGCCCCTGGAAACAGGGTTCTAGGGGCGGCAGCCCCTAGCAGGGTCCAAGGGGCAGAGCCCCTGGATGGGGTCGAGCAGCCAGGTCAGCTTGAAAAAATTTTATTTCCATTAACTGTTTTAACATATTTTCCATTAACATTTTTTAGTTATTTTCTAAGTTGGGCTTATTTGTTAAGCCTAAGATAATGGGCTTAGCATCCTGTGGACTTAGTTAAATCTGGCCCATCTGTCCATTAGGTAACTGGGTCTAACTGGCCAGGCCCAAAGTCCACCTCAAGCCGCTAACTGGCCGAGAACTCCAGGACAAAGAACTCAGCCGAGAACTCATGACCGAGAACACTTGGGACCGAGATCGTTGACCGAAATCATCAACTTTGACCGAGAACATCTTTTGGCCGAAAACTCGTTTTGGCCGAAAACCCATCTTAACCGAAAACCCTAGGCTTGACCAAAAACTCTCAGGTCAGATGTTTCAGCTCATTCTTCTATCTTATCATTTCTATCCTTAGCTCAGTTAACCATTTTTATGGTTTATGCCATGAACTTAACCACTTTTCTCCACCAATTTAACCGTTATACACCCCTTATCACCATGGCTTCAAGATCTAACCCGTTTTAGGTATAAAGTTTGGACCTTTATAAGTGTAAAACGTTCTAAGCTAGACCTAGGATTTCCTTTATGAACCGTATCTAGTCATGAGTATATTACGTCCATTTTTAATCATCAAGTTGGTAACTTTATGTTTTATCTAGATCCGATCTAGTCTAGGTTCAAGTTTCATGGCTACCCGTTCATAAAAACGCAAGCTTTAAGGTCAAGAACATACCTTTATGATGTTTCTAGGATTTGACTAGCTTGATTCTTGGCCTTGGCCTTGTTTTCTAGTTGTAAGGTCGAAGATCCGATGTTGCTATGGTCGGTCTAAGGGGGTTGGACGGCGGCCGGCGGCTAAGGAGGTGTTCTTTGACTTAAGTGTGTGTTTTAAAGTGTAAAATGGATAAGATGGATGGAAATGGAAAGATTTAGGGTTTAAGGGGGGGATATTTATACTCCCTTAAGCCCATGGACCTAAGGCTCATCTTTCCATTTTAGTCCATGATTAATTCCATTTACTTAGCCTACTTAGCTTTCCCTTTTTGCCATTTACTATTTACTTATTAACTCAAGTAACTTTTCCGTTATAAAAATAATATGTAAAATATTATTATCATTCGAAATTTTGGGACATTACATACGTGAATGATGACACCGGCACTGCCCCACCCCACACCCCACCCACCCAAGATACATATACTTATATACTGTGATTTCTAGATTATTAATAAGGGATGCACGCAGCACGGCCTCTTAAAATCCTCAATTTAAAAGAAAAAGAAAAGGTGTAGATAGATGATGACGTGGAGGAGAAAATGTGCAGATAGATTCTTGTGAAACAATCTCTAAGAGCAACCCTAACAACAAACTTTCACAAACCGCCATATCAGCTCCACATCAGATTTCAAACTTTTCATAAAAATCCTCAATTTACGTACTCTACAACAACAAACCTCTAAAAACCGCCACATCATCACATACCTCTATAATTAACTTATATTTAATTAAATTACTTTTTATATATTAATACTTTTTTTGTAATAATCTGTTATTTCCAATACTGAAAATTAATAAATTTTCATAAGTGAAACTAACCCTTCTGCCTTGGTTTTATGAAACGGTGGTGTTGGTTTCCATAAACAATTTATTCATATTTACATTCCAATCATATTTTTTGAATCTGTTTGAAGACTTTGGTGTTTTGATTCGTTGCGAGGATATCAAGTGAGTGTTTTAACTTTTTTCTTCATATTGATACAAATTTGATTTTGGGTTAAAACACAGATCTTGCTGAATCGATTATTAGGGCTTCGATATCAAAGGGATAAAATTTGGGGTAACGAAGATGGTATTTC
Source organism: Bidens hawaiensis (assembly GCF_021521415.1). NCBI lineage: Eukaryota > Viridiplantae > Streptophyta > Magnoliopsida > Asterales > Asteraceae > Bidens > Bidens hawaiensis. The sequence continues at coordinate 107,424 of NW_027493124.1, read as the reverse complement.
AATTTCACGTTGGATGAATTTGGATGGAATGAAGATGACTATGGCCCACCTCCAAGTCCGCTGCAGATTTGCAGTGACGAACCTGCAACAATCTTCAGCGGTGGAGTCTGAATCCCTCCTCGTCCGATGTAGATGCACTAAGAATGAGAGAAACTATTTTTGTGGCATACAAAAACACACTTCTCAATTGATGATGGTTTCACACTTTCACCACTGTCAGTTCTAAGTTATGTGTGTTTAGAAATGAGATTATGTTAATGTTTATAGGTTGTCATTGAAACTAGTTTTAAAAAAAGGATGTCTAATTTAATTTAATTACATGTTTCACCGATTCAAAGTTAATGATCGCCTTGTATAAATGTTTTACTAGTCCAAGGTACTGATCTCCTTCCACATCTCACTAATCCCTAGAGGCAGTGATCAACTCATTCACAAATCACCAAACACCAATGATGGACCTCTTCCTAATCATTAAACAATGCTAGTGCTATCTCAGAATAACACAAGAATGAATAAGATGATTAAGTGGAAGCGCAACTGTCACAACCCTCGACCCCTATAACTTGAGAGGAAAGCCGTGAACATTGATTTGTGGTATCGGTGTTTATTAAATTATTTTGCAGCGGAATATTTCATTAGAACCGTAGTTAGGAAAAATGATCAGAGTTATAAAAACACCATGATTGTTATTATAATAAACAGGGAATGTAATCCATTTTGTTACAAACATAATTTTTATAGGGATAAACCCTAATTTACAAAAACATGTTTCTTTATTCTGGTGACAAGCCACTTATTTAAGCTGGAAGCCCGTAGGCATCATTCCTTTGTCTCTAACAAGTCACCTGAAACATGTTTATTATATTTGATTAGCAAGAAATACTAGTGAGTACATTAATTTGTAAATGACACCTTTTACAGTTACAACATTAAGATATTTTTACATCTGTCTGCTTACAAATTACCGAAAGGTACTTGTCACTCAACCGTATCTATGACTGTGGTCATATTACTTATTGGCTAACACTTGTCCAATAAGTTACGTGTAATAGCCCAGTAGGCAAGCTTTGTATACAAAACCCCACAATACTAGTAGTAACCATCACGTAAGTCTACAGAGACTTAATCACTGTAATGTATTTGAAATACTTTAAAAATATATTTGAAAACATATAGACCATCTGTAATTAGTTTTATAGGTTTTGAAATTATCATGACAGTGTCGGAAAAACAGTTGTCTCACGCAAATGTGAGTGGTACAAAAACTCGAATGTCTCACCTTGCTAGTATACAATTAAAGAACCCCTCTTGGTATTAAGCACATAGGATAAACACAATGTAGTATAACTAGATTAGTATAAAACCAATAATCATAACAATAATCACGATATTAGAAGCTTTACGCAATGGCACAGTGTCTTACCTTAATAGGCAGAGCTTTTAGATTCGTGTATATAAGTTTCTTTCGATCGGATAGGATATCGCTACGACACTCGGGTATTATACTATCCTTTTAATATATATATGTAAAGAAATTCAGAAAGAAAGAAAGAGTTTTGGACGAAGAGGAATGTCTCATGTTCAACCTATTTATAGCTGATTCTGGAGCCCGTCGCGATACGCGATGAACATAAACAAAAGTCATCGCGTATCGCAAAGAATCTATAGCCTCGCCGAGTCAGCCCTAGGCATGCTACGTGGCACGCCACGTGTCTCGTCTGCGTAACCTCCACGTCGCGATACGCGATGTGTTACCTTAATAGGTCATCGCGTATTGCTACGCCGCAATATTTCTGGATAATCTTTACGCGTCATTGCGATACGCGATGAGACTAATCTTCACTGGTCACGTATCGCGATGGGAAGATTATTAAAAATCTTAATTTTCCACAAATATACTAAGGCGGCCCTCGGCGATGCGCCATCAAAGGCCCACATTGCGCCCATCGCAATTCGTCAGTGCCCGTGCGCGTTCGGGTGCTTCGCATCCTCCGCTAGGACCACTGGGTGTGACTTGTCTAATAAGAACATTAGCATATGAGTTTTCTTTCTTATAAAGAACTCACTAGTTTTATAATCTAGCGATGTATGACAAAAACTTACACTCCTATTTATACCATGGTTGAAGCCTTTCATTTTCTTTCCTCCACCAACGTGGAATGAAATTTTCTTCTTTTATTTCATTTACTTTTCCTTTAATTTATTTTGTGACTTGTTATAGCAACTCTTCTTTTTTCTGGTGAACTTATTTTATGTCTCTCCTTTTCAAATTGATATTAAATACGAAGGAATTTGGAGAGATTTATCTTATATACAAATGTTTAGTCTATCCTATGTGGAAGGGGGCAACGTTGCCCCGCCACAATGCCACGCTTGTGTAACGTCATTGCCAGGTAGAAAACGGGGTTTCGAAGCTCTTCTTCATAACGCATCACTGTGGTTTGTCACCCCTTTGTTGCCCTATTATTGAATATGTGTGTGTGTGTGAGAGAGAGATGCAGCCCCACCACTCCCCCTTTGCCAACCATAGACGCCAAGTCCACATCATTTTGGTTATTGTATTTATGAAGGTTTGTCTAGTATTGCTCGCTTTTGGAAGCCCGTTTTCAAAGTCTAGGACTTCTTTCTAAGGTTTCAAGATGCCCATTTGATCCTAGTTATTTGCAAGATATTTTAATTACTTTTAAGATGGTAACTTTTTTGTATGTTGATAAATAGATTGCATTTTCCTTTTTTTGGCGGGCTTTCATCTCTTTATGAAAAATTTAAATTTATATGTTCCAATTTCATACTATAAGAGAAATATTTGCTTGTCTTTATTTTGAAATTCAAATCTAAGCTTTTATCAATAAACATTTGTAAAATTCTTAGGGCTCATTACAAATTTAGTTTACAGGTAAAAAAATATCTTATGACTACGAAGACCTCCCGTAACTTTAAATAAACATTTTTGTTATCCACAACGGTCCACTAAAGTATTTAAAAAGCCCAGATCCTCGTAATTAAATGGACCATAAGTTACACCTCGGATTTTTTAGATTTTTTTCAAATCCATGTTTATTCACAAGGACAAATTTATGCATTTGGGTACTGGTTGAATGTGAGATCAATAAGAGAACGAAATAGGTAAGACTTGGTTGAACTCTCATCACTCGAAGATCCAGCAAAGTGCCGCAGGAGCGTTGACTAAGAACCTTAAAGACGACACAGTTGGTACAAATTTAAGGATGACACTTTTACTCGTTGATCTTGCACTAAAATGACCAACGGCCAGTCGACCAACATGCATCAAGTACATAATTCCAGTAAGTTCGATAATGTACACAGCAAAGACACCATGGTAAGCTTCATATCAGAGCTGACAAGATGCCGGGTTAGACAGGGCGAGTAACGGTTTGACAGAGTCACTTGTCATATTGGTCACAAACAGGCCAATCCAGGCTTGGTTGACCCGTATACTTTTGTCAATTTTATAGGTAGTTGATGTGTTGGTTATGAACTAAACAATATTATTACAATGATAACCTATATACTTGAACATATATATTTTGGAGGTTGTATGAATCAGAAATAGATATGGCAGACTTTCAAACTGTGTTACCAGTTCAATCCATTTTGATCTGTCCCATTAAAAGAAAATAATTTTACCAACAGAACTCAAACCCGTTCAAAGGAAAATAAGTTGATATCGCCCCCCTCCACTTGCTACGATATTCGCTTACTGCTAGCATAGTCTGATACGAACCTGTCCTTTTAGTTGAGGCTAATTTGTAGGAAGTAGAATAGTGGGTCAGTTATTTTAGTAACTATAGAAAATAAGTATTAATAGTTTCACTTTTCCTTGTAATGAATGTCAATGTTATTATTATAAAATTAGGGTTTCTTAACCTTGTATTTGAAGAATTGCCATCTCGAATTGGCTAATCGGAGATCAAGCCTATCTCGAATTTGGCTAGTTATTTTAGTTTTAGTAATTTAGATTTTCGGTTTCTATCATAGTCTTGCGTACGAAAAAACATTTTACAAAAGCACACGAAAGACATTCAAGGAGCAGTTCAAAACGCACGTGCAGACAAGATCAAAAGTAGATTGGTATGGCCCGATTCAACTGAAAGTCAAATTATGATGTTTGACATTTGAAACAGTAGCTTATGGTTCATTTATATGTTAAAACAACAATACTCTACTTTGTCCATTCTGTACAACTTGAGACCAATATCATATCAACCCAAATCACTTCAAAACAATAATTATAAATCTTGCTTCGGCTTGCTGCTCAGCTCCGAGTAACTCCCACCCATAAGCTCCAAAATCTCCTCCCACAAACCCTCGTTTTGGGCCCCACCAAACACCAAATTTGAACTACATGCTGCCACGTGCCATAACCCAGCTTCAATCTCTTCTTTAAGCTGATCAAGCTACCACCCGGCATACCCGACAAAAAACCTAAAATCCTGTGGTTTCAAAACCCCTGTTTTCAGTAAACCTGAAGCTTCATCTAACCCGTTTCGCGACCCAAAACATAAACTGGGAACAACTTCAAAATCAACAACATGGTTGTTTTTGCTGTTGGTTTTTAACAAGAATATGCTCGCCTCGAGGGGTCCTCCAAAGTGCAACGAGCACTCGGAAAACGTGGTCGCTAAATGGAGGTTAACAGGTTTCATGTGTTTGTTCCTTTTGTGAAGTGGTCGGTTTATTATTACTCCAAACGGGCCTTCTTGCGGGTGTCGGGTACCCGAGCCCAATAAGATGACTACTGATCTTTCAAAGGTTTGAACCCCGTCAAGCTTTTCCGTTGCAACGAGGATACAGCCTGTTTCGGGGGCAGTAAGTGGTGGGCCCATTTTGACCCGAGACGTTTTGACTCTGTGTTGACCGCTTCGTCTTGTTTGTTAAGCATTGACTGCATAGTTGACCCGAGAAGTTAGTTGTATTCCTATTGGTAAGAAGTAAGTAGCGATTTTGGCCCGTTTACTTGTGGACGGGTTGATTTTGGTTGTGTTTCTGTTTCGTATAATCCAAATCCAAACAAAAGGGTTGACTTTAACCGAATAATAATCGTACACATCTACACAAGTAAATGAGCGAAGTTTTCTTCTTCATGCTCATTCGTTAAGACTTAAGAATATGAACATAGACAGATTTACATGAACATACGTTCATTAACATATATGAACGAGCTTGTCATGCGTTCATGTCCGTTCATTTATTAAATAAATTAAGTTAAACAAACTTCCAGCTCACGAGCGTCGGATTCATTTACATGCATACTTTTTTTAAATCATATACTTAGTTTCGGGTCAACCCCGTTGACCCCTTTTTGACCCATAACCCAAGCCAGCAAGAAAACACCGTTCATATTGGTGTTTTAAGACAACCCTGCCCAACCCCTTTTGACCCGTGACGCTTTCATATCTTACATAGAGAAAACATAAGGCAATTAAGAAATATTACCTGTTGATTAAGATACAACATTGCCCTAAATTCTCTCCAATCAGTGGCTTTATGTTGAGACTTTCGGGAACCCGTATCACTAGAATTGTTTCCTTTGAGGCCCTCTCCTTCTTGATCACCGTTTCCTATAAGGGTAAATTGGTCATTTCCTATTCACGCGCCATGAATCCTTCTATTTATGAAGATGGTAATATAAGAAGTACAAGCTTTGAGAAATTGAGATACATGAAGATTAACAAGATCGCGATATATACATCGATAAAGGCTTTTTATTCATTTATGCTGTCACAAATCATACAAAAACAAAACTTGAAAGGATAATAATGGAAATAAGTAAAATTATCCTTTTTCTGTCCCAAAATAAAATAAAAACCTATTTGGTAAATTTCCAAGATAACAACACTTCTTAAGTCGATTATTAGCTACTACAAAACTATTGATAACACTTCATATTGATCCATGGAGTCTTGCGTGCCATCAATTATTATTTGACTAACCATTACAAACTTCCTTTTTAAATGTGCCTAGTCAAACTGTGTATACATATCTATGTGTATCAGTGTATGAATATATGACTATACGTATGTGTAAAATGTTGTATATGTGGACGCATGTACACATGTAGGCAGACGCATGTACGTATACAGATTTATAACCAGAAGTGAAACCCGAAGAAAGTACAATAAAGATTTATAAGGAAGAGTCGATAATAGACACAAAAAATATAGTGCATATACCATATACTAATAACATTATTAGCACACATCACGTAATCATGTGCATATCATGCTTATTACGCATAACACCTAATTTCAATTTGTAAAATTGGGCCCGCTATTCTAACCTGACATGATATACTAAGTTACCACTATTTTTAAGACGTATTTAAGAGCTATTTGAGTTCAACCCATTAATCTAAAACACTTTTATGAAAAGGGACAGAAGAAATGGCAGTACTTTTTACTCATTTACAACATCAACACAAATACAAATATACAATGAATAGGCTCACGCAATAGACATTTCCACCATTCTAGAAGTTAAGTTAGGTGGCATTGGTATCACCATTCTAAAACATTGATCATTTATTTTTTTAATCTTCCATCTTTGTCTTGTTTCACGTTGTCATTGAAAGAAAACATAGGATCTAATATAAATTAAGAAACAACTTTGTCCCTATTAATCAAACAAAATAATTAGTAGATTAAGTTTAGCCAAAGAAAAATAATAATAATAATAATAATAATAATAATAATAACAATTGGATAATTCAAAGCAATTTTGATATGGATAAGCATGAAACATAGTCAAAATTAGTCAATATTAGCAAAAACTTGAAAACCTAACTCCAAATATTTTAAATTAGGTATTACTGGATTACAAACGCTCCCAAATTCCAAATTCAATTTGCAATAAATTAACAACAATCAGAAACCAAAATCAATAACAAAACAGCTGCATTCATGCAAAATCAACTAATAATATCACATCAATTTCATAATTCAATCAGGACTCAAAATATTGAAAACCTAAATATTTAAAAAAACCAAAATTAATAACTAATCAGCTACATTCATGCAAAAACCACTACTAATTTCAAAACAAAATTAAATTTAGAAAAAAAAAAAAACCCCTAACTTACCTAAGAAAAGCAGAAATGTTACCTGTAGAAGAGGAGTAATTATGCGAGTTGTTCTTCCCCATAGCTCTCACCACAAGCGATGAATGCCTAACAATATCACACGAAGCCCTATTTCTGGATCTCTTCCATGAGCATGAGGAAGAATCAGACAAGTTATTAATTGTCTTGGATGATACGACGTAAGAGCATGGTGTTGCAGGTTTGATCTGTACGGCACACAGATCCATCAATCGGAAGGTTTGGGGGTTGAATCGGAGAAGTAGTTTAGTTAGGTCGAGGTTGAATAATAATAATAATAATAATAATAATAATATAATAATAGTGTGAGATGAAGTGATGAGGAATTTAATTCAGTGGTAATCAATGCGTATGTGAAGATGAGAGAGAGAGAGAGAGAGAGAGAATATGCCAAATGATAAACCGTTTATTTTGGGTGAAATGGGTTACAGCGGCCTGACGTCAGACTCACGTGGCTTGAGTGTGCATGTTATCGGGTGGGTGGTGTTTATGGGTCGGACGGACGACATGTTTGCAAGACTAATAAGTAGACGTTACATGCGACCAATAACTTAAGAGACGACTTATTTGTTCCCAAAACACAAATTTCGTTGGGACAATTTGTTTGTTCACCATGACGACATGTTTATAAACTCGTTCGGATAACCAGTTTGTTCAACAAACTCGCCTAGATGACGTGATTGTTCACCAAACTCGTCTCGGGCATCCAGTTTGTTTACCAAACTCGTCTAGGACGACCGATTTGGGGCCATCTGGCATTATTTGATTGGAGAACAAACATCTCTGACGAGTAGGAAAAACAACGATGACAACCTGTTTAAATGAGACCTTTCTGAAACTCTTGATTGTGAGAATATGAACGAAATCTCTCTTTATAAAATGAACATTTTAAATTTTGCTCTACATTATAACTTAGTTTTGTTAACTTATTGAAACTCAATTTCTCCATTAAAAATTAAACTAGTGGAGAGAAGTTAGAAGATATATTCAAAGTACGACTCCCAGAACGAAGATATTTTATTACTCTATGTTAATATCACATGTCGAGTGATTGTTACATTTATCGCAAATTAAAACAAATGAAACCATAGGTTTTTAAAGAAACGATGATTCCTCTTAACAGTATTCACACATAAGCAACCAGGCTTAACAAAGCTAAATTAAAACACAAATGCCTTTCTTCGGGATGTTAGTTAATAGTTACATAGTAGCCAAGGAATTATCAATTAACGGTGTAATTGCATTTACAATGCCTTCGTGTGAGCGGTAAAGGCCAGCCTCACCAATGTGGGAGGAGGTATATGTATAACTAGCTTTTAGCCCGCGTGTTACGCGGGTTACTTTTAGTTTTTTTTTTTACTTATTATAATATATATTTTTCATGTATGATGATTTTAGACATTAAAATTAAATGTTGCATGAATGTATAAAGTATGTTATGCTTATAGTTGGAATTAAAGTTTAGTTTTGTTTTATTTACATTTGCATAATGTTGTTAGGGTTGTTTGGTGATGGAAAACATATATGTTGTTCAATGGATCACCTCGAATGAACTCTTATGGGTCTACCAATTATTATGATCCAATATTTTGTTGTTTCATATTTGAATTTTGGGCTTGACAATGCATTGAGCTTTGATTCAATTGATAGATTTAGCAAGCATTGGAACTATTCTTTAGCTATAATTCGCCCGGCGTGATAAGTCTCATTAACAAAATGGATTGTGGGACCCGAATACCTTCAAATATATAGCGGGTTAAGCGGCGTATGTTTTATTACTCTTTTTACCGTCACAATAAGCGAACCAAAACGGACCCATAACCAATGTTTTACGGGTCAAGCGACTTATGTTTTATTACTCTTAAAAAGAATACGAGTCAAATAGTTCTATTATTAATGGGGATGCCATCAATTACCAAGTCACTAACTGGCAGATACATGTTATATATACATGTAAGAGGTTGAACTCGGGTTCTATTTCATCTCAAGTGAGTAATACCAAAATATTACTCTTATTAGGTGCGAAGACGGTTCTATGAACATTTGGAAGTGTGTTTGCCGAACAAATCAATAGCAAGATCAAAACACAAAACGTATATGTATTAGGTTTGACCACAAAATTCAAATGTCATATATGAATGCAATAAGAGTTAAAAAGACAAAAGGATCCTCGACAGAATGTGGCGCACTTGAGACCTTCCTTTGCAACATACATTTAATAATCTGACTCTATTTAATTAGTATTTTTTGTTTATATTTTTTACTCGCATATTAGTTCGTCAATTCGTCATACCTCCGGCACGTATTACAGTGTTACACGGGTTTTTTCGATGAATGACAATTTAATTTTTGAATAAATTAAGCTATATAAACCAAATATATTGAAACAAAACTTAGAAAACCAAATAAACTTCCAATAACCAAAAGAAATCTAATCGAAAGGAAACTAAAAACTAATTAAAAGATTTTGTTTAAAAATAAATACGGTTTAAATGGGTCGAGTAGATCAAAATGATCATTATTAACAAAAACACAATTACTAACAAAAAACAAATTGCAATCCTATCCGTTACCAATAAAATGTAACTCTACTTATAACGTGCCTCTTCAACAATAAACTTCAAGTGAATATTGGTATAGTGATTCTCCATTGACTTGTGTCTTCCAATCCAAATGAGTTCTCTCAAAGCTTGAGCAATACTAACCTAAAAATAGGCTAAACAAACCGTTGAAACTGAATTAGGCTTATACTTTAATTTTAGTTCACAACTTTTGTTTTATTAATCAAATAAAACATCAAAACTGAAAAAGAAAAGTGAAGGAAGAATATACCTCATCCAATCTTTTGAGAAGCTTAAAAGAGTGGCTTCTAACCCGTCTTCTAACTCGCTTTCTTTATTTTCTGCACAAATCAAACAACCAGTTATCTAAACAAACTCGTAATATACCCGTAAATCCGTAATTGTTTTAGACACAATACTGTAGAAACGACAAAAATATCCTCCAAGCAAATCCAATCACCACCAAAGTTCATGTTTAGGAACATAAAAATGATTTTTTTTACTTTAACTATAATATAACAAACTAACAAAGTGCCTAATATTTTTAGTAAGAAGATTGTTCATTTTCCAAGTTATAAGATAAAACATAAATGTGTTCTCAAAAAGTCACTTTTTTTTTAAAATGTGCCAATTTATTTTTAAAATTCATTTGACACATAAGCTACCACAAATAGTTTATGTCACTTTATAAAAGCAAATTTAAAATGTAAAAAAACAATGTTAGATTCGTAAAATGAATTTTGATAAGTTAAGCTGGTCGACCCACGAATCCGTAGGGTTAGATAGAACACAACCCATTTAGATAAACGTGCTCGTGCTTTCAACCCGAAACAAACACAGACTCATTTAGGCTTTTTAATTTTTATTATGTCAAAGAAAAGGTCAAAAGTTTTTAACTTGCTGCTAACCATGGGTCAAAAGTAGAGCTTTTAAGCATAAGTTTGACTTTTAAAAGTCAAAACATCAAGAAAGCCAAAAATAATAAAACAATTAACTTTTCCCCTAGAAACTACCTAATATCAACACTTATGGACAACGAAGACGATTGATATGAATAATTCGTAGCTTACCTTAATATGAGCATCTCCAAGTAGTGGCAAACACCCACGCCTACTGCAAACTAACAACATAAAGCAAACAATATATCAATCAAGGCGAACCAAATACGTTAATATAATTGAAAAAAACAAAGTACTTGCTGGCATGTTAAAATAATCCAAAACAGTTTTTACCAGTATCCATTTTGTCAAACCTGTTCTGACCCAAACCATATTGGCCATTTTTTTAAAACGACATGTTTTGGCCCGTATCCATTTTTTGGTCAAAACTTGTTCTTATCCGAACCAAATGACCGTTTAAAAAAAACATGTTTTGACCCAAACCCGTTCTTACCCGTTGTCCCGTCCAGCCAACCTGCTCGTTTTGCCATGTAGACTTTAAAGAATAGTTGCAGAAAGTTGAAGTATTTATGTTACAGTATTTTTGTTTTTTATATTTTATAATTAATTTAAACAGGGCTAGGTATTAGTAAAAAAATGAAAATGCAAAGTAGGAAACTTTTGATCAATATTCATGATCATGTGCATAATCAAAATCTTCAACTCCCTCGAAGATTCTCACTATGGTCAATGAAAAAAGACTCCGATCTTGAAGCCACCTTAACAAGAAACATCAGTTGGATTATAAACAATCAGATCAAGAACATAATCTTGAGGTGTCCTGATCACGAAACATCGGTTAACTTTTTCCAAAAGAAATTCAAAACTCTTGATCTTCAAGGAAAAACACTAAACTGGCTCAAAAAATACCCGTGTTGTTTTGAAACGTACCTCAAAGGCGATAATATTATTACAGATTAACCAAAAGGATGATGTTTTTACTTTTTAGTACAAGAAGAAGAAACTGTTAAGAGATATTCAAGAACCGGTGTCCGGTTGTTGTTCAACGATTAGCGAAGTTGTTAATGATGGTTTATAATCATAAACTTAACGTCTCGAAACTAAACGAATTCAAGAATAATTTGGGGTTACCGGATGATTATTTAATAAGAATCATACCGAAATATCTTGACATGTTCCGGGCAATCTGGTGGCCATCGGATCTGTATCACAGTTTCTATTATCACCAAATTGATGAGAGCAGTAGTTTTGGCCTGAATTGAGGTCTAGGGTTTTGTTAATTTGGGCTGATATGGTGGCTGAGAGGGAGGGACTAAGGAGGTGTTCTGACCCATTTAAGTGTATCTGGGTTTGGTAAGAATCATGACCTGCGAAATTTAAACCTTAAACGGGTCAAAACCGGGTTAAATCAATGAGAAGTCATCATTTTAAAATCAAGTAAATCTGGTGGCTCCAAAAAAAGGGGAGCGACCACATCGTGACACATAGAATTTTTGGGTTTTCGTTTATATATATTATAGATTATAACCGTTTAAACATTACAAAAGATTATGAATAGATACAATCAATTATCAATATACTCCTAATAGTATCTTGATGAAAAAGTTCATCTTAAACCTCAACTAAAAAAATTCAACTTTTATGGCTTGTTTGAACTGATACGTGGACTTCAAACTATCTGAGAAATGATAGTTTACAAAATGCGGAATATTGTTAAGTGCTCTTCGCAAATATTATATCGCTATTAATTCTCTTTCGGATAAAAGGGAGCGAACAGGTGTACTTTACTCCTAGAATACTGACCAAAAAAATTATCAAACCAAGAAACCCTGAACCGATGAATACCCCTAGTTTAATGAGCCTCAAAGTCTAAAACACGCTTCTAAAATCATAAACAGGCTTATACAAGCTCTAGCTAATGAGCAACCTAATTAATCTTGATCAATCTCAAGTTATCAAATAAATAAAGAAGCATGAACAATGTTTGATGAAATAAACATTCAAGCTTAAGCTCAAAAGCTATCATAAAATCGTTTCGTACACAACTACTCAAACTCAAACAAACATTTAATCCTTTACAAGCCATTCTTGTTTTGACTATAGAGACTAAACCAATAATAAGCAACATGTTAACCACAATTCGAGTTAAACTGCAGTGTATTCAGGTTTAGGTTCGTCTCTTTGGCTGAACCACATATAATATCAACTATCAAGTTCAAGGATTCTCAAAATTAAGTAGTAGATCATAAATAAACCTACCTCACTAAACTTTCTAATTCAATATCACTCGGTGAAGCTGCCAAAAGATGCTCACGCCTGTTCTGAATAAACTTCTGTCTAAAGTCCTCGAATTTCCCTTCTGTAATTGATTCTCTTATCAACCGAAAGAATGACAAATAGTGGTGTGTGTTATGTCTGCAATAACAAAACAAGTTTAGACATACTGGCACAGGTGGCAATTGCAACCCATTTATATGGAAACGGGTCAAAAGTTGCTAAACGTTCACTCAACACGCTAATTATTTACAAAATATAACAAAATTAGACTAAAACTACAAGCGCCGGTCCAGCATGTTTTGACACGTAAACAAAAGTTACGCACTTGACCGGTAGGGCTGTTCAAAAAGCCCATGGCCCGCTTGAAAAAAGCTCAAGAAAAGCTCGCTTGCAAAAAGCTCGTTTATAAACGATACAATGTGAGCCGGCTCGATTTGTAAACAAGCCAAGCCAAACCGAACCAAAGCAAGGGTCGGTTCGGCTTGTGGCTCGCTTGTTAATTAGCTTGATTTTTAGAAAAAAGCTGGATGGCTGAAGCTTTTTACTTGAGCTCGAGCTCCACTTTTCAGCTCATTAAAATGCACGAGCCAAGCCGGGACGGCTCATTAAAATACCCTAATGGCTGGTTACCAAACTTGTTTTGCCATAATATTGGTAGTGACGGTAATATAAAGAATTACATTTCAAGCAGAATCTGAGCAAGCATTTCATGGACATTGAGGAGATGATTGATGTAAGCTTTTGTATGGTTCTGGCATGTGTAGCATGTGCATCCATCAACAATTCGTGATGCATCTTTCCTGCATAAGTATATAGCAATCATTATGCACATACACACATATATGTGAGTATGTAACCATCATTACCTATAGACAGTTGCTTTAAGATTTATCTTCGTGTAATCAGTAGCCATGTCACATAACCGAGGCTCTTGTTTAAAATTCCCATTAAGTGGGAAGATAAGAGCAAAGCCCTCAAGACTAAGATGGTAAATATACCTGTCATAACAATAACTTTCAGTTGACAAAAAACAGAAAGAAGACAAAAAGGTCAAACTAGTCAACAAAACCTACTTACGTGGAGTCAAAGAGATCAATTCCTGCAGCAATCCCCTGCAATACTTCCTCTTCATTCATGAAAGATTATTCAGTAAACAAAAACAGGTCACTTAACTTATAAATAGAATAAAAACCAATATATTTTCACATTAAAAATTTATATAACTGTTAACTTTGCGCGTGGTTAAAGTAATACCTGGAAGTCCTAGGCCACAAACTTGGCGAGGTTTTTCATTCGGTAACGAGTCCTGAAAAAAACAAATCATTTTTTACTAAAGATGCACATATAATATAATTACTTCAAATGTGCATGATTACTGGCTTTCAATAATAACAAAATATTATAGTACCGTGACAGCATGCATAAATATAGACCGCTCATCGATGCTATCTCCAAATCCAAACCCACCAATGTAATAACCTGAAATGCCACATCATCCCACAACCTCAACTATTTGTGTAAATTTACAGTTAAACATAAATACAAGTTGGTCGATAATAACTCACTTTTAAAAAATAACCAGAAAGCGGGTGGTATACATAGCTTAAGGGGTTTTATAGCAAATCACTCTTTTACTAATTACAGATTATTAATATTTATAACAGTATAAGTTACAGATTTTTTTGATACCTTAGGGATTCATTTCACTATTTGGATGTTTTTATTTACCAATCACATTTAGGTCTTCAGACTAAATTCGGGGTGTTCAGTATTTCACAACCTTTTTTATTCAACTGTAGGGGTGTTCATTATTCAATTTTAAACCGAAAACTAAACCAGACTGAATCCGAATAGGAATTAGGTTATTTGGTTCAGTTTGAAACCAAAACTGAGTAACCAATTAACTAATTAACGGAATAACCAATTCTATTTGGTTTTTGATTACGGAAACTATGAATTCGATTATAAACAAGTAGCATGTATTACCAAATATCCATTTACGGGTAATTGGTATGTATGATATATCCGGTACTTCATAAGTTTCTTTCTCTGTATGTTTCAAAATCTTCACACAAAATTATTTGCACTAACATAACTTATCTTTAAAAGATACTTGTAAGTTAATTAAATTAGTTACTTGATAAAAAAAATATACCAAAATGACTCGTCTTTATATAATAGTTAATTAAACTAGTAACTTAATTAAAAATCTATACCATACTAACTTACCTTGATATTTTACTAGTGAATTATAAATAAAAATTAATAAAGTAAACTATTGATAAAATTTTACTTTAGCTAAAAAACCAATTCGGTCAAAATCTGTGTAACCTTTAGACGCAACATATTAAATTATGAAAGCGATAAAGAAGACAACATACCCGAAACATTTCTTTTTGCTACCTCTTGAGCACAGCGTTGTCGTTCTTCAACACTGCATCCTCCAACAATGGATCCAAAAAGAGCCCCGTCTTTCTGCATTACAAAAGATATTGCAAACAATAAAATTAATAAATTATAATATCAAAATACTGGAAAATCATAATCAATTTACCGGTTTTAGTGAAATGCAATCATCAAGCCATCTAATAGTTCGGTCAACCGAAGCTTTATTCCTCTTTGTTGTAACGAAAGCAGGTACTTCATCAGCTAAACTTACAAACAAGTCCGGTTTCATTGAAGATATCATCTTCATGTAATCCAAAGGCTTGACCTGTAACAATACCACTTATTATAAGTATTAACAACAAACAGGTTGGTTAATGAATCAAACATTCTTGAGCTGTTCAGCGGAAACTTCGTCTATGTTCGTTAAAAGAACAAAAATGATCAAACTTTTTGATCTTTTAGTAAGCAAACATGAACAAATGTCTCGTTCATCTATTAACATTTGTTTATTTGTGTTCGTTTGTATGGTCACATAAATCTTTTAGGCCATTACAAGTTAGTCTAGTTTAATGAAATTAAAATATCATCCAATAGAATCTAATCTACATTAATTAATTTTTTCAGGTCCAACAGATTGATGTTCACGTTTATTATTATTTGGTGTTTGCGCAATTGTTCGTTTAAATACGTGCACCTATTTTTATGTCCGTTCGCTTATGACCGTTTGCGTTCATTTACGATCGGGAAATGCTTGCTTATACAATTAATGAACAAACACGAACAAGAATACCCTGTTCATCGTTTAATTTTGACGAAGTTAAACAAACGAGCATGAACATGCTTCGTTCGGTTTGTTTACAGGTATAGCAACAAAGGACGTATGAAGCTAGAAATAAAAGCGAATTACCAAGAATCGCCCACACGGGGTCTCAAAGGAGGCTCCATTCTTGTTACTACTAGAACATTCAGGAAGCGATAGAATAGAGTCCCGAGGCACAGCCACAAATCCGTAGCTGTGTAAACCGAGAAGGCGATGCAGGCCTCCAATATTTGATAATGTCTTAGAATTAGGACCCTCCATGCTTCAAGAAACAACAATTGAAACTTACATACACATATGCATAGGAAAAGCTGGCATATTCAATTATACAATAAAAATAAAAAGAAAGAAAGATTGGTTACAAATGCATAGGGCTAAACTGAAGAAGACGAGAATCCGGAGACGGAAGGAAGGACATGTGATCGGGAGAAATGAAAGACGGCAGGCCTTTGCGAGTTGTAATCATAAGTGCCGGAGTTTCTATGCTTATTATTATTATTATTATTATTATTCAATTGCAGCAACCCGGTTCTTGCTCGCCCACTTTTGCACCAGCTATTAACTGAAAACTTCATCTTCCTACTTTCTTCGTCGGTGGCGTGTTCCAGCCGGTCGCATCGTTTTCTAGTGTGAAGCCGCCTCTGCAAATTTTCAAGAATTCACATTCACATTGTTTTAATTTAATATATATTTTAGGTCAAATTTGTTTCATCAAACATTCATGGATTATTAAACCCAACAAAAAGTATACTTAAAAATGTTTAACCATGAACGGTCGTAGTGGTGCTTGACAAGTTAAAATTAGATCGAAAACATAAAGCATAAAAAAATAACTTAGTCAACTTACGACTGAAACGTCGAACGCTGAAAAATAAACGAAAACCGTTGAACCACACACCGGCATAGCAATGTTTTAACACACAAAACTCAACACAAATGTTAAACAAAAAATTTGTTAAAGAAAAAATTATTGGGAACCAAAATTGAAAGTGAAAAAGTGTTTGGACTTGGGGTTAAAAATAACAAAGTTCATATTTGTATTTATATAAATTTTAGTGTTTAATTTAATTATTATGACAACGCCTTTCAGGACATTTTGGACCTTCACAAATACATAAGGTTTGGGAAAAAGAAGGCAAAAGTGTTTCATAGACTCACATTAGCGGCAATTTTGTGTCTTTGAAAGGGAAGGATCGTTTTAGCGTTTGAAGGAAAACCGATATTGATGGTAAACTTGGAGAAAAGAGTAAAGTGCTTAGTTTATTATGAATTCGTAATAGATCGAGGTCTTCTTTGGTAAAGTGGGAAAGAATGGAAGGGTTTTAAATTGTAATATGTCTTAGTTTTTTTTAGGGATTTTTTCTCTACTTCTCTTTATAATTTATATATTATGGAGGATGGTAAAGGGTGAAGATAGTGGTGTTGTTATCCATTCCATTTATTTGCTTTGGTAATATAATATTTTGTTTTACTTTCTATCACACCTCTATCTTAATTGGCTTATATTTTTTCTAGATTCTTGAGAAGCATTTCCACGCTTGCACATTTATCAAGAAAATCTTGATCAACACTTATCTTGCACGTAATTCAAGGTACGCCGGTCTTTGAAGCTCGTCGGCACGCACTTCGAGGTGGGGTGCTGATTAGTCTTGTGGTGTCACGTACTTCAAGGCAACGTCGGGGTTGGACATGGTTTACGAGGTACGAACGTCGGGTCGGTGGCATGCAAAACGATGTAGAGAGAGGTAATTCTAGAGAGAGAGTTGAGTATGAGTTATGAATGAGGGATGGTGGCCCTATTTATAGCCGCTGGCCAGCTGAACCATCCGATACTCGATGGGTCTTGCAAAGGATCCATCGCGTATCGCAATGGATCAGCGACATACTTTAATATTATTTTATTGCATCGCGATACGCATATCGAACTCATAGTGTCCATACCTTGTTCAGAATGTGGTTTTTGGGATGTCTTCGAATTGGACTTTCAGTTGGTGATAGCCATAACGTAAGTCTATTTTCGAGAAATAACTCGATCCTTGTAATTGATCAAATAGGTCGTCAATTCGAGGTATCGGGTATCGGTTCTTGATAGTTACTTTGTTCAAGGCTCGATAGTCGATGCACATTCGCATTGATCCATCCTTCTTTTTGACGAAGAGAATCGGCGCTTCCCAAGGTGATAAACTTGGACGGATAAATGCTTTCTCGAGTAATTCGTCTAATTGCTTCTTCAACTCCTTCATCTTGGTAGGTTCTAATTGATACGATATTTTGGCGATTGGTGTGGTTCCAGGCATCAGGTCAATTCTGAATTCTACTTCTCGATCGGGTGGAAAACATGGTAGCTCGTCGGGAAAGACGTCGGCAAATTCAAAGACAATAGGTACGTTGATGTATATAAAATTATACTTCTTTTTAGCATAAAAAAATCTCTAAAAATTGTAACTTCTATCGTATAATCAAATAACTACTTATCATGTTAAAATGTATTTTCAAGTGAATCCAAGCCTCAAACGAAGAATCGAATGAAAAAACAAAGATAAATCAAAGAAAACCAAAGAAAATAGCAAAACATGGGGTTGTGCTTCATGTCACACTCCAACTTACGGCGGAACATGCCGGGGCGCTATTGATTGTATCATAGCTCAGAAGACACTAAGTAAAATACACGTGTCAATATCTAAATTATTCATTCATATATCAAGTTCAAAAGCATAAACATTGTTTCAAATTAAATAACGTTACAATTAAAAATTCAAAACATAAATAACTTAAAATAAATGTTTTCTTCAACCATCAAATGTAACATCCCAAATATTATATTATTAAATAAAGAAACATTTTGTTAAGTTGACGAGCGTTAAATAATATTAGCTAGTGATTAATAAAAGATCATGGACTTGGATTAAGTAAGATGGATTAGGGCCTTAGGTCCATGCGCTTTAAGGGATATAAATACCCCTTAAACCACCCTAAAACCCTAAATCCTCATTTTCTCCATCTTATTCTCTACACACTCAAAACACACACACATCCTACACCACCATAAACGGCCGCGAGTGAGAAAGGGGTGAAACGGGATCGAGCGAACGTTAGTATTGGTATATCTTTGCTACACGAGCCATACACAAGATCTAGAGTCCATAAGCAAGCTAAACGAGATCCAAACGAACCCGTAAAGGTATGTCTTTTACCTTAAAGTTTGCGTTTTTATACACTTTTAGTCTTGAAACTTAGAACGAGTATAGATTGGATGTAAGTGAAACATAAAGTTGTAAACTTGATAATAAATACGAGTGTAATGAACCCGAAAATGGAAACGGCTCGATTAATAAACCCTTGAACCTAGTATTGAACGTTTTGAACTTAAAGGTCCAAACTTTACGTGTTTTCGGGTCAAATCATATCCAAAAACGACCATAGGAATGATCGCGGGTTAGTTAAATACCGTATCCATGGATTTCGCGATAAACGGAGATGATTATTGGGGGGATTAGAGTGAACAGTGGCTGCGGCTGGGTAACTTCGCCTGCAGCTAAGCTCGCTGAGCAAGTTCACCAAGCCAAGTTCGCTAAGCAATGTTCGCTGAGAAAGTTCGCCAAGCTGTAACTTCGCCTGGTTCTTAAGTTCGCTAAAAGATACAAATAACTTCGCTGGTTATAAGTGTAACGATTCCGGCAAATCCAGGTATACCCTAGCCGGTATATACTATTTACGTGTCATTTAATATTGATTATATGAGTTATAGTACGTATATACGAGTATATATGATTCATAGTACGAATCATGCTCGATTATATAGTGAATCGTATTGGAATTACAATTAACCAATGAACGATTATTGAAACCCGAACGAATCGAGAATTACATTATAGACGAAGTATATAATGTTTAGTGATGTTTACGAAGTATTAATGCTTCGGGATAAGTGAATTATAGCACAGAAAAAGGATTTCGATTTATTAGTACGTCGGTACGATAAACGAAACCTTTAACATCAAACCAAGCAAGAGACGATCGATCAAACCGAAAAAGATGCACAAAGACCGACAATACAATGTTTTAAGTCATTTAACGTCATGATTTAAGTTTTTAAAGTTTTTAAATCAGTTTTATGTAAATTTTATTCTAACCCGAAAAACAACCATTTTAGGCTCGTTTTAAGCCGAATTACGAGTTTAAACGAGAAACGAACTGAACCAGATTATCCACAACATTATCCGGATTGCGTAATCCGAATGTGTGGCCTAGAATGGATGTGTGGGTCCCACCCCACCCATAAGGTGGACCGATCGGCCACCCTATCCCCATTATCAATTCATTTTCTTTTTTTTTACACATAAAACTCTCTCAAATCTCTCAACTCTTTCAAGTGTTCATCCAAACTCATCAATTTTAACCAAGAACACAAGGTATAACACATGTTTTAATGCTTAAATCTTGTTTCCAACTTCATGATCTTGAGAAAAGGAGGTTTCAAATGTAAAAATGGGTGAAAACCCGAGTTGAAACCGATTCTCGCATGATCAAGTGATGTATACAAGTTATACAAAGGATCTTGATCCAAGTGATGAGTTAAAAGAGTTTATAACGAATTTTTACGGTTAAAATCTTTAAAAAATGAGTTTTCCATGTGAAAGACGGGTGAAAGCCCGAGATGAAACCGACTCTTGCATGATCAAGAGATGTATACATGTTATACAAGGGATCTTGGTCCAAGAAATGAGTAAAAAGAGTCGAGAACGGATTTTTACGGTTAAAACCTTTGTTTTTATATCAAAACCGACACTATGAAAGAAATGGTTTGATTGTTGGTGTAACTTGCTTGGTATAGTGTTATTGTGCTTGTAAGTGTTGTATCTAGTGGCTAGCAAAGGCTAGAAACCAAGATCTTTGCGATCTAACGCTAGAAAACACAAGATAGTTCGGTTTTCGTGTGATTTAGTGATTTTGGACAGATTGTAGTGTGCTTAGAGTCGGGTCATGAAATTTCACAGAGATGATCTACCCATGAAAATATGAGATCTGTGAATTTTTGGTAATTTTTGGATAAAAGATGAATATTTGGTGAATTTAATGCTCGGTTTTGGCCAAAAATGGTGAAAAATAGCTAAACTTGATGAAAAATTCTGGAAAATTTAGGATAAGCTTTTTATAACATATAAAAGTCACACACAAAATTTGAGCTCAGTTGGAGAAGTCTAAAGGGGCTTTTCGGTAAAACGAGTTCTAGAGCTTTCTAGCTCGGTTTTTGTGAAAATGGCTTGAAAAATGAGTTTTGAGTTCTGGAAAAATTCCAGGGAGTTATGAGGATGGCAGGGATCATCCCAGAAAAATTTGGGATTTTTCTAAAGTCTTTTGGTATTTTTGACATATTTAGTGTTTTAATAAGGTTTAAAAATAGATAAATAAATGTAAATATAAGAAAATAAATCTGGAAAATTTTTATAAAATTTATTACTGTCAAAACAAGTTTTGTGCAAAATTTCAAGACTCGAGACTAAACGGGTAATTATTTGTGCTAAAAAGAACATAAAAACAAATTTTTAAAGCTTAAAACGTGTAAACTGGCAAAACTCGCATAAGCGAGCTGACTGGTATATAAAAACCTAAAAATAGACCATTTTCATAATACTAAGTAAATTAAATAAAAGAAAATCATCCGAAAATAATTCGGATGATTTGGGTAATTTTACCCGATTTTACTGTTTCCGGCACCTAAATGACGGAAACGGGCCCCGCGGCCAAACGGGGTGTCCAAACCGAGCTCTAATTTCATCACTTTAACTAAATTAACAGTCAAACACCATTTTTGGGTCGGGTGTGACCAAACCCATTTTTGAAACTAAAAACGGATAACCGTGCTAGGCACGCAAATCAAGGAAATCATAAAAATGATAATTTTGACCGTCAGACTCTAAGCAATGTCACAATCTGAGTCCTTAGAAGTGTCACGGGGTTAACATTGTCCCCGAATCGAGTACAGTACTGGGCTAACAATGTCCCCAGATGTACCGATTGATACGTATTTAATTTATGGGAATTATATAGTAACGACTAGATATTATATTACAGATCCAGGTTTATAGCAGTTCATTGTATCACGTCCCGACTCACAGAAAGGTGAGTTTTCACGAGCCCCTTTTACTGAACTGTTTTAAATATTTTCCCGGGGCGGAAAGCATGTATTTATTAAAGTATTTAAGTACATACTGATCGTATGGAAACACTTGTATACTTAAATATATATATGGTTTGATGCATAGAATATATAAATTGTTTATCGTGTGGGATTGTTCTGGGGTAACATAGTTCCCAGAGGTTATTATTGTTCTGGGGTAACCTAGTTCCCAGAGGTTATTATTGTTCTGGGGTAACATAGTTCCCAGAGGTTATTATTGTTCTGGGGTAACATAGTTCCCAGAGGTTATTATTGTTCTGGGGTAACATAGTTCCCGGAGGTTATTATTGTTCTGGGGTAACTTAGTTCCCAGAGGTTATAAATGTTCTGGGGAAACATTGTTTCCCGCATAATTACATTGTTTAATAAATGATTATTAAAATGATCTGTCAGTGTTTATTTAAATTAGTGAAACTCACCAACTATTCGTAGTTGACCCGTTTTCTTTACATGTTTTCTAGGTATGCCCAAGTTGGAATGATTGAAATGTGCTTAATTATCTCTGCTACCTGTTGGAAGCTTGCTGCTCTATATTTTGTAATGAACATATATTAATGTCTTATCGGTAAAACCTGTGTGTAACACCTAGATAGTAACGAAACTCGCAACAATGTAATATGTTATAAATTAATGTAGTGGTATTTTCTTTATAAGCAATGCTGTTGATATCAGATGTGTCTGTTGCATCCCGTGTACGTTTCCGCTGCGGTTACGGGGTGTTACAGAACTTGGTATCAGAGCCATTGGTTATAAAGAATTAGGATGTCTGAAAGAGATACCTAAAATATAACCAGTAGCTCAAGTATTATAGGATCTAAATATCAACTAATAATTTATTGTGACGGGATCTGGATGAACTTGGATGGACAAGTGAGTTATTATGGTCCGGAACATAATAACAGACTTGTCTGCGCGGGAGAATTCAGGGGAAGTCACGAGGAACTTTAAATAGGTAAAATTGGCAACATATGTGTAAATATATGATAATATTATTATGTGGTAAAGTTGTATAAATAAGTATGTATTAATTTGATTATGAATTACACTATGGAAAGAACTATATGCTTGTTAACTTGTGTGCAGGTAAAAATGTCAAGCCCGCATAGCTTATCAGTAGAGGAGGACCCGGAGGAGGTTAGCCCCGGAAACTCCGGGAGCCTACACGTGTCATCCGACTCCGAGCCTAGCGAGGCGAGTCACAGGAGCTCGAGCCAGTCCTCCCCGGCCCGGATCGTCAGATCCCCTACTCCACTCGCACCGCAGGCCACCTCTGCCCCCCCGGGATTTGGTCCCCGCCTTACGGCGCGGATCAGCATTCCGCGTGTCCCACCGACCTCTCCCCCACCCCGACCTGCTACTCGTCGGGGAGAGTCCTCATCTCAGCCCGAGCCGATGGCTCCACCTGTCTGGGGCCTTCCTAGACAGGAGCGGGATGCGGCAGCCTGGCTACGAGTGCTCACAGAGCAAGTAAATGAGCACTCAGCCGCCCTGACCGTGGGGGTACAGAGACGGGTGTACCTTGGTGACCGCATACTGGATTGCCAGTATGCAATCGACCGGTTGACAAGGGAGTGCTCGTACTCCCTATTGATGGTTCAGCGGTTAGAGGCGTGGCTCCGGGGGGTGATGGCAGTAGTGGTGGCGTTGGTGGCAGTGATGATGTGGTGGGCATACCACCGTGTTTAGTTGTTTTGGGTTTGGGGATAGACAGGGACCATTTTTTTTATACTCTGTGTAAGTAGTTAGTGGTGATACTAACACGGAGTGAATCTTGTTTAGTTATGATACAACCACTGGCCCCTAGGGTGGGTCTCTTTTGGGGCATATCTTTATAGATACTTTTGGGTATCATTCAAGCACTGACCCTTTTACGGGTTATGTCGAGATGATACCGACATAGGGCCCTTGTATTAAAACTTAGTTGTGTAATGTTGACTGGAAAGTATGTAAACTGATGTTTGTGTAATATGTATCAATGTTTACTAATGAATGAAATATGTATTGTGTTTTATAATTTGAAATGGTATTGATTATACGTATTTCTTGATGTTGTGTAGAATGGCACCGAAACGATCAACGAAAATATCGGAAGTAGATGTGAGCCGTTTGATTGCTCAACAGTTGGAGGCGGCGATACCGGATATAGTATCGCGCATCGCCGCCAGTATTAACAACTCGACCAATCCAACCCCTCCGAGCAATCAAACGCCCATAAATAATGACGGGGAACAAAATGCTAATCCTCCAAGGAATGATAACACTATTCCGAGTAATGACGCACCGCCTAGGGTGGTCGTTACTGACAGCAATGGCCCTATACCTACGGTAGAGACAAACCGTACTGAACCAATTCGTGCATCTAGGGGATGTTCGATCAAGGATTTTATGTTGTGCAAGCCATTAGAGTTTAGCGGGTCTGAAGGACCGAATGGGTTAGTCAAATGGATAGAGAAAATAGAATCAGTGGTGAATATCAGCAACTGTCCCGAGGATTGTGTCGTTAAGTACGCCACCTGTACATTCACCGACCATGCCTTGACATGGTGGAACACCATAGTACAGACTCGAGGTCAAGCGGCGACAAACCACATGACCTGGACGGAGCTTAAGGCTCTTGTGTTGGAACATTTCTGCCCAAAGAATGAATTGCAGAAACTGGAAAATGAGTTGTGGAATCTGGAGATGAGGGGGGCGGACCACCTGGGTTATACCAATCGGTTTAATGAACTGTCACGATTAGTACCGTGGTTGGTCACCCCGGAGACGAAGAGGGTGGAACGTTATATTTGGGGACTTACTCCAGTAGTGAGGAGTATAGTCAACGCGGGGGGACACCAGACGTATGAAAGTGCAGTGACACAGGCTGGCATTGTCACGTATGATTTCTTACGGAGCGGATCACTAAAGGTGACAGGAGAATCCGCTGGGGGAAAACGGGGTACACATGATCATAGAATCCAGGAAAAGCAGCAAAGCAAACGAGCTAGGCCCGCTGCCCAGAGCTATGCCATGACTAGTTCGGGCGGAAGGCAAGAACCGCAGAAGGGAACGTTTCCTAAGTGCGGGAAATGTGGTTACCACCATAGTGGCGTGTGCAAAGAGGTGGTGTGCCACCGATGTGGCAGGATTGGACACTACGCACCAAATTGTAAGACAAATCTGAACAACCTGAACCGACAACCGCAACCTATTCGTGCGCAACCATTTAGAACTCAACCAGCCCGACAGCAGAACCCGCAAGGAAACCAGATGGTGACCACTAGCCGTGCTTGCTACGAATGCGGCAGCACGGATCACTTCAAAAGGAACTGCCCGAAACTGAACCAGGGAGGAAACGGGAGACAACTCACGGGTCAGGCATCGTCGTCCAATCCGGCGCGAGGCCGAGCATTCGTGATGGGGGCGAACGAGGCGCGCCAGGACCCCAGCGTAGTGACAGGTACCTTCCTCGTCTCTGATCATTACGCTTCTGTATTATTTGATACAGGCGCCGATAGAAGTTTTGTCTCCGTTAGATTCCTTTCGATAGCAAACCTTCCTATTGGTGAAACCATAGAACCTTACACCGTAGAAGTCGCTAACGGTAAAACCATGATAGTTAATCGGATAGTTTGGAATTGCCCTTTTATTCTGAACGAACAATCCTTTCTGATTGACTTGTTACCGGTAGAATTGGGTAGTTTTGACGTGATAGTGGGAATGGATTTGTTGGCACGTAACAGGGTAGAAATAAACTGTGAAAAGAAAACCGTCAAGATCCGGGTGTCGGATGACGATGAGGTATTAGTGCATGGAGAAAAATCCGGCACCATGATACCATTTATATCCCACCTCAAGGTGTTGAAATATATACGTCAGGGATGTGTGGCGTATCTAGCGAGCCTGACGGCCGCTGATTCTGAGGAAAAACGGGTGGACGATATTCCCGTGGTACGCGAATTTCCACAAGTTTTTCCAGAGGAACTTCCTGGATTACCGCCAACCCGACAGGTCGAATTCAGGATCGATCTGTTACCTCAGGCTGGCCCTGTTGCTAAGGCGCCCTACCGACTTGCACCATCCGAGATGCAAGAATTATCCAACCAGTTGCAGGAATTGTTGGATAAAGGATTTATACGTCCCAGTTATTCCCCGTGGGGTGCACCTGTTTTATTCGTGAAAAAGAAGGACGGGAGCCTTAGAATGTGCATTGATTACAGGGAATTGAACAAGTTGACAATCAAAAATAGGTATCCTCTTCCCCGAAACGATGATCTGTTCGACCAACTACAAGGTGCGAGCTACTTTTCAAAAATAGATCTTAGATCGGGATACCATCAGGTTAGAATCCAGGAGGAGGATATCCCAAAAACTGCATTCCGGACTCGCTACGGCCATTACGAGTTCTTAGTTATGCCTTTTGGGCTAACAAATGCGCCAGCAGTATTCATGGATCTCATGAATCGAGTCTGTAAACCCTATCTTGACAAATTCGTCATTGTATTTATTGACGATATTTTGATATACTCGAAGAGTAAAGAAGAGCACGAGCAACACTTAAAGTTAGTTTTAGAGCTCCTGGATCAGGAGAAGTTATTTGCAAAATTCTCCAAGTGTAACTTCTGGTTACAAGAGGTGCAATTCCTCGGTCACGTTATAAACCACCAAGGAATACACGTTGATCCGAGTAAGGTTGAAGCAATTAAGAATTGGCAAGCGCCTAAATCTCCAAAGGAAATCCGCCAATTCTTAGGCTTAGCTGGATACTATCGTCGATTTATAGAGAACTTTTCCAGCATCGCCCAACCTTTAACCCTCCTGACTCAAAAGGATCGGAAGTATGAATGGGGTGAAGAGCAGGAAACGGCGTTTCAAACGCTAAAACAAAGATTGTGCCAAGCGCCAATCTTAAGTCTCCCCGACGGAGACGATGGTTTTGTCGTGTATTGTGACGCATCTCGGAGAGGGTTAGGATGCGTATTGATGCAAAATAGTAAGGTTATAGCCTATGCTTCTCGACAATTAAAAGTTCACGAGAAAAATTACACTACTCATGACCTGGAACTGGGAGCGGTCATCTTCGCACTTAAAATCTGGAGGCACTATCTCTACGGTACAAAGTGCACCATCTTCACCGATCATAAAAGTTTGCAACACATATTCGATCAGAAAGAACTGAATATGAGACAACGAAGATGGGTCGAATTATTAAGCGACTATGACTGTGACATCCGTTATCACCCCGGCAAGGCTAACGTCGTAGCCGATGCCTTGAATAGGAAGGATCGGGTTAAGCCATTGCGAGTGCGAGCGCTGGGGATGATAGTTCAGTCGAGCCTTTCGGATTTGATTCGAGTCGCTCAACGCGAGGCGTTGAAAGAGGAACAATTGGAAAAAGAGGGACTTTACGGTAACGAAAAGAATTTCGAACAGCGTGTGGACGAAATTCTCTATTTCAAAAATCGGATTTGGATTCCGACCCTTCACGACCTTCGTAATTTGATCATGGACGAAGCACATAAATCAAAATATTTCATACATCCGGGATCAGATAAAATGTACAAGGATGTGAAAGAATTTTACTGGTGGCCAGGTATGAAAAAGGATGTAGCCACATACGTCGGCAACTGTACGACGTGTGCGAGAGTTAAGGCGGAGCACCAGAAACCCTCGGGAATGTTACAACAACCGGAAATTCCCGAATGGAAATGGGAGCAAATCACGATGGATTTCGTGACACACCTCCCTAAGACACCCCGGGGACATGATGCAATTTGGGTAATCGTGGATCGATTAACCAAATCGGCACACTTTATTCCAATTAGAAATAATTATAACACTGAGAGACTTGCGCAAA
This sequence comes from Bidens hawaiensis, assembly GCF_021521415.1. Taxonomy (NCBI): domain Eukaryota; kingdom Viridiplantae; phylum Streptophyta; class Magnoliopsida; order Asterales; family Asteraceae; genus Bidens; species Bidens hawaiensis. The sequence continues at coordinate 79,345 of NW_027493124.1, read as the reverse complement.
TTTATATAAATGAAATAGTGTCTCGTCATGGCATCCCCATCTCGATCATCTCCGATAGAGATAGCCATTTCACCTCCAAACTTTGGCAAGCTGTCCAAGAAGCATTGGGAACACGTATTGACCTAAGCACAGCTTACCACCCTCAGACCGATGGTCAGTCTGAGAGGACCATTCAAACTTTGGAGGATTTGCTTCGTGCCTGCGTACTGGACTTTAAGGGAAATTGTGATCAACATCTCCCACTCGTTGAATTTTCCTATAATAACAGCTACCATAGCAGTATAAAGGCAGCACCTTATGAAGCATTGTATGGACGGAAGTGCCGTTCACCACTTTGCTGGTCTGAAGTGGGTGACTCGCAGGTCATTAGATCGGATCTGGTCCAGGAGACGACCAGCAAGATTCTTGAAATTAAGAACAACCTGAAAGCCGCGCGGGATCGGCAGAAGAGTTATGCCGATACCCGTCGAAAACCGTTGTCATTTGAGAAGGGTGAAAAGGTATATTTGAAAGTATCACCGTGGAAGGGTGTGGTTAGATTTGGAAAGGCGGGGAAGTTAGCCCCGAGATACATTGGACCATTCGACATTATTGCAAAAATCGGTCCTGTAGCATACCGATTAGAACTGCCTGATGAACTGAGTGCAGTTCACAACGTGTTTCACGTGTCGAACTTGAAAAGGTGTCTGTCGGATGAGACATCGGTGTTACCTTTAGAGGGTGTTCAAATAAGTGATAGGCTCAAGTTCGTAGAGGAGCCCATTGAAATAGTGGACGGTAAGATCAAGCAACTTAGACACAATAAGATCTCGTTGGTCAAAGTTAGATGGAATTCGCAACGAGGCCCAGAATTTACTTGGGAACGAAAGGATGAATTTCGGAAGAAATACCCCCACCTATTTCCTCAAAAGGAAGTAGTTGACGTGTAAAATTTCGAGGACGAAATTTTTATAACGGGGGGAGAATGTAACGATTCCGGCAAATCCAGGTATACCCTAGCCGGTATATACTATTTACGTGTCATTTAATATTGATTATATGAGTTATAGTACGTATATACGAGTATATATGATTCATAGTACGAATCATGCTCGATTATATAGTGAATCGTATTGGAATTACAATTAACCAATGAACGATTATTGAAACCCGAACGAATCGGGAATTACATTATAGACGAAGTGTATAATGTTTAGTGATGTTTACGAAGTATTAATGCTTCGGGATAAGTGAATTATAGCACAGAAAAAGGATTTCGATTTATTAGTACGTCGGTACGATAAACGAAACCTTTAACATCAAACCAAGCAAGAGACGATCGATCAAACCGAAAAAGATGCACAAAGACCGACAATACGATGTTTTAAGTCATTTAACGTCATGATTTAAGTTTTTAAAGTTTTTAAATCAGTTTTATGTAAATTTTATTCTAACCCGAAAAACAACCATTTTAGGCTCGTTTTAAGCCGAATTACGAGTTTAAACGAGAAACGAACTGAACCAGATTATCCACAACATTATCCGGATTGCGTAATCCGAATGTGTGGCCTAGAATGGATGTGTGGGTCCCACCCCACCCATAAGGTGGACCGATCGGCCACCCTATCCCCATTATCAATTCATTTTCTTTTTTTTTACACATAAAACTCTCTCAAATCTCTCAACTCTTTCAAGTGTTCATCCAAACTCATCAATTTTAACCAAGAACACAAGGTATAACACATGTTTTAATGCTTAAATCTTGTTTCCAACTTCATGATCTTGAGAAAAGGAGGTTTCAAATGTAAAAATGGGTGAAAACCCGAGTTGAAACCGATTCTCGCATGATCAAGTGATGTATACAAGTTATACAAAGGATCTTGATCCAAGTGATGAGTTAAAAGAGTTTATAACGAATTTTTACGGTTAAAATCTTTAAAAAATGAGTTTTCCATGTGAAAGACGGGTGAAAGCCCGAGATGAAACCGACTCTTGCATGATCAAGAGATGTATACATGTTATACAAGGGATCTTGGTCCAAGAAATGAGTAAAAAGAGTCGAGAACGGATTTTTACGGTTAAAACCTTTGTTTTTATATCAAAACCGACACTATGAAAGAAATGGTTTGATTGTTGGTGTAACTTGCTTGGTATAGTGTTATTGTGCTTGTAAGTGTTGTATCTAGTGGCTAGCAAAAGCTAGAAACCAAGATCTTTGCGATCTAACGCTAGAAAACACAAGATAGTTCGGTTTTCGTGTGATTTAGTGATTTTGGACAGATTGTAGTGTGCTTAGAGTCGGGTCATGAAATTTCACAGAGATGATCTACCCATGAAAATATGAGATCTGTGAATTTTTGGTAATTTTTGGATAAAAGATGAATATTTGGTGAATTTAATGCTCGGTTTTGGCCAAAAATGGTGAAAAATAGCTAAACTTGATGAAAAATTCTGGAAAATTTAGGATAAGCTTTTTATAACATATAAAAGTCACACACAAATTTGAGCTCAGTTGGAGAAGTCTAAAGGAGCTTTTCGGTAAAACGAGTTCTAGAGCTTTCTAGCACGGTTTTTGTGAAAATGGCTTGAAAAATGAGTTTTGAGTTCTGGAAAAATTCCAGGGAGTTATGAGGATGGCAGGGATCATCCCAGAAAAATTTGGGATTTTTCTAAAGTCTTTGGGTATTTTTGACATATTTAGTGTTTTAATAAGGTTTAAAAATAGATAAATAAATGTAAATATAAGAAAATAAATCTGGAAAATTTTTATAAAATTTATTACTGTCAAAACAAGTTTTGTGCAAAATTTCAAGACCCGAGACTAAACGGGTAATTATTTGTGCTAAAAAGAACATAAAAACAAATTTTTAAAGCTTAAAACGTGTAAACCGGAAAACTCGCATAAGCGAGCTGACTGGTATATAAAAACCTAAAAATAGACCATTTTCATAATACTAAGTAAATTAAATAAAAGAAAATCATCCGAAAATAATTCGGATGATTTGGGTAATTTTACCCGATTTTACTGTTTCCGGCACCTAAATGACGGAAACGGGCCCCGCGGCCAAACGGGGTGTCCAAACCGAGCTCTAATTTCATCACTTTAACTAAATTAACAGTCAAACACCATTTTTGGGTCGGGTGTGACCAAACCCATTTTTGAAACTAAAAACGGATAACCGTGCTAGGCACGCAAATCAAGGAAATCATAAAAATGATAATTTTGACCGTCAGACTCTAAGCAATGTCACAATCTGAGTCCTTAGAAGTGTCACGGGGTTAACATTGTCCCCGAATCGAGTACAGTACTGGGCTAACAATGTCCCCAGATGTACCGATTGATACGTATTTAATTTATGGGAATTATATAGTAACGACTAGATATTATATTACAGATCCAGGTTTATAGCAGTTCATTGTATCACGTCCCGACTCACAGAAAGGTGAGTTTTCACGAGCCCCTTTTACTGAACTGTTTTAAATATTTTCCCGGGCGGAAAGCATGTATTTATTAAAGTATTTAAGTACATACTGATCGTATGGAAACACTTGTATACTTAAATATATATATGGTTTGATGCATAGAATATATAAATTGTTTATCGTGTGGGATTGTTCTGGGGTAACATAGTTCCCAGAGGTTATTATTGTTCTGGGGTAACCTAGTTCCCAGAGGTTATTATTGTTCTGGGGTAACATAGTTCCCAGAGGTTATTATTGTTCTGGGGTAACATAGTTCCCAGAGGTTATTATTGTTCTGGGGTAACATAGTTCCCGGAGGTTATTATTGTTCTGGGGTAACTTAGTTCCCAGAGGTTATAAATGTTCTGGGGAAACATTGTTTCCCGCATAATTACATTGTTTAATAAATGATTATTAAAATGATCTGTCAGTGTTTATTTAAATTAGTGAAACTCACCAACTATTCGTAGTTGAACCGTTTTCTTTACATGTTTTCTAGGTATGCCCAAGTTGGAATGATTGAAATGTGCTTAATTATCTCTGCTACCTGTTGGAAGCTTGCTGCTCTATATTTTGTAATGAACATATATTAATGTCTTATCGGTAAAACCTGTGTGTAACACCTAGATAGTAACGAAACTCGCAACAATGTAATATGTTATAAATTAATGTAGTGGTATTTTCTTTATAAGCAATGCTGTTGATATCAGATGTGTCTGTTGCATCCCGTGTACGTTTCCGCTGCGGTTACGGGGTGTTACAATAAGTTCGCCTAATGCTAAGTTCGCTTGTATATAACTTCGCTATATATAAGTACGCTTTCAGTTAAGTTCGCCTAACATGTATGTTCGCTTACATTTAAGGTAACGAATCGGGTAGCAAATCAGACTTAATTCGTTACGAATAGTGTGTTAGCGAATTAGAAAATGAATTAAAATCCTAATGGAAAATGTGTTATGACAGCTCGACCCCAGCCAGGGGCTCTGCTCCTTGGACCCTACTAGGGGCTGCCGCCCCTAGAACCCTGCTGTCAGGGGCGCTGCCTCCGAACCCCCGTTCGTTGAGGGCTATAATTAGACCAGGAGCGTGTTATGGGTAGTGATAGTTAATTGATATGCATAATTGTTATACAGCTAGCCGTGCACAGCCAAAGAAAGGAGTAACCATTAACAGAAGAAGTAACCGAGTTCAGGTGAGTTTCTAGCCCCATTCCTTGTTATGTTTTTCGGGGCTGTGTGCATACTCGATGTGACAGTTAATACACTTACCTTAAATGGTAAGTGTATGCCATGTATGATATATGTGATAGATACGATTGATTCTTGTTGGTACGTGAACGATCTTCGGATATTGCACGTATTGCCAAGGGAAGAGATTAGTTCCTTACATGGATATTAAATAATAGCTTATAATACAGTGTTCCTTATATGGATAATATATAGAGTTCCTTCTATGGATAATGTATAATGTTCCTTCTATGGATAGTATAGTGTTCCTTCTATGGATAGTATAATGTTCCTTCTATGGATAGTGTATTGTTCCTTCTATGGACAGTATAGTGTTCCTTTTATGGAGAGTATAGTGTTCCTTATATGGAAAGTATATAGGGTGTTCCTTCTATAGATAATATATATAGAGTGTTCATTCTATGGATAATATATATATATACAGTGTTCCTTCTATGGATAATACATATATAGAGTGTTCCTTTTATGGATAATATATATAGATTGTTCTTTTTATGGAAAACATATACAGTACGAGTAGTAGTACTGTTTTCCCTTATTTGATATTATGTGACGTTCCTCTTGTGGATAATTATACAGGGTTACAGTATTAATACGTGTCTTCGGATACGCGTAGAGATGTATGAGAATGAAATTGTATGTTGCCTGATTAACTAGAACTCACTCAGCGTAGTTGACTTTTAGTATGCACGCAGGTACATATGTTCATTAAGAGGGCATGAGGATGACACATGGCTTGGTTTGAATGGCTGGCATCTGAAGAAGGAAGAAAAGTGACGATTTAAATATGATATTTTGAACTATGGTTCTAAGAAAGATTAGATGTTTTGTAATGAACGGTTACAGTTTTATATTCCGCGAAAGTTTTAATAAACTCTGATTTATAGAACTGTGTTTATGAGTAAATCCGACGCTAAAGTGAGGCTCCGGGAACGGGGCCTTACATCAAAGCAACCTAAGGTCTCATCTAACTTCCAATACTTGATTCATCCGATAAGGCTACATGTGTCATGCATGAAAATATATATTTTTGTCAACATAAAGTTGAGCAAGTAAACCACAGTTTTTGAGTATATATAATAATAAAAGACAATTCCATGTGATAATTGTAAATCACTACAACTAGTATAACAATAAATAAAAGTTATCTTTTCAGCCGAATCGTATTGATAATGGTTTAATCCGACGGCGTATGATCATACTAATGAGGATGAGGATGAGATACCAACCACCACAACAAAAAGTAAACGCATTGTCACATTCACATGTATCAACTAATCCAGCAATTTCAATAACGCATATATTGGAATCGTAGTGTAAATCTATAATAATTTGGTTGTGAACGCATAACGCCCCCAAAACTTAAAACGGTAAAAAAGGGGAAAGTAAATTTACTTACCTTATAGAGTAGGATAACGAGGACGAGATAACGATAGAAAATTTAAATAACCAAAGATTTAGCTCCTCGAGATACGTCGAAGGAAGGCCCTATTTGTTATAAAAGAGAATAATTATAAACATATTGTATTACAAGACCCATGTCGGATCTTGGATTTCGATGAGGTTATTAATATGTAATTAGTCTTATTATCATACGGTTATTGTGTTATTATTATTACTATTATTATTATTAGTATTTAATTATCATAATTATTGATTTTTGTTAGAGTTTGATAAGTAAAATAAATATTATATATTAACGGAAAAGTTAAACGGAGTATTTTGTATATTTAATACAATTTAGTTTGTTAACGAGAGTCGTAAAAAGGATATATACATCTTATTATTTAAGAGTATTTGTATAAGGTATATATAAATATATATATATATATGTAGCCCGTATATAAAATTTATTAATTTAAACATAAATATGAAAGGAAAAGAGTTGATTAGGAGTTCGATTCATTAAACAATGTTTATTTAGTGTTACGTAGGTATAATAATTGTAAAAACTTATTAAAATGAAGTTATAAAAAAATAAACCTAAAAACCGGGCCTGGGGGACTCGAACCCGCGCCCCAGGCCGGTTCAATGCTTGAGAGAAAGTGAGTTAGCCATCAGGCCAGCGCCTATATTTGATACATGGATGATACTGTTAATATAAATACAGTATGTCCAGTTTATCATCTTCCCCAAATTCAAAAACAAACCCTAAGAATCGAATTCGTTTAATTGATTGATCTTTATTACAACTGAATTGGGGTTAATGTTACTGGGTTATAAACGAATTATAAGCATGAATTAATTACCTGAGACATTAATGGATTAAGGGTTAATGACACCTTAGGGTTACGGCTCAACCTTGATTATCGAATATGATATTAACGAACTCGTATGTTGCAATTAGGTTAGGGTTATGATTTGCGCTGGTTTAAGGAGTGTGTATGCACAATTAATTGAATTTTAAACGAGTTTATATAGGGTTTTAGATACGAGGTCAGCTGCGGTTCATTTTGGTATGTAAGCTGTCAGTTCGTTATAATTTACCAAGTTTAGGGTGTCGGTAGGACGCGATTTTGGTAAGCTAATAATTTGGTAAGATCAATTTGTTCGAAAATTGAGGAACAAGAAAAGAGGGGGTTCTTGGTGTCGGCTGATCGCAAGGGAGGAAAAGGAGGGAAAGAGGATGAATATTATTTGCAACCAGGTCCTCGATCTATGGTTGATAGTTCAAAAGTGAATTAAAGTTAATTGAGGGGTTAATTTTGTACATGAAACATAGTTATAATCAAATAAAATAAATAAATAAATAAAATATAAAACATAACGAACTTTATTGATAAAATACCCGAACCCGGGTTAGGTAATGATTACAAAACCGAGAGGAGAACGGAAACACCCGAAATGTTACACTTCAGAGAACATTGGGCTGTGCTTCAGGAGACACGGGGCCGTGCTTCAGGAGACATGGGGGCGTGCTTCAGCTCACACGGGGCCGTGCTCACCTTTCAGAAAAGACAAAAATCTACAAGAAAAGACAAAATATTGGACACGTTTACACGGGTTCGTGCCTCAGAAGGCACGGGGTCGTGATCACCTTTGAGAAAAGATAAAAAGAATTATCACATGTCACAAAAAAGCACGGGGCCGTGCCTCAGAGAGCACGCCCCCGTGGTGAGTCATCATATAAGATCTGACAGCATTTAATGCAACTGGACACCTGGACACGGGGGCATGCCTCTAGAAGCACGGGGCCGTGCCTGCCTCTCCAGAATGCCTATAAATAGAGGAGCATGTTGCATTGATCAAGTGTGTCTTGAAGAGAGTTCTATACGGTTTTTCACTTATAAAAACACCCACTTACACTCATATTGAAGATCTTGTGGAGAGTTTGAGGGCTTGGAGATCATCATCATCATCCATCATCATCATCATCACTAAGGGAGATTCATCCACATTTGATTAGATTATTCTAGTTTGATCATGTGCTTGTTATCTTTGTCTCTTTTGATGCCATTAACCATGCTCATTATGAGCTAAACTCCATTCACCATCTAAATTCTATGAGGAAGCTTTGTTTTACTTGATGATTATATTGAACATGTGGTTTAGTTTAGTAAAGTACATGGTTATTTTGCAATTATCTTTTGATGAAAAATGTTTTATCACTTTAACTCAGTAAATCAAAGTTGATGTTTTATCACTTTATATATTTTTAGATCTTCATAACCAGTACTACTGGAGTCGCATTTGGTAGAAAGAATTTCAAAAGCTAATAATGTTGTATGTGTTACCCTTCTTTTTTCTTCTTGGTCTACAAGTGTGTTATTTCAAGTTTCATTTATGAAAATGGGTTATATTAGAAATGTTTCGATTTGCTTTGGCTCGGGTCAAAACGGGTCATTTTAAAAGAGTATCAATTTAGCTATGATCAACGAGTCAATACAAAAAGGTATCAATTTCGTTAGGGTTTCAACGGGTTTTTTAAAGTCGTATTGATTTGGTTCGGGTCATAATGGGTTAATTTTAGAAGATAACGATTTGGTTCGGGTTAAAATGGGTCATTTTCAAAATGTAACGATTTGATTCTGGTCAAACATGTCATTTTAAAAAATTTTCGATTTGGTTCTGGTTCTTAAATTCGCTTTGGATGTGCTTTAACTTATTAGAGTGCAAGACTTTTCACATGAAATGTAAAAACAGTTTTCGCAGTCAGTTAGTCACTATGTTTGTTAGATTGGTGTATGAATGTTTATGTAATCAACTTTTCACATGATATGTAAAAACAGTTTTCACAGTCAGTTACTCACTATGTTTGTTAGATTGATGTATGAATGTTTATGTACTCAACTGTGTTCCCGGTCCATAAAGAAAAGAAGCCCTAGTCATTCTTGGATGCTTATCAGGAATTTTTCCTAGATGTTGATTTTCTGATTTGTTTACTTTCCAGACTAATGTTAGTGAAGTTTGTTTTCTGTTAATATTATTTTTAGAATTTTAAATTTTCTTGGTAAACATTTTATTATGTAAAGTAATTCTTTATAAGTTTTACTAGGTTAAAAACCCGTGTGTTACACGGGCTGAAAAATTAAAATGATATAATTAAGAAAAACGTATATGTTTGTTATGATTGTAATAACATATATTACATGTAATAACGAAAAAGTGGAAATTTACGTTTGTTATTTAAAAATCTCTGAAAAACTTATTCTTTACCAACCAAAAAAAACCTACTATCATTAATAAACCAAAAGAGTTCAAGTCACATCTCAGCAACACTCTAATTTCCATTGAATACAAATACTCCAAGACCTAGCATATACTCATTCATAGGGGTGTTCATCGGGTCAACCCGATCGGGTTTCGGGTTAATCGGGTCGGGTTAGTCTGGTTTTCCTTAAAAAATATCTAACCCGCAACCCGACCCTATTAAGGTTTGGGTTAGTCGGGTTTCGGGTTAGTCGGGTCGGTTTAGTCGGGTTAATCGGGTTAACCATGTTACTTTATAATTTTAAGTTGTTTTTTGTGTTTATAACTTGTAGGTTGCAAAGTTTCTCATTCCACTCAATTTTTAATTTATTTTACAAGAAATTATCTTATAATTACATATGTAGGCATCTAAACGAACCGAATGAACATGAACAAAGGCATGTCCGTGTTCGTTAATTTTACTTTTAACAAACACAAACACCTAATTGAACAAATATTTGTGCTCATGTTTATTGGTTAAAAACTAAACATGTTCGTGTTCGTTTATTTAAAATCTAAACGAACAGTTCACGAACATAAATGAACATAATTAAACAAAGATAAACGAACATGAAGGAACATATATGTGCATACAGTAACGAACACACACATACATAAACGGACATAAATGAACGCATTTAAATAAACACATACAAACAAATATAAAACATATTAAGGTGATAGAATTTCTAAGTGCAAATAATATTTAATAATATTCTATTAATATGTAAACGAACATGAATGAACTTAAATGAACAATTATAAATGAACGTTCACGAAGAAAAATGAACGAGCGAAACATGTGTTCATGTTCGTTCGTTTAGTTAAATGAACACAACATAAATGAAATTTCCACCGAACGGTTCATGAACAAGCATATTAATTGACTCATCTATAAAGCTTACAGTATTGTCTTTATAGTGTTTATTTCATCTTTTAATCATTGTATTTAAAGTTAAGGATCACCATTAATCGGGTTAACCCGAAACCCGACTTTTTTCCAAATATAAACCCGAACCCGACCCTAACAATTCGGGTTAACCCGAATAACCCGATTAATACTTTTTGACCCTATTTATCCCGACCCGAAATAGCTTATTCGGGTTCGGGTTGGATTAATCAGGTTCGGGAATTTTGGACACCCCTACTCATTCATCACAAACTCCACATGTACTATTTAAAGATTAGGGACTTGCTCCATTACTTGGAGTTGAACCAATTTATAGGAAAACCATCATAACTATTATATAAAACTAAGAAATTTCTCTTAACATTTTGGAAGGATATTATTCCTTTTTCCTCTTGCGATGATAATGTATCTCATTAATACCAACCTCATATTAGCTGCTTATTCTTTTTAAATTGTTCTTTGCCCTTTTAATACAACTATCATTTGCGCCTTTACTTGATTATCCTTTTTTACCCTTTTGAATTTACCCTTATGCTGTTAGAATTATATTTTGCACTTTGCATGCCCGTTTGTTGCATTTTTCAAATATAAATGCATAATATAAAATCTTATTTTCAAAGTCTTTAAATTCATTTTAGCTGTGACTCTATATAATAGCTTAAAGACCAATATAAACTATTTTGAAAATGATCCCCACTGGCCCATTTTGTCCCTAGCCAAATGGACAAAATTTTTAAAAATCACTTGATCTCGCACACTTTGTTCGGCTTAGTAGAATTAGGATAAAAAACATTGCTTTATCAAGAAAGTTTTCACATATAAACTTGTGGTGCTCTCGTGATGCAGTCAGTAATACAAAACCTATGGATTCATAATCTGAAGAAAAGATCCATTATTTACGCCTCAACAAAAATAAATTGAAACCTTATAATTTAATTATTATAATAAGGCTGGGTTCGGGTCAAAACCAGTTATGATCAGAATACGTTTGGGTTAAAACGGGCTGTTTTAAAAATGTATCAAATAAGGCTGGTACCGTTGTTAGCACTTGGGTGGGGCGGTTGTTTATTGATAATTACTTTCTAAAAGAATATTCATTGATCTTTTGCTGGCCATCATTGTCTACACATTAAAAGTATGCAAATAATATACATTGAATTATAGCCTTACAGCTGAGCATTAAAACTATTCAAACACACAAATCTATCAAACATGATTTAGGTATAAAACCCTAACTACAATACAAAATAATACCAAAACAAACACAAATTTAGGTGTAAGATTCCTAACTACAATAGTCAATACGAAGATACACATTGATGAAGATAAAAGGTTTACAAAAACCCTGCTTGCATACAAATTAATCAATTAATTGTGACCATGTATATTGTGAAAACAATCATCAAGAACTAAGAATCGTAATCCACCAAGGGAAAATATGATTTACCTAGATGATAATGAATAAATAAGGTACTTTGTAGCTTTAACGGAAGAATTAATCTTCTAACTAAGAATTAATTTTAAGAAACAATAAAAAATCTTAAAATTTAAGGAAGTTTGTTATTAAAAAATTAAATTAAGGAAGCTAATTGCAAAGAGAGTCAAATAAGATGGTTCAATTGAAGTGCCACCTGGCATAAAAATAGACCAATTAGATGCCATGTGACATAATTATTATTTTTATTTATTATAATAGGAGATGTAGTTTAATACTTTGTTAGCGTATGAATATGATTTACAATTAAAAAAATCAAGTTGCAGTTTAAAAAAATATATTAAAAAATAACTTGTCGTTTGAAAATACGTTTCTATATTTCCTGCACAAGTTAATAACTATGCTTAAAAATAACATTAAAAGCTTAAAACAACACCTTGTGCGAATTCAATTGGTATGCGTACTCAACTGGAGGAGTTCGTTTACATATTCAAATAAAAAGGTTGATTGTCGATGATCGAAGCTTAGGGTTTGTCAATGATTCCTCCGGCGGATTATAATTCTGTACGCAACAACTCAGGTAATTAGGATTAGGTCATTTCTTACTTAATACTGTCATTAACCAACCGCTAACATGTACGTATATCAATTGATAATGTTTTAGATGAGGTTATGCTACCAGTTGTTTGTTTAATTGTTTCAAATTACATGTTCATAAACAAACTGAGAGGTAGAATTTCTATGAATGCTGATTACTTGCCAAGCCCTAAATGTTCATGATCTCCGTGTGATTGTGACTAACTTTGATTATGAATGCCTTGGTACTACTGAAGAATTCTAAATCATTATCTAACCTTACAAACTAAATTTAGCTTTGACTTGAGATAACATAACTCTACAAGGACTATGACGGTGGTCTAGACTAGCCATCTTCAAAAACAAACACTCACACCGATAATGGAAAGTCAAGGGCTAAGATAACGGAGAAGTTTCCAGCACTTTTAGATTAGGGTCATCTCTTTTTCTTGGTCATTGTCTTAAATTATTACTATTGTCATTCTAATTGGAGACTAGAATCACCCGATTTTTGGTTCTTAAAACACACCTTTCGAAATTTACAAGCGAATGCCATTGATAACCGAGTTACATTGTTTAGCTTGAGGACAAACATCATAACACAAATGCCCTTTACTATATTAACAATAATGATGTTTCAAACCTTGAAATGATTATTAACTTTCAGCACCCCAAAATGTGTGCTAAATGAGAATGATAAGGAAATTACAGGGCTTCTATGAAACTTCATTTTACTACTTACCAGTGGTATCAATGTTACATTTTTCCTCAAATATAGGTATTCGTGGGGTTTGCATGATGAGTACCAAATGGAGAGACGAACAACATTCATCCTTCATAAACTTTATATCCAGCTTTCTGAACGCAAATTCCTTTCGGTTAACCAATGTGCCAATTGCACCTGTAATGTTGATTTTCACTAGTCACCTTTTTCTTATCAGTTCTGTGCAGAGGTGGCTGGCATATTCTAACCTGTTTATATAGAAACTGCTTAATTCGGGTTGTATATTATGAATAACTAATATGCAGGTCAATCATAGAAAAATGGTTAACCCAAATGAGTGGAACGAGTTGAATGAATTAAATGTTTCAAAAGTTGCCTAATTTGTATTGAAAATTCTTGCAGTTACTACATCTTTTTAGTTAAAGATCTTCTCTTATTGTTTCAATAATACAGTTTTGTAACGTTATTTATTTACAAATGCAAGAAATGCCAGTAGGTCAACAAAACCTGAACCTGACTGTTTTGATCTGCATATAAAGTTACCCGTTTGAGCGGTTATCCAACCCGTTTGACTGGTTATGCCACCCCTAGTTCTGTACCTCTTCTAATCTGCCTTAAGTATTTAAATTTAACATATTTCAGGATTTCATTTTTAACTGTGGGGGTGTATCAGTAGCTTTCATTTTCATGATAAACTATGATTGCAACAATCCGAGGCCCGTTTTCACCAGGTAGATAAACATTTTAACATTCAAATAGCTTCACATCATTTATTTTAAATCTTATAATTTGTTAACTCAGAGCTGAAAAACTTAAAAGTCAATTTGGACATCTTTATGTGGTGGTTATTCTTCCAACAAAGGAGCATAATGACTCTTTTATACACTCTTATTTTAGGTAATCATATAAAACAGTCGCACACTCTTTTATTTTTCATATGATTTAAGTTTAAATGATTATTAATAACATATTAACATGCAAGTGTTGTTTGACTTAGATATGGTGTGGATATCGGTAAATCGACTTTTGTTTCAGCACTGGATTTAGAAATGGGATTTGAGAAGATCGTAAGAATAGCACATGCACGTGGAGGTAAATGCTGACTCGTTTAATTTTGATTAGGTCGAACCAGGTTCTGATTTATTTTAAACGTTCAAACTGAAAATTTAGCTTAAAAAGAAAGTAGATTATTATTGAAATAATTGTAACCATTTTGACATGTACTAAAATTTTGGAAAAGGATGTTTGTCCAGCCCATTTTGCCACCGCATTAAGAAACTTGCATTAATAAAAGGACAAAATGGTCTTTTAAAATAATTCACAAGATTTTTTCTGTGTATTACAGCTTTCAAGAGGGAAGATGTTGTATCCAAATTGAATGCTGAGGTAAGCAATTTTGCCCATTTACTCTGAACGGGTCAATTCTGGTTGCTAAGTATCCTCAACGGGTGAAATGGGTTGATACATTGTACTTTTAATTTTCATATCCTCTTCTTGATAATTTGATATTTACCCAACTAAACTTTATAATATCAAATATAATCGTTACTTTTAAACACTTAAATTTTCATGTTTACAATATGACAATTATGTCCTTCTCCATTTTTGTAAAAATATATATATTTGCAACCATATTCACAATTTATATATTTGCAACCATATTCACAATTTATTTATCTGGGGGAGGAAGGAGTCATGTGGTTAACTACTCTGTTCAATAGTATTCTTAAATCAGGTAAGATGCCAGACCAGTGGAGGAGCAGCGTTGTAGTTCCTATCTATAAGAACAAAGGAGACGCCCAATGTTGTGGTAACTACCGAGGAATCAAACTACTAAGTCATACTATGAAGCTATGGGAAAGAGTGATTGAGGTTAGACTTAGACGAGAAACTCAGGTTACGGTCAACCAATTTGGCTTCATGCCGGGGCGTTCCACCACAGAGGCAATACACCTTATAAGAAGATTAATGGAAAAGTATAGGGAGAAGAAGCGTGATCTACATATGGTGTTTATTGACCTAGAAAAGGCCTACGACAGTGTGCCACGACAGGTGCTCTGGGAGTGCTTGGAGGGTAGAAGAGTGCCCAGGAAATACATAGAGATAATTATGGATATGTATACCAGGAGTGAAACAAGTGTCCGTGCGCCAGTGGGGGATACTGATTTCTTTCCTGTAGAGGTAGGTCTTCACCAGGGGTCAGCGTTGAGCCCGTTTCTTTTTGCAGTAGTCTTGGATGAGTTGTCAAAGTCGATTCAGGGGACTCTCCCGTGGTGCATGATGTTCGCAGACGATATTGTGTTACTTGCTGAGAAAAAACAAGATCTAAACATGAGGCTTGAGGAGTGGCGAACAACCTTAGAGACAAAAGGTTTAAAGATTAGCCGATCTAAGACGGAGTACCTCCACTGTGATTTTGGTGGGATAAACGACAATGAAGACGCACAGATCACAATTGAAGGGCAGGTGGTCCCGCAGGTAATGAAGTTCAAGTATTTAGGATCATTTGTACAGAGCGATGGGGAATTAGACAGTGATGTGACCCACCGAGTTCAGGTAGGATGGTGTAGATGGAAAGCAGCCACAGGTATATTGTGCGACAAGAGTTTCCTGACTAAACTAAAGGGAAAATTCTATAGGGTGGCAGTTAGACCTGCAATGCTATATGGAACAGATTGTTGGGCCATCAAGAAGGCACAAGTGCGGAAGATGGAGGTAGCAGAAATGAGAATGCTACGTTGGATGTGTGGGCACACAAGGCTAGACCGAATAAGAAACGTTATGTTTCGCGAGAGATTAGGGGTGGCGAACATAGCAGACAAGATAAGAGAGTGGAGATTGAGATGGTTTGGACATGTAAAGAGAAGACAAACGACAAATCCTGTTAGATCCGTAGAAAACATTGCTATAGAGGGGAGGAGGGGTAGAGGACAACCGAAATTGACTTGGGATGAGAGGATTAGGCATGATTTGATAGACCTAAACCTCTCCGAGGACATGGTTGAGGATAGGAATTCGTGGAGAAGTAGAATTAAAGTTAAGGATTTTTAGAGAGATTTGAATACCTTAGGGCTTAGACTTAACTTATTTAGGTCACATACCATAATGGTATTTCCCTTACATATATTATTATTATTATTATAATTATTATTAGCTTATATAGTTGTTAAACTGTGATCTTATTATTAATATTATTATAATTAGTAGTAGTTTTTATATAACTGTTAAACTTTGATTTCCTTTATTTTGCTTCATACACATGTACTTAGAGCCGAGGGTCTCTCTGGAAGCCACCTCTTTATTCCTTTGGATAGAGGTACGGTGTGCCTACATCCCACCCTCCCCAGACCCTACTTATAGCTTTGCTGTCGGTGGGATTTTACTGGGCTTGATTGATTGATTGATTCACAATTTATTTATTTGAAGCTTTCAAAAAATGTGACAAAGAGTCAACCCAGCCCGAGCCATACAAGATACCCGTTTCGGGCCAACGCGGCCCGTTTGACTCAGCCCGACCCATTTAAAAAAACTTTTTTTTTCTTTTTAGAGGGAGAGGTTAGCGCAAAGCATGGATGCGTTTCTGAGAGTGGTCTCTTCTATCCCTCATGTTGAAACCCATGATGCCAATGCGGTATTAACATTACTAAGTTTTAAGTTTTAAAACCCTGCGTTTATGTTTTGAAACATGTTTTATAACCTATGAACGCTTAACAGCTAGTTCAAACTGTGGGATCAATTGAAGCAATTGCTAAAGCATCAAAAGAGAACATGTTGGAACATACCGATATTTCATCAGAAAAAGCCGACATGATTACGAGATTCTTCAGAGATCCCAAATTCTACCTTGGACCCAAAATCACTTAGTGACATACATGCGTATGAAGATAGATTTGCAACTTAGATACTCAAGATAAACAATGCATATATAGTTTTTGTTATTAAAGTTGGTTTGAGTCAACTTGTATGCTATTTGCAGATATTAAGAGTTTGATATTTGAGTCTAGTGTAAGGTTGTGACAACCATTCTCTGTCATTGTTTGCTTGATATTTCTGTTTTGGATTTGTGAAATCATGTTGGTGGATAACGGTTCATGAGCCAGGTTTTGGTTCCATATATGGTCTCATACTTTCCGGGTATCATGTTATTCATCTGTCGGGTTTGTGGGTTTCTTGTGAGATCGGGTATGCCTTACAATAATAATGTGGTTTAAAGTTAACTGATGAGATTCTCGTTATGTGAAACTCGTCTTAAACTCACTTTAGAAACTGGCTCGAATTATCAAATGCTGAACTGCATTTCTGAAAAAATTGTAGTAATAATTTTAGGTTTCAACAATTTTAATATAAGGTATGCATTGCAGCCGGTGTCCCCTTCTCTGCAACTTCCTATCTATCGCCCCCTTCTTTGCAACTTCCTATCTATCGCCCTCGTATTAAGAACCCGCACCTTCTGGTGTGATTTTGTTTTCTGAAAAGCAATAGCCTGGGTCCACCGAACACCCAAAAGCCCCACAAATCCCATGTGTATGAAGGGAAACATCCACCATCACACGCCATTATTCCAGCCAAACACCTGACCATCAACGCTTCGTTTCTAGCCAACCCCCCAAACATAATTCAACCACCACCGTTGCTACAACCAGCACCGTATCCTCGTCATCTCCTCACCACAATTCCTCAAGATTCAATTGTTTCAGTCCTACATAATCCCCAGCAATGGTCTTTAAACATAAGTGCATGTACCTTTGTCTTTCGACCATCAACGCCACTACATTAAAGTGTATATATTAAGAAATCTAAAAATATTAGAAACAAACATGCCATTTTATTATATAATTCATCTTTTGAAAGATGAGCCAACAAGTTTATGAAATATAAAAACCGGGCATGCGAAGAGAATAAAATTAAAAACTTAAACACTGATAGCATCAACAAACAAGGAGTTGATGTATCCCTTGAGTTCTTCTCCGACCCGTGTGAAAGTATCGTCGTATTTGGACAGCATGTCCATTACGCGTGTTAGGTTAATCACACACATTATAAGAGGAAGAGGAACGACCCTTTACATTTAAGTGACTCTTCATTCACGTCTTTCCATGCTTCTTCTATTTTTTGATTAAACACAATACAAGCATACTCCTCATCGACATCATGTTGTTTCATGTAGGCTTCAACAATAGATGCAACATGCTCTCTCTTTTGCTCCTCCTACGTATACAATTTCATATTATATTATACAAATATATCCAGATCGATCGATCTTGTGTTTATAAGTAACAAGATCGAAAATATGTTACCTTATGACCAACAATATCATCCATAAGCCTACAAATTTCGCTAGAAGCTTTAATAAGTGAAAGATTACTAAGAACCCATTCGAAAGAGTCGTCAGTGACTATATCGCCCATGCCAACAAAACCCGCAATTGTAAGCATTTTGTAGCCACAACTCATGAAGGAAACTGATTTATGCTCCTCTACTGTTGGTATATACCCCTCATGTCTCCATTTTGCCTCTGCCATGAAGTTTCTAATCATCTCTTTCATCTATATATATGCATGTGACAAATCAAATATATATTTGTTAACTTTTATTCATATCAATATAGTATATGTTAAGTGAGTTCAGTAATTCAATCTAACCGCCACTTTGGCGTAGTTGACATGATGGGCTTTTCCTTCTTTTCCCATGATTTCCTCCATTTCTTCATAAACCTCTAAAAGGCTTTTGTATAATAGCTTCATGTAATCTGGAAGTTTATCCATGCAACTAATTGACCACCTATAAAGAAAAGGTTGGAGTTCATCTAAGAGGCTTATTTAAAAATCTTTAAAATTTGAAGTTCGATATTATATATATTTTTTTTATTTTCAATCAACTGGTATGTGTCAAAACTACCAAAGGGCCTTTGGCCAAATGATATCTAGGAGTTGGATAATGTTTTGTATTTCAAATAGGGTGTGGGTTAGAGTTTCCTCGTTTTAAAAGGCAAATGTGTAATTAAGAAGTTAGAGTTAAAAAAAGCCTTTCAAAAGGAAAAATAAGTCAAAACTAAACTTAGATTTTGGCCTTTAATCTTTATCATCTCTAAATTTAAAACTTAGCTTAATTAATTAGTTCTAACTGCCAATTATCCAAGCATTTCTATTTAATATCCTTAACTTTGAGCTAAATATAGAAAACCAGTTTCATTTGAGCTGAATCTGATTGTTAAAATTATTACTAAGTTAGCATACGTTACTTATATTCACATATGAGAACATTGAAGGGTTTCACCGAAGCACGACGCAGACGAGTAGATACTCAGGTCGCCTTAGGGTTAAAACAATTCAATGGGTCAAAACGCCAACTCACCATGATTAACACCCGTATATCATATATATAGGCATGTGTTGTGTGTATCAAAATACCTTTGCACTGCTTCGGTGAAGATAAAAAGTTCTTCAAAAGTAGCATAAGCATCATAAGTGTCATCTAAAATTGTGGAGACTGCAATCACTTTGGCTAAGAAAACTCTAGCACGAGAATATTGAGGCTCAAAGTAGACACCTAGTATCCAAAAATAGTTTTCAACCAATCGATCTCTCATAAAGTGAAAGTTATTTGGAACATCGATAGCTTTCCACCACCTGCAAGCATACCAATTATATATTGTGTTTTAACTATAATGAATACTTGGAAAGGGGAGAGGCTATAAATGTTATGAGCCCATACTTGGAAAGCTGGCTAAGTTCCTTCTTATGTAGGGATTGAAGGTGGTTATATACCAGCTTTGAAAGTTTCAGTAAAGACTTAAGGTGAGAAGCGTCTTGCTCATAGAAAGGTATGTAGCGTAATGCATCTAACCGTGGTAACCGCTTCCTTATAGGCCTCTTGAGTGCTTCCTTTATTTGTTTCGAAAGAATGCCATCGCATTGAGGATCTTTTGCAATGTTACTAAGATGAGATTTTGTGAAAACGAGAGCGTCATCAAGTACCACTTCGCCTCGCACCCTAAGCTCAAGTGATCCTTGAACACTATTTGTTATGGGTTCCGCAAACTCTTCGTTGTTGTCCACCTTGTATTTGTTAAAACCATCTGCATTGAATCGTGCCATGTATAAATTTAGGAGAGATAAATGGGTCATGTTTATGGGTTAATGCAACACATACCAAAATTCGTGTCAAAGACATGAACTTGAACACCGATCGATTGTTCATCGGTTGATACAGACTCGACCGTTTAACTCAAATCTTTTTGTGTCTTTCAACATATCCTTTCTCTTCTGCACCTCAGATCTTTAAAACTATATGTATTTTGAAAAAATAATTACAAACGCAGATCAAACCGTCAAATTTAAGTTTCAAAACTTGATGCCAATTTCTTTCTAAAGTTCAACTTAAAATACAAAAAACAAAAATGGGTCAACCTCCGAACCTCCCAGATCAACCTTATGCACCCGTTTAGCTAAGCGTGTTCATAGAAACTAACCCAAACTCATTTAAAATTAGTGTTAGTTTGTTTCATGTTTTCTGTGGTATCATAAATCAAAATTAGTGTATGCAATTAGGCCGGGTACGTAGTAAATAGATTTAAACGTGCACAAACCGCTTGAAACATAGAAGCCTTGTTGTCGAAGGATCCTGAACCAAAGAGAGATGTTACGACCCTTCCAGTTATCACCATAGACATCATATATATGTTGTAATGCATCCTCAATATCCTTTTCAAATAAGTAAGCTATGCCAAGGCGTTGAATAGTATCAACCAGTTTCAACAAAGCTGCATGTTGTGATGGATCATTCAAAGCTACAAGTAGTTCTTTCTTCACTTCTTCCTTTAAACCATTGATTATTTCTTCAACCCCAGCCTGATCTTCTTTCTACATTAACACATAAATCATCATATGGTTGCATCAAGTTCCAGATGGTGAGATGCACTAGAACGATCATGAATATGGAAATATATATATATATAGCAATTTCATATATATTAGTCCACCTTCAATAATCACATAATGTAGCCCTACTTGTTTTATTGGACTTGACATATATATAAGACGAGTAAATAACTACAACGCCTTTTCTTTTATTATTTTGATTATAGTTTATTCACTATGTATAACTAGGGTGTTCATGGTACGTCCAGTGTTTAGGTTAAATCATAACCATATCGTTAGTAACGGTTTATAATTTTCGTAAACCAAAACCAAACCGTTGAACTCTCAAACTGAACCAAGCCGAACCTTTAGTAACAGTTTGGTCTCATGGTTTGGGCAAGTCGGAATTTTATATAAAATGTCTAAAATAATTTCTGATATTCTTGTGTAAAGTTCTCAATAAATTATGAAATTTATCGAGCATCTACTATTTTTTTTCTCGTCACTTGTGTTTTAGTGTAAAGTTCCCAAGGCCCACTTCATTTTTGTGATTGTCACTATTTATTAACGCATATTTATATACACATATTAATAATATAAAATATTATATGTGTCTAATAATATATATATATATATATATATATATATATATAAAATAAAATACTTACGGGGTTGTTTTATATTTGTTCTAATATTTATTTATTTTTTGAATTTATATTTTTTTATTGTATGAAAGTTAATAATATACTTATGGTTTGATGATAAATTTTTTCACAAATAAATGAGATGTTATAACCCGGTTTAAAAGCTATATGGTTTTGATGAGACCTAAGACCCGTTTATTTTTTTTACTATAAAATTGGTTTTTTTAATTGTAAATAATATTTATGAAAGTTAATAATATACTTATGATTTGATGAGACCCAAGACCCGTTTATTTTTTTTACTATAAAATTGGTTTTTTAATTTAAATAATATATATATATATATATATATATATATATATATATATATATATATATATATCTTTTTTAAAGTAAATAAGATATTAATTTTTAGTATATCCTACCTTATAGGATTTTTACATCAATTATTTGGTGAAAATAATTTTTTATTTAATGAGATGTTATAACCCGTTTAAGGAATATCTGGGTTTGGTAATACCCATATCCATGAATTCGGGTCAAATGCATGAGAAGTCTCAATTTAAAAATCAAGCAAATCTGGTGACTCCAAAAAAAGGGGGAGCGACCACATCACGACACGTAAGATTTTCATGTTTTCGTTTATATATATTATATATTATATATATAAAATAAAATACTTGAAATATAAGTGACTAATTAGTCATATGGTCCGGTCTAGTTTTATATGGTTGGTTTTCGGTATAAACCGTAAACTAAACCGTTCGTTAAAGTTTGAAACTTTTCAAACCAACCGATCGAAAGCTAAAAAATAAAATCAATCGTGAAACCAAACCGATGACCAGTAGATGGTTTCACAGTTTCAAACTAACCATAAACGTCCCTATGCATGCATAACTATTATGTGGAAGAAATAATATATTTGTTTCTTCAAACATATATGTGCCTTGAGAATCCATAAGAATCGTTGCAGACCACTTATTTCCTTTCAAGCATCCTTTTCTTTACTTTTTAGACTGTGCACTAGATGAAGTCTTTATAGGGATGTTTTGTGTTATGTGGGGGTATTATAAGAGTGTTTTTGACAAAAATGAGTGTAATAGATAGAGCATAAACCACAAAAATGAGTGTAATAGATAGAGCATAAATCATACATTACCTCATTTTTATTATTTATAAAAAAACAAATAAAAACCCACCAATTATCTTTCATACTTTCCCCCTATCCGGCGCTGTGTGGGGAGCGACCCCTCCCCCTCCGTGGCATCCATAGCCCCCCGATAGGCGATGATTCCGGCGCTATGGGGCAGCTTGAGGGGTGGAAAGCCAGGTGGTTTTAGAGATATATGTACATTATTATTCTCATATACAGTTATATAATATATATAATTTCTGTTAATTGTACAGGGTAAGGATCTTAAACAAATTTTTGAAATTGAGAACTTTAAGAACCATTTTGAGTCATAAAAAAAACTCCTTAAAAATTATAAAACAAACATATTCAAAATTTTAAAAGGTAAAAAACCAAAAAAAAAAAATTGTTCATCCCGGTTTCATAAAAAAAACAAAAAAACCCTAATTATACACATGTGTATATTTTTTATTAAATCTCGATTTACATAATGTACACATATAGTTATCTTAATTGTACATATGTGTATAAATAAATAAGTTGTATAAAATTAAAAAATATGTATTACAGATATATGTAACCCATATTTTTTTTTAATTTTTAAATTTTTTTTATAAAACCGGGATGAAAAATAATTTTTTTTGTTTTCTTTACTTTTTTTATTTTCACGTTTTCTTTCTTTTATAATTTTATAATTTTTTTAAAAAGAATTATTTTGTGTTCTAAAATGGTTCTCACATTCTCAAAGTTCTCAAATTAAAAAAGGTTCTCATATGATTCTAATTATATATATGACTATATATGTCTTTCCTCTCCATTAAATAATTTGTTGTTTTGTATATATACATACATTATCATTTCTCTATCCAATCATATAATTTATTAATTTCGTTAATTTATACATACATACATACATATATATATATATATATATATATATATATATATATATACGTGTTCTTTTTTTCATATACATATGAAAAGATTTTAAAAGAAAAAGAAAAAGAAGAAGTCTGTTTTTTTATAAAAGAAAAGAAAATGTTTGAAGAGAAATGAGTGGTCTATAATGGTTTTCTTTTAAAAAAAATTTGAGTTGTGAGAACTCTAATGAACAATTTTGTTAGATTTTTTTTTTTGAAAAATGTATTTCATTTAGGCTAAATCTAAAAAAAAATAATTCAAATTGTTTTACATTAATCGAGAGGTGTAACAACTATTTACATTACACAACTAGCTACCATTCATGTTGTAATGTAAATGTTTGTTTATTACACATATTTTAAAAGCCTGTTAACATAAAAAAGTTGTAGATGTAACTTGATTATAATGCATATGAAATTTATTTATTTTTAAATATTATTAAGTAGAGTTTTTTCTAGTTTTTATAACTCAAATGAGTTATAAATAATCACACACACAAACACACATATATATCGTTTTTGAACTAATATTATGTTGAGAACTCGCGAACCATAAATTTTGTTTTTTTAGCGTAATACGTTAGATGGTTGCATAATTGTACCCCCTTATCTCATTAAGTCATCAACGAACTATACATTGAGTGTTTTATGTGGTTCTTGTATTTTCTCAATGTATTAATGTTGGCTCTAAAGAAAGACTAGACGGAACTTTTATCGCATGCGGTGGTGTTGACCATACTTGAGAGAAGGAGAGAGAAGAGGGTTGGGTGCGATTTTATTCATATTACACTAGGTTAGATATCCGTGTGATACGTCGGTTGGATAAATAATATTTTTATCTTCCGATTAATGAATATAAAAAAATATATTGTAAACTCAAAAAATTTACAAATTACAAAGAAAAGGGAAAAAATTATATTTGGTAGAATAAATGACAAAGATTTGTATTTTTATTTTAACCTTTAACATGTTAATGGCACATAAACATAATAATAATATGTAGACACTTTTGTTATTTGTTTTATATAATGTTTATAAAATATTTAATTAGTTGTTCATAATAATATGACGAGGTAGGATTAAATAGAAAAATGTTTTTTTGGGAATGATAGAAACCGATTAGAGGATGGTAAATGAAAATTAATAATTAAATAGAAAGGGTGTGGCTAAATGTAACCCCTGGTTGCTTGTCATACCCCCCCTGAAAAAGCAAATTTTTATATTACCCCTTTAAATTGTATAATTATCAAATTAGTACAAAAATAAGATTTCATATTATTTTTTTTACAAGTTGTGTTTTTTATGATTTCGAGTTTATGGTTTAGGGTTTAGGATTCGGGTTTAGGGTTTAGGTTTAGGGTTTAGGTTTTCGGGTTTAGGGTTTAGGGTTTAGGGTTTAGCGTTTCGGGTTTAGGGTTTCGGGTTTAGGGTTTATTTTGTAAAAGATAAAGAGGTAAAATAAGAATATTATAAATATATATACTATTAAAATTAAAAAAATATTATAAATATTTACAATATTAATACTAAAAAAATATATTAATAGTAATACTTGATAGTTTTTAATTTAATATATGTAGTGGAGATTATTAAGTGAAAAAAATGTTGTAGGGACTAATTTGTATATAAAAAATGTTAAGAGGTAATAGTAATTTATCTAATAAGTTAAGAGGGGATGTATATTTAGTAAAAATAGCGTAAGGGGGATATGTTTAACAACACCTAATAGAAAAGGGGCCTATGATTGTATGCCAAAATCTATTTATCTCAATTGCTATAATCATGCCAAGCATATATGTTACCAAAATTCATTCCACATACTTTATTCAATCTCATATACAAAATATTATTTACACAACAATTTATATAAACATATATTTAAAATCTCATGCTATATTTTCAATGCTACAAGTATTTTTAATAAGATCTATTTAGAAATCTATGTTAAAATAAATAAACAACACATGAGATATTCATAATCTTTTAACGTTATATTGTTATTTCATATTAGCATTTAACGTTATAACGTTATATTGTTATTTCATATTGTTATATTGTTATTTCATATTAGCATTTTTATATATTTTTATTCTAAATAAGCATGTTGTCGAACTTCTTAATATGTTGTTATAGCATTCAAAGTTGCTATTTGCAGCTTACTAAGTGTTTTTCATGTGTTGTCACACTTTGTGATGTTATTTTTTTAAACTGTGTTGTTATAATATAAATTATGTTGTTATAACATCATGTTGTTATTGTTATATTTGATAAACTGTGTTGTTATAGTATAAATCAGGTTGTTATATTGTATAAACTTTGTTGATATAGAATTGTGTGATATTTTATATAATGTGTTATTATTAGCTAATAAAGTAGGTTGAATGTTATAAGGTATATTTGTATTTTTTTAATTACTTTATTTATTTTTTAAAATTCAGCCATAATTGATTCATTATAAAACTAAGGGAAAATTATCAAAATGATCATTTTTAGGAGAGAGATTCCCAAAATAATCCACCAAAATTGAAAATTCCCAAAATGATCTATCCAAATCCGTATTTCACGTGACATTGGGAATTTACCCGTGAGATTTCAACAACCAATCAAAATCTGACACCTTTCAATGCTCCCACCTACCACGTTATATTTCAAATCAAATCCGTCTTACGCGTTGTATTTCACATGAAAACTAATCTGACACATTATATTTCATAATCTGACAAAAAGCTCATATTGTGATATGACGTCACATGACGCAAAACGTCTTCATAAAAGCTCAATCCAATACACATGATATGATAGGCGCGACTATTTATTTTGATACATAGGTGATTTTTCATTAAATTATAAATGTGATAAGCTGTAATGATTATAGAATTAATAAAGTTCGTTCATACCTCATCATGGATGATAAATTTTTCTCCCCAAAGGCTTGGATGAAAATTCGCGATGGGGCGGATAAGCTTCTCTTGTGTTGTTGCCATATATGCCTATAAAGAAAGAAGTGGTTTATATGAAGAACAGTTTTAAGTGATATTTATAGAGGGGACGAGATGTGCGGCTCATGTTTTGTATGCTTAAATGTTTGGGTACGCCATGTGTAATGGGTAGGGATGAGCAGATGTACATGGTACAAAATCGGTATCAACGGGTACCGAATTGCTACCAAAATGGCTATCATCGGTATCGGTTTGATACTAAGTATTTGAGGTTTTGGGAGCGATACGGTATCAATATTTACATAATTT
The DNA here is from genome assembly GCF_021521415.1 of Bidens hawaiensis. Classification (NCBI taxonomy): domain Eukaryota; kingdom Viridiplantae; phylum Streptophyta; class Magnoliopsida; order Asterales; family Asteraceae; genus Bidens; species Bidens hawaiensis. Next base: position 52,520 of record NW_027493124.1, on the reverse strand, counting down.
TTGCCTACAGTACCAATACTGTACTGGTACTGAACCAAGTATTTTAGTACCGATATCAAATTTTTGTGGGTTGGTATTAAGCTCATCCCTAGTAATAGGGCTTGACCATCAAGTAACAATCCAAAGCGGCACTTGGTCACACCACCATCAAACCATTCCACCATAACACATGCCAAGTGACTAAGGGATGAGAAAAGATAGGTGACCGTTGTCACATAACTATTGAATTAGTTGAAATGACCGTACAAACTAAATTGGAAGTGTTGTTAAAAGTAAATTATAGTTGTAAGCTCATTGGAAGTGTTTTTCCACTAAAAAAAAGTTAGGATAGACAACATTTTGTTTCACTTGTCATACCCCACCTCCTATAAAATTAAATCAAAATTTGTCATATTCATCAACGATATTTTTATAGGAAAAAAAGGTTAAAACAACTTAATTTAAAAAAAAAACAAGAATAATGTTTTAACTAAATGAAAAAACATTTTTAAATTAAAAATTTATAACAAAACTTAAAAAATGCTTTCTCTAAGAAAGTTAAAATTGGTTCAGTAACTTTTCTCATACCTATTATTTTCTTTACCTATTTAAACATTTAAAAACTCTACTCAACAAAACACCTTCTTCATGCTATACAAATTATTTATAAAAAAAACCTCTAATTCGTGGATCCAGACAACCTGTATCCATTTTATTTCTAGGAATGAATCACTTATTTTATTTAATTATAAATTCGTTATTAATTAGACTTTTTGAAACTTATATATATATATATATATATATATATATATATATACGAAACCTTTAAAAGCTCTCTGGTTGCTTTCTACATCTTCTTAAGTCATCAATTGCTTTATTTGTAAATGGAGGTTTCTCATGCATTTGACCGAATTTACGGGTACGGGTCTCACCAAACCCAGATACCATTAAACGAGTTATAACATCTCATTAAATTATAAATTAATCTCACTAAATATTTGATTTGAAAATTCTATAAAACAAGAATATACTAAAAATTAATATATGATTTTTTTAAAGATATTATTTAAAATTTATTCTAAAAAAACTAAGCGTATCTTGGGTCTCACCAAACCCAAATAACTTCAAACGAGTTATAACATCTCATTTATTTGTGAAATCCTTCATCCTCAAACCCTAAGTATATTATTAATTCCTTAAAATAAATAAAATAAAAATAAAACAATATATATAAATGTTAATAAACGAAAAATGAAAACAACCCTGAAGAAACACACTATTGAGCTTCATTCGTTGTTGATCAATTCAGAGTGATTAATCCATCGGACCTAGTTATACTAGATATGTGTATGTATAGAATAGATTATAGAACGAAGTGTGTGAGTGAACGATTTGACAGCATAACAACTTGGGAGAAATACGTTAAACACACTTCTTAAATTAAATAGGCTAAATAGCAAATATATAGAAGACGAATGTCATTCGTTACACATGCCGCAACGAATTGCCTTCATTCGTCTTCATTCCAATAAGTAACATAAAGGTATAGCGAATGACTCATTCGCTATACCCCATTCGTCAACATTCCATGACAAATGTGTACGTATCAATAACGATTAGGGTCCATTCGTTAAGCATCCTTAACGAATGGACACGTATAACAACTTAACTCTCATTCGTTAAACATGCTTAACGGATGAGCATAAATAACTTAAAGAATAGTATAGTAATTACCAAAATACCCTTTCATCATCATCATCATCATAATAATTACAAACGATTACAAAGACTCGAGACGACCAAAACCGTGCACTAACAAACACCCCCTCGTTTCGTGCTCTTTGTATTTAAATTACTTGAACTTCTTTGACTTCCAGTCATCACAACTATGAACCCCAAACGCGTGACAAACTCGAACAACGCGTTGAAATTGCATAGTCCGATCATAATCTTCACGTTTTGCAAAAAGGATCTTGTTCTTGAATAGCACCTCATTGTCTGTCTGGGATAAATTAACAAGCCACATAGGGTCTATGACTCGTAAAGTTAGTCTTCAGCCCTTTACCCAAAACAATGACCGTCTAGCCCGTACAGTTGTCATAGTACCATCGATTGAATGACAGGTGAAGATCTTGCGGAAATGCCTTCACCGGCACTCGCTTCATTGTCTTTGGCGGCTTAGTCTTCAACACGAGCTTTCTCCAACCAGTGCGAGGATCAATTTCATCAATGTACTTCCTGGTTGGCACCTGCGTTTTAAAAATTTAAGCCGGTGGTTTAATTCAAAGAGCAGATGTTGGTGGAACCATCCTACTAATTGATTTCCACCACGGTTGATGAATGACCGATTGGCGAGTGTCCGCACATCCCACCTCGATAGTGAGAGAACATCAGTAATGTATTGAAAGTACTGAACGCCGTTCTCCCACTTAATAATATATACCTGCAACTCCGAATCATATAACCAAGAGACGATGTCACCTTTGACGGTTTGCACAACCTTGAACGTAGTCTTTTGATTTACTTTGGCACGTGCACTGACATCCAGCTTGTGCTCTTGATCAACATACCTATAAGCTTCAATGATCTTCGAAGTTAGAGAGTTGTTGTGATCCCCAAACCATTCCTCAGCATCAGGATCCAACAAAATCGACCCATTTGCGGATACTTTACCCTTCTTCTTAGTCGTCTTCTCAAGATGATCTTCGACAGCGTTGACATGTTATTTAGTATATAAAGGAACACCCTGATCAACATTTGAACGTGTATAAAGATCAGGGTACTCCTTTGCCGTCACATATTCAATCTCAATCTCCTCGTCCTCATAAATAAACGACGTATTCCCATTTGGAATACTCGTATTAAACTGGACTTCCTCGTCATTAATTACCTCAACATCTTCCTCAGCCTCTAACGCATCCATTTCCTCATCATTCAACCCCAACAACAAGGAAATTTGATCACGAGACAGGGCATGATCAACGAACTCACTGTAACAATTCCGGCAAATTCAGGTATACCCTAGCCGGTATATACTATTTATGTGTTATTTAATATGGAATATATGAATTATAATGAATTTATACGAGTATGAATGATTCACAGTACGAATTATACTCGATCATACGGTTAATCGTATTGGAATTACGATTAACCGATGAACGGTTATTGAAACCCGAACGAATCGGGGATTACGTTATAGACGAAATATATGATGTTTAGTAATTTTTACGAAGCATTAAAGCTTCGGGATAAGTGAATTATAGCACGGAAAAAGAATTTCGATTTAATGGTACGTCGGTACGTTAAACGAAACCTTTAATACCAAACCAAGCAAGCGATGATCAATCAAGCCGAAAAAGATGTGCAGTTATTAATAATATGATGTTTTAAGTTAATAAATATCACGGTTGAAGTTTTTAAAGTTTTTTTAAATCGGTTTTATATAAATTTTATTTTTAAGCCGAAAAACGACCGTTTTAGCCTCGTTTTAAGCCGAATTACACGTTTAACCGAAAAACGAACTGAACCAGATTATCCACAACATTATCCGGATTACACAATCCGAATGTGTGGCCAAGAATGAAGGAGTGGGCCCCACCCCACTCCTTATGTAGACCGATCGACCAAGAGGATGCCCCCTTAGCCTTTCATTTTCTTTTTTCTACAAACAACAAACTCTTGATCCTTCACTCTCTTCAATCTTCATCCAAGAACCTTTGATTTATACCAAGAAACCGAGGTAAAGATCGGATTATAGTCGTGTTCATCTTCTTTTCTCGAGTCATTTACAAGAAAATGAGGTTTCAAATGAAAAATGGCTGAAAACCCGAGATGAAACCGATTCTTGCATGATCAAGTGATGAATACAAGTTATACAAGGGATCTTGGTCCAAGGAAGGAGTTAAAAGAGTCAAAAACGAATTTTTACGGTTAAAATCTTTGTTTTGATGTCTTAACCGAAACCATGAAAGAAATGGCTTGATTGTGGGTGTAACTTGCTTGGTGTGGTGTTATTGTGCTTGTAGGTGTTATATCTAGTTGCTAGCAAAGGCTAGAAAGCAAGATCTTGGCGATTTAAAGCTAGAAACACAAGGTAATTCGGTTTTTCGTATGATTTATATGATTTGGACAGATTGTGATAGACTTAGAGTTGGGTCATGAAATTTCACAGAGATGATCTAAACATGAAAATATGAGATCTGTGAAAATTTGGTAATTTTTGGACAAAGGATGAATATTTGGTGAATTTAATGCTCGGTTTTGGCTAAAAATGATGAAAAATAGTTAAACATCATGAAAAATTCTGGAAAATTCCAGATAAGCTTTTTATAACATATAAAAGTCACACACAAAATTTCAGGTCCATTGGAGAAGTCTAAGTAGGCTTTTCGGTAAAACGAGTTCTAGGGTTTTTCTAGCTCGGTTTTAGTGAAAATGGCATGTAAAATGAGATTTTGGTTCTGGAAACATTACAGGGGACTTTGGGGATGGCAGGGGCCATCCAGGAAAAATTTGGGATTTTTCTAAGGTCGTTTGATATTTTCGACATATTTAGTGTTTAAATGACGTTTAAAAATAGATAAATATATGTTAAATATAAAAATTAATTCTGGAAATAATTTTATAAAATTCCTTACTGTCAAAAAGTGATTTGTGCAAAATTTCAAGATCCGAGACTAAACGGATAATTATTTGTGCTAAAAAGAACATAAAAACAAACTTTTAAAGCTTAAAACGCGTAAACCGGTAAAGTTCGCCTAAGCGAGCTGACTGATATATAAAAACCCTAAAAATGGACTATTTTCATGAAACTAAGCTAATCAAGTAAAAATAAATCATCCGAAAATAATTCGGATGATTTGGGTAATTTTACCCGATTTAGCAGTTTCCGTGAATTAACGACGGAAACGGGTCCCGCGGCCAAACGAGGCGTCTAAACTGAGCTCTAAATTCACGGCTTTAACTAAAATATTAGTCAAACACTATTTTCGGGTCGTGTGTGACCAAACTCATTTTTGAAACATAAAAACGGATAACCGTGCTAGGCACGCAAAACGAGGAAAACAAAATAATAATAATTTTGACGGTCAAACTCTAACGATATCACAATCTAAGTCCTGAGAAGTGTTCCGGGGTTAACATTGTCCCCGGATCGTGTACGGTACTGGGTTAACAGTGTCCCCAGACGTACCGGTTAACACGAATTTAAGTTATATTAATAGAAATTGTATAGTAACGAATTAGGGATCGTATTACAGATCCGGACCGGTAGCCGTGCACAGTGTTACATATTTGCTCACGAAAAGGTGAGTTTCACGAGCCCCTTTTTACTGAAATGTTTTAAATATTTTCCCGGGGCGGAAAGCATGTTTCTATCAAAATGTTTAAGTACATGCTGATCGCATGGAAATGAATGTATTTATATAATGTTTATTGTACGGGAATCGTACGGTAATGTATTAAGATAGAAATTGTCGAGTTGCTAACATTGTAAGGCCTGAAACAGTGTTCTGGGTTAACAGTGTCCCCAGAGGTTATTAAATGTATTTCTGGGTTAACAGTGTCCCCAGAGGTTATTAAATGTGTTTCTGGGTTAACAGTGTCCCCAGAGGTTATTAGATATGTTTCTGGGTTAACAGTATCCCCAGAGGTTATTAGATATGTTTCTGGGTTAACAGAGGTTTCAGTTGTGGGCTCGGCATAATTTCATCGCTAATATATGATTATTATAATGAATTGTCATGGTTTATTTAAATTAGTGAAACTCACCAACTATTCGTAGTTGACCCGTTTTCTTTACATGCTTTCTAGGTACACTCAAATTGGAATGAGTGATACGTGCTTGATGATGTGTGCTATTTTGTGGAAGCTTAAGGATCTATATTTTGTATTAAATATGTTAATGTACTATCGGTAAAACTTATGTGATAACGCCTAGACGGTAACGAAACTCGGAACAATGTAATACGTTTAAATTAATGTAGTGGTGTTTTCTTTATAAACAATGCTGTTGATATCAAACGTGTCTGTTGCATCCCGTTTACGTTTCCGCTGCGGTTTCGGGGTGTTATAGAACTTGGTATCAGAGCCATTGGTTATAAAGAATTAGGATGTCTTTAAAAGATACCTAAAATATAACCAGTAGCTCAAGTGTTATAGGATCTGAATATCAACTAATAATTTATTGTGACGAGATCTGGATGAACTTGGATGGATGTTGGTGCATAAATGTCAGTAGTTCATATGTCTAATGTCTGTAATTGAGTCTGTAATATTGTTTATGTATTTGTTTGTTTAAAGCGAAGTTGTTGACAAGTTCGCTTAGGCGAACTTGTTAACCAAGCGAAGTTGTTGACAAGTTCGCCTAGGCGAACTTGTTGAATAAGCGAAGTTATGGACAACTTCGCCTAAGGCGAAGTTGTCGTGTATTTATATAGGTTACGGATTATGGTTTTGTAAGTGGTTAATTTACGTGTAATTCAGTGAGTCAAGTGACGTGAGGTCGAGAGTCTGTAAGTTTCACGTGTTGAGTTATTAATATAACGTGAGTTTGTTCGTATCGTATTCGTGTGTTCGTGTGTTTGTGTTCTACGTCCGTAACGATCTACACAGGGATTCCGCACCTGTGTATATCGGGATATCTCGTGTGATCCGTCCAGGGAACCTACAATTGGTATCAGAGCATTTGCTCGATTGTGTGGTTCGGGATATTCACGCGGGTGTAGAATTAGTCCCATTTCGACTATTCACGGGACGAGTTTTTGGTGTTTTTGCTCATTCTAGCCTCCTACCAGTGTGTTTAAGCCTTTAAACCGTCAAAAACTTCGTTAAAATCCGATTTTCAGATCTGCAGAAAGTTTGAGTTCGTCAGGCGAAGTTGCTGTTCATCAGGCGAAGTTGCCGTCAGGATACGTAGGGTTTCGGCGAAGATATAAGGAGAAGCGAAGTTATTTACAACTTCGCCTACCTCCTCAACTTCGCCTAACTCAGCGAAGTTCTCATCAAGTTCGCCTACTTTCTAAGTTCGCTTACCCTAAGCGATGTTATTCTCAACTTCGCCCAGTCACGCGAATTTAAGAAAGATCCAGCGAAGTTATTACTTAAGCGAAGTTATCCTTAACTTCGCCTACAGTACTGTTCAGAGGAAATTTTTTTTAACTTCGCCTACTCAGAATTTTTCGGGTTTCTTAGTCTTCAAGAAGGATGTCGTCGATCAACATTTCGGAGCTTGTAAAGATGGAAGTTGAAGCGGGGTCAGCTACAAAGGCCCCAAGGTTGCTGAAGGGAACCGATTTTGTCGCGTGGAAGGATCGGTTCATACAATACGTTAAGTACCAGGATGCAAAAATGTGGGTATGCATCCAAGATGGATATATTCCACCAGTCATGGAGTATGAGGGTCGAAACCAAATCAAGAAATACAGTAAAATGGAAGAGGAGGAGAAAAAGATGTATGAAGCCGAAAGCAAGGCTCATGCTGCAATCACAATGGCTCTTCCACAGGAGATCCTCCATACGTTCAGAAAGTATACATCAGCTAGAGAGCTTTGGGAAGCTCTTGAGAACATATTTGAGGGGAATGTAGGTATTCGGGCTTCAAAGATAAAGTTGCTCAAAACTCAATTCTCAGTCTTTAAGTACTTAAAGAACGAATCTCTTGATGATATTATCACTCGATATTATCATCTAATGACTGAATTGAGTAACTACTCCATTTCCTACCGAGAAGAAGAGATTGTGGAAAAGCTTCTCGATGCCCTCCCACCAAAATGGGAGATGTATACTGTACTGATGAGGGAAGACAAGGACTTTCCTACTTATGATCTTGAATCCACTGTCAACAAGCTCAGAACTTTTGAGCTTAATATGGTAAGAAAAGAAACATCTATGGATCAGGTTCAAGATCCTGGCATGTATGGTGCTAAAGTAAACTCCAATTCAAGTTCAAAGACTGATTCTGCCGTCTACTACTCGAAGGGCGAGTCGGGTGCCAATTCTTCACAGGAGGGGCATGTGTCAGTAAACTCAAATGGGGATGTTTGCTTTGTTGCGGGTGGATCAAGTGGTACTCAACAGACAGCAAGCAAGAGTAGTGGATCTTCAAGTTCCTCAAGCAATAATTACTCTAAGATGCCAATGAGCGTCAAATCTGCTGAAGAGCAGTTTGGCCTCTATGCTTCGTTTATTGCTTCATATGAAAACTATATTCAAGGAAAGGTTGTTGATCCAGCGATGCTGGATGAAGACTATGACCAGATCGATGCTGATGATCTGGAGGAAATGGATTTACAATGGCAGATGGCCATGATAGTGAGGAGAGTGAAGAAGTTTATGAGAAAGACGGGGAGAAAGTTTGTTGGTGGCAGGCGAGGGTTCGACAAGTCTAAGGTGAGGTGCTATAACTGTCAACAAAACGGGCACTTTGCCAAAGAGTGCAGAAACGAGCGAGTTGAACGTGGTCATGGCCGGTCTGCACAGCACACTGGGAATAGTAAGGAAATCAATGCCATGATGTCCAGAGAAGCAGGTGAATACAACTGGAACCTGCATTCGAATGAAACTAGTGAACAGGCAAATATGGCTAAGGTTGAGAATGAAGAATGTGAGAAGATTACCGGAGAAGAGAAAGCTACTGGTAAGGAAAAAGCTTTCATGGCAGATAACAAGGATCAACTCTCCGAGGTAAGTTCTAAACCTATTTGTACTAAATGTGAGAATTTGTCTGAGCAACTTGCTACCATAACTGATCAGTATGTTCGTTTAGATGCTGAATTTAAAACTCTTAAAGAAGATCATCACTTTATGAAAGCAAGAGAAAACAGTTACAAAGTTAAAATAAAAGCGTGTGAAAAAGATGTTAAAAGCTTAAAAACAAAACTTGCTGAAAAAATTGAAGTAATTGATCTAAGTTATGAGGTTTTAGAAGAAAAGACTAAACTGATTGCTGAACGAGAAAAGCAGATTGCTGACCACCAGGTGAAAGTGGTGGAACTGAACCGAAAACTTGAGCAGTTCCGAAATTCCTCAGCTATTCTTGATCACCTTGTTAGTGGTCAAGATTCCTCTGCGAAGAGGGGAGGAATTGGTTATCACGAGGTTCCACCACCTTATAACCACAATTACACTTTTAACCCTAGTGTTCAGAAATCTGTTGATTTTGAAGTTCCTCAGACAGTTCCAATCAAGGTTACGAGTAAAGAACCAAGTGTTAGTAGTGGCGAAACGAGTTCGCCTGTTTCAAGTGAGAAAATTTCTGTTACGAGTCCAGTCTCATCAGATTCGGATAAGTTGTCCGAATCGGGTAAGACAAAAGAGAAGGTAGTGTTACCCACTGGTGGAGAAAAAGGTAAAACTTATGAAAAGAGTACTCCACTCAACCCGTACGTCCCACCTTATGTGAGACGAACGGCCGGTAACACAGCCTCGACAACCAAAACAACCTTTGAAAAGAAAAAGGAGCATAGGTGTTGTTTTAGGTGTAATAAGTTAGGACATCTTGTTGCAGATTGCCCTCTGACGCCGAAATTCAGAGGTGTGAGGCCTATTAAAACTGAGCATAAGCCAAATGGTAATTTTAATACTGCTAAAAATGAAAACCCTTCAAAGTTCCGAAATGTAACTAATTCAGGTTTTCACAGAAACAAACCTCAGTTTAACAATGCTAATAACCAAACCACAAGATATAATACTTTCAATATACATAGGTTTGGAAGGCCTCACACTCAATTTCCAAGGAGATTTACTAATAGGACTGACAGGAATTATCCAGATGCTAACTTTGGAAAGCATAAGTACGGGATATATAGATCCAAGACCAATTGGTCTTGGGTCCCTAGATTCTAATCCTTTGCTTTATTGTGCAGGAACAGTTGAACAGGGCTGCCCACAGTCTTTGGATTGTAGATAGCGGCTGTTCCCGGCACATGACGGGTAACAAATACTTGTTGCACGACTTAAAACCTATTCAAGGAGCGAGAGTTAGCTTTGCCGGTGAAAGTGGAGGCAGAATTACTGGAAAAGGAACGGTGTCCAATGGAAAAATGACTCTTGAGAATGTGAACTTTGTAGAAGAATTGAAGCACAATCTGCTGAGTGTGTCGCAGATTTGTGATAAGGAGTACACTGTTCATTTCACGAAGAATGAGGCGATCGTGTTGAAGCCTGGTTTTCAGATACCAGACGAGTGGATAGTGATGAAAGCTCCACGTGATACAAATACTTATGTGATGGATATGAGGTCTACTGAAATGGCCACGGAAGAATCATGTTTAATGACGAAAGCAAGCGAATCGGAATCCGAATTGTGGCACAAGAGGATGGGGCACATTCATCTTCGAAAGATGAACCACATTGTCAGGAATGGACTTGTGATGGGCGTTCCCTTGAAAAGTTTTAACTTTGAAGACAAATGTATAGCATGCAAGAAGGGAAAGTAACACAAGAAATCCCATCTCACCAAGAAGGTCAACTCTATTGCCAGTACTCTAGAACTGCTTCACATGGATCTCTTCGGTCCCGTGAATGCAAAAAGTCTAGGAGGTACTTCTTACTGCTTGGTGATCACTGATGACTACTCGCGATATTCGTGGGTATATTTTCTGAAATCGAAAGATGAGACGGCTCAAATGGTGAAGAATTTGATTACCAAAGTTGAGAACGTCATGGGTAAAACAGTTAAGTTCATCAGGAGTGACAATGGAACGGAGTTCAAGAATTTTGAAATGGAGATCTTCTGTCTTCAGAAAGGAATTGAACACCAACACAGCGCTCCGTATACTCCGCAACAGAATGGAGTGGCTGAAAGGAAGAACCGAACTTTAATTGAAGGAGCCAGAACTATGCTGGCAGATTCGAAGCTTCCTGTGATGTGCTGGGCTGAAGCAGTTGCTACAGCCTGCTATGTTCTGAATAGAGTGTTAACTGTTAAGAGACTTGGTAAAACGTGTTACGAGCTTATGCATGGAAGGAAGCCCAACTTGAGTGGTCTTGAACCATTCGGGTCCCCTTGTTCGATCTTGAAGACAAATTCTAAATTTGGCGAAGTAGCCGATGAAGGAATCTTAGTCGGTTATGTTGTTGGTACTCCCAACAGACGTGTCTTCAATACTTCGACCTGCAAGGTGGAGGTGGTGTGTAACACCGACATCACAAGTTACCAACCGCCAAAACCTAGCAATGGACCTGCTGAGCTTTTCGACTATGTTAAGCTTTTTAAGTCGTTTAACATACCGGATTTGGAAATTTCTGAAGAAGAAGAAAGAGCTGCGACGAAGATGATACTTGATGAGGAAGAAAATCTATTGCAAAGATAGCTGATTGATAAATGTCAACCTTCCTCATCAAACACTATCGGTACCCCTGCTGCCTTTGCTGAAGAAGAATTTATCAATCCTTTTCACTCTCAGCATGAAACAACCATTGATGAGATCTCTTCTAATTTGGAAGATAATTTGCATGTCGGTTCTGTTCCGACCACGAGAATTCATAAAGATCACCCTTTGGATAATGTGATTGGTGATGTGTCCTCAGGTGTACAAACGAGAAGTAGCTTGAATGAACACACCTGTGTTTATACAAGCATTAAGGAGACAGGAATAATCAATGAATGCCTGTATACCTGCTTTATAAGCCAGATTGAACCGAAGAATTATCAAATGGCTTTAAAGGACAGCTCGTGGGTCGAAGCCATGCAAGAAGAGTTGGCTCAATTCGAGAAGATGGAAGTTTGGACTTTGGTTGAAAAACCAAAGAATGTGCATGCGATAGGCACAAAATGGGTGTTTAAGTGCAAGAGAGATGATAAGGGGATTATTATAAGAAACAAGGCGAGGCTAGTCGTTAAAGGTTTTAATCAACAAGAGGGGATTGATTATAACGAAGTGTTCGCTCCTGTAGCCAGGTTGGAAGCCATAAGATTGTTTTTGGCGTTTGCTGCTTATGAAAAGATGAAGGTATTTCAGCTAGATGTAAAGAGTGCGTTTTTGAATGGGAAAGTTGATGAGGTTGTGTATGTTGAGCAACCTCCGGGTTTTCCTGACCCAGACTTTCCAGATCACGTGTACAGGTTGAGCAAGGCGTTGTATGGATTACATCAGGCACCTCGTGCCTGGTATTCAACTTTATCGGATTACTTGCTCGAGAATGGTTTTGAAAGAGGGAAAATTGATAGCACGTTGTTCTTCAAAAGAGATGGAAGCGACTTCCTGCTGGTACAAGTCTATGTGGATGACATTATATTTGCTGCGTCAAAAGTCTCCATGTGTCAGGAGTTTGAAGCCGTCATGAAGAAAAGGTTTGAAATGAGTGCTATGGGTGAACTAACTTTCTTTCTAGGATTGCAGGTTGATCAGAAGAAGGACGGGATGTTCATTCATCAGACGAAGTATGTTCATGATGTGCTCAAGCGCTTCAAGATGGAGGACAGTTCTCCATATGATACTCCAATCTGCGTCAATCACAAATTGGGTGCTGAAGTAGACGGTGATGCAGATGTGGACCCAACTCAATATCGGGCAATAATAGGTTCTTTAATGTACTTAATTGCATCTAGGCCTGATATAATGTTTGCTGTTTGTCTTTGTGCACGTTTTCAGGCAAATCCAAAAGAATCTCATTTGAAAGGTGCAAAGAGGATACTGCGGTATCTCAAGGGCAAGCCGAAGCTGGGGTTGTGGTACCCGAGAGGAGGAGACTTGGAACTGGTCGCTTACACAGATTCTGATTATGGAGGGTGCAATCAGAGTCGGAAGTCAACAACAGGAGGATGTCAGTTTCTTGGTGGCAGATTGGTGTCGTGGCAATGCAAGAAGCAGACTTCAGTCGCAATTTCAACCTATGAGGCAGAATACATGGCAGCATCCAACTGCTGCTCTCAGGTTCTTTGGATTCAACAACAGTTGCGCGACTATGGTCTGAATTTCCTACTTACTCCTATTTGCATTGATAACACAGCTGCTATCTCAGTAACTAACAATCCCGTGAAACATAGTAAAACTAAACACATTGACATACGTCATCATTTCATACGGGATTGTGCTGAGAAGAAACTGATAATGCTTGAAAAGGTGGATACGCTTGATAATTTCGCTGATTTATATACTAAAGCGTTTGACAAATCCAGATTTCAAAACCTTATTGAACTGAATGGGATGATCAATCCCGAGTAACCATGCTTTTCTTGTGATATTTAAAAAAAAAAAAAAAAAAAAACGTCACTAATCGCTTAAAAATATGTCGGTTACATCAGTTTGAAGGACTTGTCTTCGGATATGTTTTGGTCCTCATTTTCTACTTGTAGATTTTGAGGATAGCCATTAACCAGATTACTGATAGTGACCGGGGCGGTTTATGATGAGTATTTCATTCTTTCGCTTAAAATTAGTCGATCATACTTAGTTAGAAGGACACATACTAGTATGTGGTCGGTCCAGCTGATCCATTGGATCTTCGGGATAGCCGTTTACCTGAAGACTTTGTTTTGGTCGGGGCGATTAATGTTAAAATTTTGAAAGAAAGGGGGAAATGAAATTATTTTTCAAGTCTGTTACTTCGTAAGAAGTTCGTTAGCTATGTTTAACAGAAAATTGATCCAACCTTGGAAAATGATAGATATACTAATTCTGTGTGCTTAACTAGTGAAGTTATTAGGCTTAAAAGGCTTTAGGACAGTCATTGTATGTCATGGTAACTTTTTATGGTGCGTAAAAGTAGACGTGATACAAACTAAATCTACTTGATTTTACGTGGAAACTCCTTAAGAGTTTTGCATGTCTTCATATATATCTTTCCGAATGATAGGCAGAAAAGCGATTACCCAGTCATACACGAGCCCATGTGTGTTCTGATTCCCGTGAAGATAGCGTCTCAAGATACTGCAGTGATCCAGATTCGGGACTTGCAGTTAATTTCTACCTTGAAGTCTATGTTTATTAAAAAAAAAAAAAAAAAAAAAAATTTTTGGAGTTATTGAAACATATTAGAGATGACAAAATCAAGACTTCACAATCATTGAGTAAGAGAGAAGAACGGGAAGCAGATCAAGAATACTTACAACTTAATCAGACACTATGGGTTGAAGTCAATTCGAGGTGACTTGGGGAAAGCCAAATACGCTTTGAGGAGAGATAGGAGGCATCAATATTTCTGAGTTGTTGCCCACTTAAATTTTGAGGCATAATTGAACCTAACTCGTATCACAGTAACGATGAAAACCATCTTAAGTATATTACCAGCTTACAACCTGTTTCCTTATGTCATAATACAGCTAAACACAGATCTATGTGACAGTCACATACTTAGTATGATTCCTGTTCGGATCTTTTCTAAAACGTGGTAGTCCCTAACTAGACTGAAATTTGATCCCTTATACTTTAAACTTTAAAGTTTTTGTACTTAGATAGTTTTATGATTTTTTAACTGGTTACTTAGAATTGATCATGTCATTTATTTCTTAAAGGGAAGTTTTAAAGAGTTAATTGAAAAATGTTCAAATTATAAGGTTTGATTTGGTAAATATAGGCGATGTTGTTAAACAGGCGAAGTTGTGAATAACTTCGCCTAGGCGAAGTTATCCGTAACTTCGCCTGTATAACCCAGACCCTATATAAGGATGTTCAATCGTCAAACTATTCATCACTTTTCAAAAAAAACAGCGAACTTATCCGGCGAACTTACTTGATTATCCGGCGAACTTATCTTTATTCAGTTTACTTGTTCTTATTTCCCAGTTTCCGTTACGTTTCAAGATTCGTGATGCCATTACATCGTATATTCATTGTTCTTCAATGATAATCAATGGTCGTTTCGACCCGATTATGAACCTCGAACCGTCGGACCTTCAAATCGGTCTTTCAAAACTTGCTGTTACGTGTTAATAACCATACTGATCGTCAACATGTCCTTAAAAAGCTTGGTTTAAGGGTCCTTAATCGTCTAAACTAGCCGAAACATCAGATTTTCGATGTTTTCATTAACCTTACTGTCGCCGTTTCAGATTCAGGCGAAGTTAGGGTTTAGGCGAAGTTATCCGTAACTTCGCCTGAAGCTTAAGTTCGCCTGAGGCGATGTTATCCGTAACTTCGCCTGAGACTTAAATTCGCCTGAGGCGATGTTGTGATGAGGCGAAGTTAACATGAACTTCGCCTAGATCATTTTTACTTAATATTAATTAGACGAACTTAAAGCTGAAGCGAAGTTGTTCCCAACTTCGCCTCAACTTTAACTTCGCCTATACAGAGTTTATCACAACTTCGCTCATGGTAACCAGCGAACTTGTGTTATTCATTAACGTTTATCTAACTTGGTTAGTTTGTTGCAGATATGGCTGCGGTAGCTGGTGCTGGAGGTGCAGGAGGAGACGATGGTGATAACCAACGTCAATTTTTCCCGGGTCACAATATATACATCACCCTTGACCCGGAAGCGAGCGGAGTTGAGGATTACCGCGAGATTATTACTTTCCTCATACGCTCGAGGATTTTTCATGCCATCACAAACACTCTGCCGATATCCTTACCAAATATCGAAGACTTTTGGCAGATGGTCGAATACGACTGTCGTGTTGAGCCCCCGGTCATGCGAGCGACTGTGAACAATCAACAAGTTCAGTTCAATTCTGAACAGATTCGGGTGGCATTACGGTTTGGAGAAGAGACGAGGGACGACCCAACTGAGTTTGTGGCTCCGTTTCGTGATGGAGCGTTTCTCCGAATGGGCTATTCTGGTCCATTAGGCGATACACAGAGACGGAAGGGTTTTCTGCTTGATCAGTGGCGCTTCCTTATGCACGTCATGATAGTTTGCATGTTAGGAAGGAAGGCGGGCACTGACGGTATGGGTGTGACCATGCAGTCCGCAATGACTGCACTGACTTACAATAAACGCTATAGTTTTAGTCAGATGGTCTTTTACGAGATTGACAGACAGAGAAGGGCGATGGCTCGGGAGCGGTTCATTATGTACCCACGTTTCATCCCGATGATATTGAACCATGTGGCTCCGAATCTACCTCAGAGACGACCTATAAGATACATGGAATCTGTGAGCAAACGTATCTTTGCTCAATGCCGCACTTCGAGTGCGAGTAGCAACCCTGAACGTCGTCCAAGGCATACTCCACTGTTTGGGTTTTTAATCAACCCAGAGTATGTTCCTGCTGGTGGGGACGAGTTCAGAGATCCTCAACCGCGACAGGCAAGAGCAACTCAAGCTGCACCTGCTGTGCCTGTTGTGTCGGCTGCAGAGGATATAGATCTTGATGCTGTCTTTGGAGGTCAAGGTTATTTCGATATGGATCAAGTTGTTACACATGAAGAGGTGCAGGTCACTGCTGCACAGGGTTCTGGTGTGAGTGTTACTAGAGCAGCTACGTCGATGGCTGACTCAGATTTGGATGAGATCATGGATGAGGGGAGACGGTTGATGGTGTCTCGAGAGAGAACTTTTGGGAAGAGAAAGAGAACGGAGGATGATGATGAGTCAGAAGAGGAAGAAGATATACATAAGCTGATAAGACGATCAAGACGGGAAAGGACAGGTGCTGGCATGGGAGCTGGAGAGACTTCAAGGATGGTACGTTTCGCTCCGGCTGCACTGTCTGGTATGTCTATCGTTCCTACTTCTGTACATGTTTCAAGTACAAGCGCTGCGGATGTTCCCGTGGTGGCTACATCATCTGCTGGCATTCCATCTACCACTACCATCCAGACGTCGACTCCGGAGATCGTGTCTCTACCACCTCCAACGTTTACTCAGTCGGTGTTAGCTGCACGATTTGTAGAGTCAACGGTCGTCACTACTGCAGGGTTATCAGGTATGGTACCACCTGCAGTTACGCCTGCTTCTGATGTCTCGCCTACGCCTATGTCAGACTCAGAGAGAATAGCTTCACTAGAGCGGATCGTGGCAGAGCAATCGAAGACTATTCAACGCCTAGTGGAAGCAAATCAACTACAGTCATCCCTCCTGGTTGAGCATGGGAAAATTATAGATGCCTTGAAGGAGTTCTTGGCATCTCAGGGGGAGATAAGCTGTAAGGGCGACGAGCTCAGGACGAAAAGAAGAAATGACCGAGACGATGATCCCAATGCATCGAAAGATGCAGGTGGTGAGCTGCCAAGAACTTCTCAAGCTCTTGGTACTTCCACAGCTGAGGGGGAGTCTGCCGACGCGGCTGGTGGTTCTGGTGGTGATGATGTGGTGTTGGTTGATGATGACGTGATTGATGCGTTGAAGGAACTTGACGATGATATGTTCAGCGATGATGTGTTGTTTGATGAAGATGTGCTGCCGAGTGATGTGATTGAGAAGATCGGTGAGCAGATTGAGATTGAGGAAAATGAGATTGAGGAAGGAGAGATAGTAGAGGAAAACGTCGAACATGACATTCCAGAGGTTGAGAAGGCCGATATGGGTGATCAGACGGCAGTTGAAGATACTGAATGGGAAGAGCAGCCGAGGTGGAAGGAAGGATATGCTCAATGGTTCGTCAAAACGAAGAAACCGGCAGTCCCTACCATGTTCAAAAAGAGTTACAATATTAAGGGCTATGCTGAAGCAAAGAAAGGGATTATATGCTGGATTTATGATGAGCAGTTGCGGCTCTTCGTGATTAAACGATATGATGGAATTCAGTACCTTAGGAGAATGTTGAGATCGTTAAACATACTGCCTGAATGTGAGGTTAAAGACTTAGCCAGATTGGGGTTGATCAATCGAAGTGATGATAATATGGCTAGAGTCATCGGGAAAATCGTATGGAAAGAGAGCATAAAGGAAAAGAAGTTTGAGCTGTTGAAACCACAGAAAGGGAAACTTGTTGAAGACAAGGATAGAGGTTTGAGAGCTGATGGAAAGCCTTGAATGGTTATGAAGTATAAACCAATCCGGTGCCTTAAAGAAGTACCGATGAAGCTTATGCCCAAGGATGTGCTCAAAGACCTAAAGTGGTGGTTCGTTGATTGTGAGACAGCGGAGGCAGTGATGGAAGATGAGGATGAACAAGAGATTCTTAGAGTTTACGATCCGATGCATCTTGTTAACTTATCGCAAGCTGATCTGAAGGTGCTTAACGAGAAAAAAGATCTTTTATATTCCAGCTTGGAAGGATGAAGCAAGAAAGTATCAACGAGTTGTGTCGGTGTGTGTTAGAGAAGGAGTGCACGCGTGAAGATACAGGATTACGAGACAAGAGCTGAAAGATCAAGATATGAAGCTACTGCCAAGGGGGAGTCTGTTGGTGCATAAATGTCAGTAGTTCATATATCTAATGTCTGTAATCGAGTCTGTAATATTGTTTATGTATTTGTTTGTTTAAAGCGAAGTTGTTGACAAGTTCGCCTAGGCGAACTTGTTGAACAAGCGAAGTTATGGACAACTTCGCTTGAGGCGAAGTTGTCGTGTATTTATATAGGTTACGGATTATGGTTTTGTAAGTGGTTAATTTACGTGTAATTCAGTGAGTCAAGTGACGTGAGGTCGAGAGTCTGTAAGTTTCACGTGTTGAGTTATTAATATAACGTGAGTTTGTTCGTATCGTATTCGTGTGTTCGTGTATTTGTGTTCTACGTCCGTAACGATCTACACAGGGATTCCGCACCTGTGTATATCGGGATATCTCGTGTGATCCGTCCAGGGAACCTACAATGGACAAGTGAGTTATTATGGTCCGGAACATAATAACGGACTTGTCTGCACGAGGGAATTCAGGGGAAGTCACGGGGGACTTTAATAGGTAAAATTGGCAACATATGTGCAAATATATGATAATATTGTTATGTGGTCAAGTTGTATAAGTAAGTGTATATTAATTTGATTATGGTTTACACTATGGAAAGAACTATATGTTTAATTAACTTGTGTGCAGGTAAGAATGTCGAGAACTCATAGTTTGTCGGTGGAGGAGGACCCGGAGGAAGTCAGCTCCGGGAACTCTGGGAGTCTACGCATATCATCCAGCTCTGAGCCTAGCGAGGCTAGTCGTAGGAGCTCTAGCCAGTTCTCCCCAGTCATGATTGTCAGATCCCCCACCCCACCCGCACCACAGGCCACCCCTATCCCTCCCGGATTCGGACCCCGCCTCACGGCGCGGATCAGTGTCCCGCACGTCCCACCTACATCTCCCCCACCCAAACCTTCTACCCGTCGGGGCGAGTCCTCTCGCTCCCAGCCCGAGCCTGTGACTCCACCTGTGTGGGGTCTCCCTAGGCAGGAAAGGGACGCGGCGGCATGGCTTCGAGTGCTCACCGAGCAGGTGAATGAGCACTCCGCCGCCTTGACAGTGGGAGTGCAGAGGCGGATGTATCTGGGGGACTGCATACTGGACCACCAGTATGTGATTGCGCAGTTGAAGAGGGAGTGCTCATACTCCCAGTGGATGATCGGCCGGATGGAAACGCGGATCCGGGGTATGTTGGCTGTGATGGTGGTGTTGGTGGCTGTGTTGGTGGGGTTGGTATACCACCGTGTTTAGTGATGTTAGGATGGTAGAAGTCATGGACCGCTGTTTTTGATACTCTGTGTAAGCAGTTAGTGGTGATGTTAACATAGAGTGAATCTTGGGTAGTTATAATACAACCACTGGCCCTTAGGGGGTCTCTTTTGGGGTATATCATTATAGATACTTTTGGGTATCATTCAAGAACTGACCCATTGCGGGTTATGTCGAGATGATGCCGACATAGGCCCTATGTATGAAAACTTAACCTATGTAATGATGACAGGAAAGTAATGTGAACGGATGTTTATGTAATATGTACTAATGTTTATTAATGAATGGAATGTGTGTTGTGTTTTATGATTGGAATTTGTATTAATTACATGTATTTTTCTGAATGTTGTGTAGAATGACACCAAAACGATCAGCTAAAATGTCGGAAGTGGATGTGAGCCGTTTGATTGCTCAACAGTTGGAGGCGGCGATACCGGATATAGTATCGCGCATCGCCGCCAGTATTAACAATTCGACCAATCCAACCCCTCCGAGCAATCAAACGACCACCAATAACGACGGGGAACAAAATGCTAATCCTCCACAGAACGATAACACGATTCCGAGTAATGACGCACCGCCTAGGGTGGTCGTTACGGACAGTAATGGCCCTATACCGACTGTAGAAACGAACCGCACTGGGCCGATTCCTGCATCCAGGGGTTGTTCAATCAAAGACTTTATGTTGTGCAAACCCCTAGAGTTTAGCGGGTCTGAAGGACCAGATGGGTTGGTTAAGTGGATCGAGAAAATAGAATCCGTTATATCAGCAACTGCCCCGAGGATTGTGTTGTTAAGTATGCTACCTGCACATTCACGGACCATGCCTTGACATGGTGGAACACCATAGTGCAGACTCGCGGTCAGGTGGCGACAAACCGCATGACCTGGACAGAGCTCAAGGCTCTTGTACTGGAACATTTCTGCCCGAAAAACGAATTGCAGAAATTAGAAAATGAATTGTGGAACCTGGAGATGCAGGGGGGCAGACCACTTGGGTTATACAAACCGGTTTAATGAGTTGTCGCGATTGGTACCATGGTTGGTCACCCCAGAGTCGAAGAGGGTTGAGCGTTATATTTGGGGGCTAACTCCAGTTGTAAGGAGTATAGTCAATTCTGGGGGACACCAGACGTATGAGGGTGCGGTGACGCAAGCTGGTATCGTCACGTATGATTTCGTAAGGAGCGGATCACTGAAGGTGGCAGGAGAATCCGCTGGGGGAAAGCGGGGTACACATGACCATAGGATCCAGGAAAAGCCGCAAAATAAACGTGCTAGGCCCACTGCCCAGAACTACGCCATGACTAGTTCGGGCGGAAGGCAAGAACCGCCGAAGGGAACGTTTCCTAAGTGTGGGAAATGCGGTTACCACCATGGTGGCGTGTGCAAAGAGGTAGTGTGCCACCGGTGTGGCAGGATTGGGCACTACGCACCGAGTTGTAGGACAAACCTGAACAATCTGAACCGACAACCGCAACCTATCCGTGCGCAGCCATTTAGGACCCAACCAGCCCGACAACAAAACCCACAAGGAAACCAAATGATGACCACTAGCCGTGCTTGCTTTGAATGCGGCGGCACAGATCACTTCAAGAGAAACTGTCCGAAGCGGAACCAGGGAGGAAATGGGAGGCAAACTGTGGGTCAGGCATCGTCGTCCAATCCGGCGCGAGGCCGAGCATTCGTGATGGGGGCGAACGAAGCACGCCAGGACCCCAGCGTAGTGACAGGTACATTCCTCGTCTCAGATCATTACGCTTCTGTATTATTTGATACAGGCGCCGATAGAAGTTTTGTCTCCGTTAAGTTTCTATCGATAGCAAACCTTCTAATTGGTGAAACCATAGAACCTTATACCGTAGAAGTCGCTAACGGTAAAACCATGATAGTTAATCAAATAGTTCGGAATTGCCCTTTTATTCTGAACGAACAATCCTTCCTGATTGACTTGTTACCGGTAGAATTGGGTAGTTTTGACGTGATAGTGGGAATGGATTGGTTAGCACGTAACAAGGTAGAGATAAACTGTGAAAAGAAAATCGTCAAGATCCGGGTGTCGGATGACGAAGAGGTATTAGTGCAGGGTGAGAAGTCGGGTAATATGATACCGTTTATATCCCACCTCAAGGTGTTAAAATATATACGCCAGGGATGTGTGACGTATCTAGCAAGCTTGACGGCCACAGATTCTGAGGAGAAACGAGTGGATGATATTCCAGTAGTGCGCGAATTTCCACAAGTTTTCCCAGAAGAACTTCCTGGATTACCGCCAACCCGACAGGTCGAATTCAGAATCGACTTATTACCTCAAGCTGGCCCTGTTGCTAAGGCGCCCTACCGACTTGCACCATCAGAGATGCAAGAATTATCCAACCAGTTGCAAGAATTGTTGGATAAAGGATTTATACGTCCTAGTTATTCCCCGTGGGGTGCACCTGTACTATTCGTGAAAAAAAAAGGACGGGAGCCTTAGAATGTGCATTGATTACAGGGAGTTGAACAAGTTAACAATTAAAAATAGGTATCCTCTTCCCCGAATTGATGACCTGTTCGACCAACTGCAAGGTGCGAGCTACTTCTCAAAAATTGATCTTAGATCGGGATACCATCAGGTTAGAATTCAGGAGGAGGATATCCCAAAAACCGCATTCCGGACTCGCTACGGCCATTACGAGTTCTTAGTTATGCCTTTCGGACTAACGAATGCGCCGGCAGTATTCATGGACCTCATGAACCGAGTCTGTAAACCCTACCTCGACAAATTCGTTATCGTGTTTATTGACGATATTTTGATATACTCGAAGAGTAAAGAAGAGCACGAGCAACACTTAAGATTAATTTTAGAACTTCTTAATCAGGAGAAGTTATATGAAAAATTCTCCAAGTGTAACTTCTGGTTACAAGAGGTGCAATTCCTCGGTCACGTTATAAACCATCAAGGAATACACGTTGATCCGAGTAAGGTTGAAGCAATTAAGAATTGGCAAGCGCCTAAATCTCCAAAGGAAATCCGCCAATTCTTAGGCTTAGCTGGATATTATCGTCGATTTATAGAGAACTTTTCCAGCATCGCCCAACCTTTAACCCTTCTGACTCAAAAGGATCGAAAGTATGAATGGGGAGAAGAGCAGGAAACGGCGTTTCAAACGCTAAAACAAAGATTGTGCCAAGCGCCGATCTTAAGTCTCCCCGACGGAGACGATGGTTTTGTCGTGTATTGTGACGCATCCCGTAGAGGGTTAGGATGCGTGTTGATGCAGAATAATAAGGTTATAGCCTATGCTTCTCGAC
This sequence comes from Bidens hawaiensis, assembly GCF_021521415.1. NCBI lineage: Eukaryota > Viridiplantae > Streptophyta > Magnoliopsida > Asterales > Asteraceae > Bidens > Bidens hawaiensis. The sequence goes on along the minus strand of NW_027493124.1, from coordinate 29,758 downwards.
AGTTAAAAGTACACGAGAAAAATTACACTACTCATGACTTAGAACTGGGAGCAGTTATCTTCGCACTTAAAATCTGGAGACATTATCTCTACGGTACAAAGTGCACCATCTTCACCGATCATAAAAGTTTGCAACCCATATTCGATCAGAAAGAACTGAATATGAGACAACGAAGATGGGTCGAGTTGTTAAGCGACTATGACTGTGACATCCGTTATCACCCCGGCAAGGCTAACGTCGTAGCCGATGCCTTGAGTAGGAAGGATCGAGTTAAGCCATTGCGTGTGCGAGCGCTGGGGATGATAGTCCAGTCAAACCTTTCGGATCTGATTCGAGTCGCTCAACGTGAGGCGTTGAAAGAGGAACAAATGGAAAAAGAGGGACTTTACGGCAATGAGAAGAATTTCGAACAGCGCAAGGACGAAATTCTCTATTTCAAAAACCGGGTTTGGGTCCCGACCCTCCATGACCTTCGTGAATTAATCATGGACGAAGGGCATAGATCGAAATATTCCATACATCCGGGATCGGATAAGATGTACAAGGATGGGAAGGAATTCTACTGGTGGCCGGGTATGAAAAAGGATATAGCCACATACGTCGGTAAGTGTACGACGTGTGCGAGGGTTAAGGCGGAGCATCAGAAACCCTCGGGAATGTTACAACAACCGGAAATTCCCGAATGGAAATGGGAGCAAATCACGATAGATTTTGTGACACATCTCCCTAAGACGTCCCGTGGACATGATGCAATTTGGGTAATCGTGGATCGATTAACCAAATCGGCACATTTTATTCCGATTAGAAATAATTATAACACTGAGAAACTTGCGCAGATTTATATAAATGAGATTGTGTCACGACATGGGATACCCATTTCAATCATCTCCGATCGAGATAGCCATTTCACCTCCAATCTTTGGCAAGCTGTCCAAGAGGCGTTGGGAACGCGTATTGATCTAAGCACAGCTTACCACCCTCAGACCGATGGTCAGTCTGAGAGGACCATCCAAACCCTGGAGGACTTGCTTCGTGCATGTGTACTGGATTTTAAGGGAAATTGGGATCAACATCTCCCACTCGTTGAATTTTCCTATAATAACAGTTACCATAGCAGCATAAAGGCAGCACCTTACGAAGCATTGTATGGGCGGAAGTGCCGATCACCACTCTGCTGGACTGAAGTGGGTGACACACAGGTTATTAGATCAGACCTGGTCCAGGAAACGACCAGCAAAATCCTTGAAATTAGGAACAATCTGAAGGCCGCGCGGGATCGACAGAAGAGTTATGCCGATACCCGTAGAAAACCGTTGTCATTTGAGAAAGGTGATAAGGTGTATTTGAAAGTATCACCGTGGAAGGGTGTGGTTAGATTTGGCAAGGCGGGGAAGTTAGCCCCGAGATATATTGGACCATTCGATATTACTGCAAAAATCGGTCCTGTAGCTTACCGATTAGAACTACCCGATGAATTAAGTGCAGTTCACAACGTGTTTCACATATCGAATTTGAAAAGGTGTCTGTCGGATGAGACATTGGTGTTACCACTAGAGGGTGTCCAATTAAACGATAAGCTTAATTTCGTAGAGGAACCCATAGAAATTGTAGACGGGAAAATCAAGCAACTTAGACACAATAAAATTTCGTTGGTCAAAGTTAGATGGAATTCGCAACGAGGCCCATAATATACTTGGGAACGAAAAGACGAATTTCGAAAGAAATACCCCTACCTGTTTCCACAAAAAGAAGTAATCGACGCATAAAATTTCGAGGATGAAATTTTTGTTACGGGGGGAGAATGTAACAATTCCGGCAAATTCAGGTATACCCTAGCCGGTATATACTATTTATGTGTTATTTAATATGGAATATATGAATTATAATGAATTTATACGAGTATGAATGATTCACAGTACGAATTATACTCGATCATACGGTTAATCGTATTGGAATTACGATTAACCAATGAACGGTTATTGAAACCCGAACGAATCGGGGATTACGTTATAGACGAAATATATGATGTTTAGTAATGTTTACGAAGCATTAAAGCTTCGGGATAAGTGAATTATAGCACGGAAAAAGAATTTCGATTTAATGGTACGTCGGTACGTTAAACGAAACCTTTAATACCAAACCAAGCAAGAGATGATCAATCAAGCCGAAAAAGATGTGCGGTTATTAATAATATGATGTTTTAAGTCAATAAATATGATGGTTTAAGTTTTTAAAGTTTTTTTAAATCGGTTTTATATAAATTTTATTTTTAAGCCGAAAAACGACCGTTTTAGCCTCGTTTTAAGCCGAATTACACGTTTAACCGAAAAACGAACTGAACCAGATTATCCACAACATTATCCGGATTACACAATCCGAATGTGTGGCCAAGAATGAAGGAGTGGGCCCCACCCCACTCCTTATGTAGACCAATCGGCCAAGGGGAGGCCCCCTTAGCCTTTCATTTTCTTTTTTCTACAAACAACAAACTCTTGATCCTTCACTCTCTTCAATCTTCATCCAAGAACCTTTGATTTATACCAAGAAACCGAGGTAAAGATCGGATTATAGTCGTGTTCATCTTCTTTTCTCGAGTCATTTACAAGAAAATGAGGTTTCAAATAAAAAATGGGTGAAAACCCGAGATGAAACCGATTCTTGCATGATCAAGTGATGTATACAAGTTATACAAGGGATCTTGGTCCAAGGAAGGAGTTAAAAGAGTCAAAAACGAATTTTTACGGTTAAAATCTTTGTTTTGATGTCTTAACCGAAACCATGAAAGAAATGGCTTGATTGTGGGTGTAACTTGCTTGGTGTGGTGTTATTGTGCTTGTAGGTGTTATATCTAGTTGCTAGCAAAGGCTAGAAAGCAAGATCTTGGCGATCTAAAGCTAGAAACACAAGGTAGTTCGGTTTTTCGTATGATTTATATGATTTGGACAGATTATGATAGACTTAGATTTGGGTCATGAAATTTCACAGAGATGATCTACACATGAAAATATGAGATCTGTGAAAATTCGGTAATTTTTGAACAAAGGATGAATATTTGGTGAATTTAATGCTCGGTTTTGGCTAAAAATGATGAAAAATAGTTAAACATCATGAAAAATTCTGGAAAATTCCAGATAAGCTTTTTATAACATATAAAGTCACACACAAAATTTCAGATCCGTTGGAGAAGTCTAAGTAGGCTTTTCGGTAAAACGAGTTCTAGGGTTTTCTAACTCGGTTTTAGTGAAAATGGCATGTAAAATGAGATTTTGGTTCTGGAAAAATTACAGGGGACTTTGGGGATGGCAGGGGCCATCCAAGAAAAATTTGGGATTTTTCTATTGTCGTTTGATATTTTCGACATATTTAGTGTTTAAATGACGTTTAAAAATAGATAAATATATGTTAAATATAAAAATTAATTCTGGAAATAATTTTATAAAATTCCTTACTGTCAAAATGTGATTTGTGCAAAATTTCAAGATCCGAGACTAAACGGATAATTATTTGTGCTAAAAAGAACATAAAAACAAACTTTTAAAGCTTAAAACGCGTAAACCGGCAAAGTTCGCCTAAGCGAGCTGACTGGTGTATAAAAACCCTAAAAATGGACTATTTTCATGAAACTAAGCTAATCAAGTAAAAATAAATCATCCGAAAATAATTCGGATGATTTGGGTAATTTTACCCGATTTAGCAGTTTCCGGTGTATTAACGACGGAAACGGGTCCCGCGGCCAAACGGGGCGTCTAAACTGAGCTCTAAATTCACGGCTTTTACTAAAATATTAGTCAAACACTATTTTCGGGTCGTGTGTGACAAAACTCATTTTTGAAACATAAAAACGGATAACCGTGCTAGGCACGCAAAACGAGGAAAACAAAATAATAATAATTTTGACGGTCAAACTCTAACGATATCACAATCTAAGTCCTGAGAAGTGTTCCGGGGTTAACATTGTCCCCGGATCGTGTACGGTACTGGGTTAACAGTGTCCCCAGACGTACCGGTTAACACGAATTTAAGTTATATTAATAGAAATTGTATAGTAACGAATTAGGGATCGTATTACAGATCCGGACCGGTAGCCGTGCACAGTGTTACATATTTGCTCACGAAAAGGTGAGTTTCACGAGCCCCTTTTTACTGAAATGTTTTAAATATTTTCCCGGGGCGGAAAGCATGTTTCTATCAAAATGTTTAAGTACATGCTGATCGCATGGAAATGAATGTATTTATATAATGTTTATTGTACGGGAATCGTACGGTAATGTATTAAGATGGAAATTGTCTGAGTTGCTAACATTGTAAGGCCCGAAACAGTGTTCTGGGTTAACAGTATCCCCAGAGGTTATTAAATGTGTTTCTGGGTTAACAGTGTCCCCAGAGGTTATTAGATATGTTTCTGGGTTAACAGTGTCCCCAGAGGTTATTAGATATGTTTCTGGGTTAACAGAGGTTTCACTTGTGGGCTCGGCATAATTTCATCGCTAATATATGATTATTATAATGAATTGTCATGGTTTATTTAAATTAGTAAAACTCACCAACTATTCGTAGTTGACCCGTTTTCTTTACATGCTTTCTAGGTACACTCAAATTGGAATGAGTGATACGTGCTTGATGATGTGTGCTATTTTGTGGAAGCTTAAGGATCTATATTTTGTATTAAATATGTTAATGTACTATCGGTAAAACTTATGTGATAACGCCTAGACGGTAACGAATATCGGAACAATGTAATACGTTTAAATTAATGTAGTGGTGTTTTCTTTATAAACAATGCTGTTGATATCAGACGTGTCTGTTGCATCCCGTTTACGTTTCCGCTGCGGTTTCGGGGTGTTACACTCACCCTCCCCGATCTCATCGGCGTTAGTAGTACTCATCACCATCCCAACATTATAATCCATAAATAGTATGGTGTTGGCTTTAATCGACTCGACAGGCTTGACATTAGTAGTATCTTAATAAACTACTATCTGTCGATCGTTACCAGCATCAACACCACTACTTGTACAGTTTGTACCTACAGATGAACCGTGAGCTTGTTTCGGCTCACTGCCACTTGCACCACCAGCATCAGTATCCTTATCTTCATCATCGTTCTTCAATTTCTTTAAAGCATCGTCTTTACAAGTAATCTGAAGAATAAGGTCCTATTGTTCTTTCATCTTCACCCCCCTGAGCTGTAACAATCTCACATAGACTCTTAGTCTCTTTTTGACAAAAAGAGATATAACTCATCAACCGACATTGATTATTCAATATATACTCTTGCTGTTGACGGTCGGCTGCCATCTGATTCTCATAAAGATGAATTAAACTCAATAATGTATCTATCTGTTGAGCATGTGATAATGAGTGAAATGTGTATCAGTCCAACACGAATGACCAAACATTCGTTGATTATAACGAATAAGCACCAATAATTATCCAAATTTGACTCATTTGTCAAAGTCAAAATTGGTAAGAACATAAACAGCCAACATGCATTAGAATTACAGTTAACCCATGAAACAAGACGAATCAGTGTACAACTTGCATGAATAGATTCGTATAATTATCGTATATTGATCTTAATCAACTAAACCTCAATACACTGTGTGCTACAGGTTCATTTGATTGATAAGCATATACGGTTAAATATTTGATTAATTGACCCATCATATGCTAACGAAAATCAATGAAACTTATTGCGTTTGATTCGTGTTTACCTAAAGTATCTTAATTAATCAACAAAACTGGATTTCGTGAAGGTCGGAAATTATTGAAAATTTGGGCAGAGTGTTTCTTAGGTAAAGGTGATAATCAATGTGAACGAATGAACAATTCGTTCATCCACTATTCATTATAAATGACAGATTTGCACGCAAACCTAGACATTTGAATGAACCCATTCGTTAATTAAACTAACGAATGGTTCACATCCGTTGTCTCATTCGTTAACAAATGTTAACGAATCAATTATAATTTATAACAGTAACGAATTAAAAAAAATTCGTTCATCATTCGTTATCATCATTAATGACGAATGAAGTCATACGTTATCAATGTGAGCAGAAGCGAATAAGACAGCGAACGGGTACATTCGTTATTCTAATTAAAAACACGAATGACTTACATTCGTTATCAAAGATGAAAACGAATGGCTTCTATTCATTATGACCAATCATAGCGAATAGAAGTTAAATAATCAATTAAAAAGAGAGAAAAAAAATCCCTTTTCAATTTCCAAGAATTAAATAATGCATCGAAACCGTGTCCCGATGAACTCTACCTTAAGATATTTACCACTCGGAGTAAAATGCAATACCTTAACGTGCTTTGCGTTTAAAACACATAAGTTAAACAAATTAACTTAAACGCCGATTAACTTAAACGAATTAAATAAAATAATTAAATAAAAAGATTTAAATAAAAATTGTTGGAAAATCTTTTTGGTATTTTATTTTTCAAATTTATACCCTTTAGCTCGGAAATCGAAAATAAAGCAGAAATCAAAATAAAACTTTGTATATTTTCGAATTAAAAACAAGTACGACTATGACAAAAATGAAATCTATTATATGAAAGCAGTACATATTTTTGTGAGTTGAACAGAGAGTCATATTGACCAAATCGTCCTTCCACATAAGTTTTATATTTCAGCGTTATTATGACTGGCGTTAAGTCCGTCATTGATATTATTGTCCACTTAAATCTTAGAGCAAACTTTCAAGCATTTTTGTTATATGATTTAGATTCAACTAAAGCACAAATTATCAGAAACTATCAGCCTCTAATCTCGATTTAGGCTTAATTTGACTTTTACCATGTCACCCTAACCTGACTTGAACCATTATGCCCGAAGATCAAAAATTTATGATTTTTCAATTTGAATAAGCAATCTAAGCTCATAATCCCCACTACAAGGTATACCCCCGTTATCAAGCAATACACCAAGCCTCCTTTACTATGAGTGAGTATGCACGAGTTCATCTATAGGCTTACATACATTATATCCCATGGGGTCCGTTTCTTACTGGTATTAAGACGCACGCAAGGGAGCAACAATGTATGACTCACAACGGATTTTGATCAAGCCAGTAATGAGTTTGTACGAAGTACACCAGTGATCAAGTTTATCGACTTAGGATTTGCTCTAAAAGCTTTTGAAATATTCAGATTATGAATATCCAGACAATAAACCACATAAAGACTCACAATATCAAGAAACCGGATGCATCCCATCAATACAAGATTTGTGGCCATAAGACCATACACGTTAAAGTGTTGACCATAAACTAGATGCATTTTATCTATAATTATTGTTTTTGGTGATCAAACATACATAAGGTTTGAGTATGACAGACTATTACATTTCTGCCTTCATTATCGAGACTTTTGGAAAAGACTAACACCTCTTTCAAATTGGCAATTCTTATGTTTATATAACATACTTTACTCTAATGGTTTGTTTAAGACCTACCAATGCACCAGTGCAACTAAGCACACAATATTTTAGGCTTATTTCTTTCTGGATATTGGACTAGATGATCAATGTACTATCATTTTCTCTTTTTGCTTCAAAACTCATTTTTTAGGAGCATTTTTTAATGTTTTTGTATTTTTTTGAAATATTTGAATGTTTTTTGTTTTTCTCTATACAAACAAAAATCACATATTTTTGTATTTTTTCATTTTCTCCCCCAAAAACCAAATTATTAAAATAACCAAAATAAAATAAAAACTGTACAAACCAAAAGTTGATTATCCGAGCTTAAGGATGTCAGCAAGAGTTTTCAATCCGTTTAAGCAAAGAAAAAAGTTAAAACGAGTTTTATTAAAGGCTTTAGTAAACACACCAGCTTTCTGAAAATCCGTGTGCACCTTCTCTAGATTTATTAATTTCTTTTCAAAACAATCACGGATAAAATGATATCGAATTTCGATATGCTTCGTCTTAGAGTGGTGCACAGGGTTCTTCGTGATACAAATAGCAGCTGAGTTATCAATAAATATGGGAGTAGTAAGAAACTTCAAACCGTAATCCCACAAGTGTTGCTGGATCCAAAGAACATGTGAACGTCAAAATCGAGGCTGCCACATACTGCTTCTGCGGTTGAAGTGGAGACCGTTGTCTGCTTCTTACACTGCCAGGAAACAAGCCGGCTTCCTAGAAATTGACAACCCGCCGTAGTTGACTTGAAGTTGATTTTGCAACCCCCGTAGTCCGAATCGGAAAACGCAGTGAGATCAAAGATATCATCCTTAGGATACCATAACCCGGTGTCAGGATTACCCCTCATATAGTGAAGTATATGGTTAACCGTTGCCAGATGAGTCACTCGGTGGTCGATTGGTACTTGGCACATAAGCAAACAGCAAACATGATATAAGGACGAGAAGCAGTTAGATACATTAAAGAACCTGTCATAACTCGGTATAGGGTAGGATCAATGGTATCCTCCAATTCATCTGATGACAAATTGTGACCCACAGGAAGAGGCGTCGAATGGATTTTTCCGGTAGTTATCTTGATTCGGCTCAAAAAATCATTCACGTATCTCGTCTAATGAATAAAAATTCCTGCGTCAGACTGATGAACCTGCAACCCTAAGAAAAAATCATCTCCCTCATCGAGCTCATCTCGAATTTCATTTGCATTAACTTCTCAAAATCCTTACACAGCTTGTCGTTCGTAGATCCAACTATGATATCATCGACATATATTTGGACGCGAAGCAAATCTTCTCTGACAGTCATGTAAAAGAGAGTACAATCCACAGTTCATTGTTTGAAACCACCATCCGTCAGATGGTCAGCAAGCGTGTTGTACCAAGATCTCGGGGCTTAGTGGAGACCATAAGAGCCTTGTTCAAACGATAAACACGGTCATGATAGTCCGGATCTTCAAAACCAGGAGGTTGTTTCACGAACACCTCTTCATGAAGTTCCCGATTGAGAAACGCACTTTTGACGTCCATATGATAAAATTTAATATTCTTGAAAACTGCATAGGCCAAAAATATCCGTATAGCTTCTAATCGTGCAACAGGAGCATATACTTCCGTGTAGTCTATTCATTCTTGCTAATGAAACCCTTGCACAACCAAACGTGCTTTATTTCTAACAATGACCCCACGATCATCTTTCTTACATTTAAAAACCCATTTGGTCGAAATAGGTTTCTTAACTCTTTCAGGCTTATCAATGAGATCCCAAACACCAAGTCAACTGGACTGTTGCAACTCTTCTTGCATTGCCTCTACCCAAGACGAATTTTCAAGCGCCACACGAACATTTGTCGGTTCTATTTGAGAAAGAAAGCAAGTGTATTTTGCGAGATTCACGATTCCCGATGAATGCATATAGGCTTACACACATAAAATAGTAGAATCGTCGGAACTAGCAATCTGATGACGTGTCTGAACACCAACATCAAGATCACCAATGATGTTGTCTAGAGGTTGATACATGTGAATCCGAAGGGTTGGATTCTCAGGCACAACAACATTATCAGTTAAATTAGTGAGATTCTCTTCAGCATCATGAGATGATTCACCAACTTCATGAGTTTCTAGAAACAGAATTGAAGAAGAATCAACAAAATGACCATCATCCGATGAGATAGAAATGACATCAGACGTATCAGGAAGATCATCTTGTGATACATCATCATAATTAGAAGTTGAAGACCTTGGTGTGGAGAACAGTTGGTCTTCTAAATAAGCATGCACCAAGGCTTCATTAGGTTGACCAACTATGAAAGTGAACGAGTTAAATAAACTCTCATAGTCAAACATCCAATCAGGATCCTTTCCAGCAGGAGGTGTCGTGTACCGTTGGAAATACACATGGTACCACTCTTGCAACACAACCCGAAGTAAAGTTGAATACATATTTCTTAGGCGATGCATAGCCCAAGAAGTAACCTTTAATAGCCTTTTTTTCGAATTTTCCCACATCCCTTTTCAGCATCGTGCAAGGACAACCGAAATGTTCCAAAAACTTTAAATTAGGCTTAAGATTGTTCAAAAGCTCATAACTCGTCTTTTTCAGCTTCTTAACCGTCAGAACACGATTGAGCGTGTAGCAAGCAGTGTTCACCGCCTCATTCCAAAATTGGACAGGAAGCTTTGGATCTGGAAGCATAGTTCTTGCTGCTTCAATCAATGTTCGGTTCTTCCATTCAGCCATACCATTCGGTTGTGGTACATATGGAGCACTATATTCTTGATGGATTCTATTCTGAATACAAAAGAAGTCCAATATAGTATTCATGAACTCCGTACCATTATCACTCTGAATATGTCTCACCTTGTGATTGTATAGTGATTCAATCTTCGTGATTAAATTCTGAACAAGAACAGGTGTCTAATCTTTAGAACTTATAAATAACACCTAAGAGTACCTCGAATAGTCATCAGTGACAACTAGACAGTACCAGTCTCCAACAATACTCGCTTGATTCACAGGACCAAACAAATCCATATGAATTCGTTCCAATGGAGTATCAATGGAATTAATTAACTTAGACGGGTGCGACTTCTTCTTCTGCTTGACCTTCTTACATGCAACACAATGATCGGTTAGCTTGAAGTTCTTCAGGGAAACCCCATACACCAAATCATTTGCTATCAGATAGTTCATCTTTCTGACATGAATATGAGCCATACGCCTATGCCACAGGATCGAGTCTTTCTCAGTTGCCTTAGAGATGAAACACGTTTCAACAGATGTACAAGTCAATACTTTAGTACTCATATTTAATACATAAATATCGTTTGAACGAGGAGACCACATAAAAACCATGTCTTCTGGAATGACATATCCCGGTTTGAGTATTATGCACTCCTTGTCAGTAAATACGTTGGTATATTTCTTGTCACATATTTGTGAAACGTTCAACAATCTGTGATCCACCTTGTCACAATAATTTACTTTCTAGAATGTAATACTACCATTCGAAACATCTTCTTCCTTTGTAATCATTCCCCCAGAATTACATGCGAATGCTACATAACCCCCTTGAATATTCTTGGCATTGGTTAGTAGATCGATATTGCTAGTAATATGACGAGAACATCCACTAGCCATAATCCAGTTTCTCCTAAGATATTCTTGGATAAACTCTGCACATTAAGGAAACATGATTAGTCCAAAAAGGCAGCCCATGCCTCAGTCTTGGGCACCTATTGAGTTTCAACAGAAGTTTAAACATTTTGAGAATTCAACTGTAGTTTAGCTGCTTGTGAGTATGTCACGGGTCTCTCAGACTTTCATCTTATATACGCGGCTTGAACTACATTTGTATTCTCATTTTTGCAGATCGGTTGTGTGGGAACAAACGATTTAGCCTTTAACTTAGAATGGTTCTCTTTAACATGAACTACCCTTACGTGGATTCACATTGTCAAATAAAATATGAGTCTCATCGTCCTGAGACATTGATCTTTTCAGAATTTCCTTAACAATAGAACCTTTTGTGGTTGTTCCTTGTTAATTGATTGGACATTCTTAGATTTTCGCAGTCCACTGTTCCTGATCACATGTCCTTTTTCACCACACAAGTAACATGTTCGTGTGTCCACAAACGAAGTTGTGGTATGACAGGAGCTTGTGAAACTGTTTGATGAGAAAATCCTGAAGCATGTGCTCTATCAAAATCATCAAACGTGACTAATTTTTTTAATATAAAAATCCAAATTTGAACAATTAGAAAAACTTTGCAAAGTGTCAGTTCCAGTCAAGTTAACGAATTGAACTTTCTTAGCAGATTTTAACAATTGTTTAGCTTTAATTAATGGATTTGTTGTACTTGATAACTTAGATTTAGCAGATGCTTGCTCAAGATCTTGTAATTTTGAAGTTCCATTGTGTGAAACACTCTCAATCAACTTGGGCTTGATTAAGTGGAATGGAATGTCTTTTCTCATTGAAAATTTGACGAAAACCTTTTAACTCAAACACTCTACCAGTGTTTACATTAAAAGAAGGATTAATGAAACGTAATAACTACTCATCAGAAATCTTTGGTTTTTCTGATATCTTAGTTTTAGCCTTAGCTAGTTTTGACCTTTTCACTTAAGATGCATTTGAATTGTACAAAGCTTCCTCAAATTCTTGAGGTTCACACAAAATGTGATTTGAACGTGGAATGTTCGATTCCTCGTGCACATATTCTGGTTCAGCTACATCCTTAATGATTACATTCTCAACAAATAATTTGTTGCTTTGATTGTGAGGTCCTTGAGTTGAAGACTGAACAGTGACTTTGTCCATTTTACTAAGTTTAGGTTTCTCCTCATGAATGACTGGTTCGGCAACCACATCTTCTTTTCCAGCAAACAGATTTTGGGAATAGTTATCATGAAACGGTGGAGGAACTTCAACAAAACCTGAACCATTTTTAGAACCCTTTTGTTTACCAGATACTTCAATTATTTCATTCAACAAAAAGAATGAGTTTCTAAATTTTTCTAGTTTGCTCTTCAAATCTACAACTTCAATTTCAACCTCAGTTATTTTAGTTATTTGTTTGAGAATTTATTGAAATTGTTTCTCATTCATAGTCATTGTTACTGAAGGTTCTGTCTTTAGATCATGATTACTAACCGACAAACCATCAATTTTATACCTAGATTGCTTTTGTGATTCTAATGATTGTGTGTAGTTATCTTTCATTGATTCAAGATGTTTCATTAGTAAATCATTTTGAGCTTGAATCTGTAACAACCCGGACTTTTTCATATTAACAATTTATATATATACCCGACCCGTTGGATGTCCGGGTTATTATATTAATATATATATACATCGCATTTATCGGGAAGATTTATTAAAGTTTTAAATAAAACATGTTATAGCTTTCCTACTTTGGCAAAACTCACCCAAACCTAAATTTTAACCTTATATGTTTCCTTCTCCAAAATCCAAGGTCTAAAGTGAAATGTTTATATCTTAACCCATCATAATCTGGTAACCCTTATCCAATCCATGCCTAAGACCCGTTTAGCAAACCCATTTTTTATACCCATATCCTTATCCGTGATCCGTTTAGTGTCTTGAGCCTCAATTCTCATCATAACTCTGGAAATTGAATCAACCTATGTGATATTACTTCCTTAAATCGGCCTACCGACAACGATATTATGGTTAATAGATCAAAATATTATTCATTTTACCTAATATAATAAGCCGACTCAAACCCGTTCTTAATATACACGTAAATAATCAAAATAATGCAATTAAATCTGTGTTCGTAACCCTTAAGCCATCGCCATCAAAACCCATATAACTAATCAACCTAAAGCTGCTGTTTTGATTGTGTTCTTGAACCCGTTTTGCCAGCGGCTGTTTGACCAGTTAATCATCGTTTTAAACATTGTTACATGGATTCCCGTTGATACGTCGCGACAAGCATAACTCATAATATTCATTTCTTTATCATCTTCCAACCCTTGCTTATTTACTAAGGTGAGTATTTCACTCCCATTCTTTTACTTATTTTTAACCGTTTTGGGGACATATGCGTTCGTAGATATTTTCTATTATACATAGTATTCAACCACAATTGTCTATCCTTGTGCGTTTATCAGTTTGCCTAACTTGCTCTTGCTTACTTTCTTTATTTGAACGCTATTTTCTTACTTCGGCAACCGATGTCCATTTTTATGGTACAGTTTAGTCCTTGCTTGGTAACCAATGCTCATTTATATGGTTTGGTTGAGCCCTTTCTTTATGGTTGTTTGATTGTTATGTGCTATGGCTTATATGTATATCTCACAGGATCAATTTGAACTTTTACATATTATTATACAGTATCTCAAATATGGTGTTATACTCACTCAACGTTGTGTTGACAAAACCTATTTTATTTTTAACGCATATGCAGGTTATCGTGTGATGTGATTCTCAAGCTTGTATTTGAAGAAAACTTAGGTTGCATGCTAGAGAAGAAGACACCAGAATTAGAATATTGAATTTTTATTTGGTTTAATTTTAATTTATGTACTTTGGTTAATTTGATGTAAATGATTATTTAATTAAATCTAATAGATATTGTCACATTTAATATTGCATGATAGTACCTCTGAAATGCTGTGAGCAATCAGCTCACGCCCGGCATTTTCGCCGTAGGTTGGTGTGTGACAGAATCAATTTTACAGTTTCAGCTGATAAATTATCACAGTTAGACACAAAAGAATCAAGATTAGGACTAACCTTATAAATATTTGCCATACAAGCAAACGAAGTCAGGTGCATATTGCAGAAGTCATCAGAATCTGATTTCGTTTCTATCTCGCTCTCAGAAGTTAAACCCTCCCTACTAGCATTTTGAAAATTTTCAACACGGTCAAACAATTCAAGATTAGCTTGAAACTCCCCGGCTTGATCAAATAGTGCAAGATTAGCTTGACTTTCGTTGCCCAACAATCATTGATTCCAACCAGTTCCTTCAGCCGTGAGTAGAGCTTGACTATCCGTAGCCTTTGATGAATCACCCCCAGAAGTCTTTTTAGTAGAATCAATGTACTTCTTATATGAATTTCTATCTTGATTACGGGGACCATTGTATTCTTTCTTAGGCTTGTAACATTCTTTAGCAAAGTGACCGAACTCTTGGCAATTATAACACTTTACCTTAAGTTTGTTAAAATCAACCCTTTTGTTTAGTGTTGGTAGATCTTTGCCGGTTCATTGCATGAAATTTTTAACCTTAAGAACAATCATAGCCATGTTCCATTTAAGATCCATTAGCTCTAAATCATCTGGATCAATTTGATCATAATCTTCATCTATCAATTCACTCGTAGCAATCTTGCTACCCACCGAATTCTCATATGAACTCATGAAAGCACAAAGAAAGGCAAATTTTGTTCAACCTCTTTCATGTTTTTTTGGTGGTTGAGCAAAGACATTATTAGCAGCAGTTGATCCATCAGAATTAGTGTTTGAACCAGATGCCATGAAGCACACATTTGGCATAGGTTCAGTGAACGACGATGGCATGTCTTGAGAAGATTGAATGAGTAATGCATTGATTGGTGCTGAAGAACTAATCAACGGTAAACAACCCCCATATAAGGTCGGATCGTGAGTTTCTTTGGAATAATTTTGACACTTCATGTCATATTCTCTATCTTCTAGCTTCTGCACAAATTCCATCACAGTCAGCTCTTCGTTCTTGAAATAGTTGTTTTCTTTTAATACCATCAAAAAGGTTGAATAAGAACCTAGTAATGCATTTTTCACCGTATCAATCTTATCAGATTTACTTGGTTCCATCTTTAATTTTATCATCTCAGAAATCAAGTGATTAAACGAGTCAGCATTTCTTCAACAGTCTCACCTTTCAACAAGTTAAAAGTTTCTGAATTGAAACTTCAGCATAATTTATTACTTTCTTAAGTATTTCCAATACTTCACATTTTAATATGCTGAAATAGTGAAGCACATATTTTGATACTTCCCACTTAATGGAAAATATTGTCGGGTAATGCCATGGTCAAAGCACAATATGCCTTTGTTTCGATTTCCAAATTTTCTTTTCTTATACAGAGTAATAAGTAAAAGCTTTTGGTGTAAAACCAATAGTTTCATTTCCAACCATAGGTACAATGTAAACATC
Source organism: Bidens hawaiensis (assembly GCF_021521415.1). NCBI lineage: Eukaryota > Viridiplantae > Streptophyta > Magnoliopsida > Asterales > Asteraceae > Bidens > Bidens hawaiensis. Next base: position 14,145 of record NW_027493124.1, on the reverse strand, counting down.
GTCAAGACATCTTGAACAATCAGGGTGTACGGACCCTAGATGTGCTCGGAATCTTGGTTCCCATTTTACAAAGTCACTAAACTTCATTAGACGTTGACATTTTGAATGTGACCTGATCTCAGCATTGAGTGAAGCATCTGTTGCATCAACATGTTTTGAGAAGCCAGTGCGTATTAACCAGCCATCTCACAGTGTAGGTTAAAAGATTTAAGTTGAATATCCACATGTAATACTTAAAGGTTCAAAATGGGAATATATGTAACGAACGGATGAAAATGGTAACGAATGGTGACCAGTAACGAATGAAATATCTGTTAACGAATGGGAGTACAAATCACATGACGAATGAAGTGACCAATGACACTCAGTCTTCATGAATGATGATGACAAATAACTATAATGAACGAAGATCCAAAAATGACGAATCAACACTTGAATAGCTTAACGAATGGATGACGAATGAGATAATAGAAGGTATGATGTTTATATAAAGAATGATCTTGACACGAATCAGTTTCAGTGGCGAATCAGTTGACGAATGGGAATTACGAATGTAGTTATTTATCATGAAAAACTGATAATGAATTAGCTACAGTAACGAATGAGGTTGTTATTCTGTTGTAACAACTTTGACACGTGCACGAATAAGATACACTCAGATAGCGAATGACTATCACACGCGTAACGAATAAATGAAGTCATCATAATGAATGAACGTATGAATCTTCAAATCTTCAAGTTTCGATTTCCAGATCTGAAATTTTCCAGATCCAAACTATGATTCAAACAATCACAAACTGATGGATTATACACTCAAATCTTAACCATATCACTTAAATAACCACTCAAATCGCTCGTCTCAAACTCGCGAACAACCCCAAACCAATCTGAACAATCAATTCCAACTCAAAACTAGTCCAAAATCCGTACAAACAGAAACCTTTGTTTCCAAATCACACAAACTCCATTCAAATCCATTCCAAATCACCATAATATCACAATTTAACAATCATGAAGATCACAATACAAACTCCGAATCCAATTTCAACCAATTTAGCCTCTAATTGACATCTCAACATGTTAATTAAGTTAAAATCAATAAAATCAATCTCGGATCTAAAATTAACACTCAGTCAATAAATTATCCAATCAATTAATGACGAATTACCGTAACACACACACACAATCTAACCTATGAAACTCTGATACCACTTGAAGAAACACACTATCGAGCTTCAATCGATGTTGATCAATTCATAGTGATTAATCAATTGGATCCAGTTATCTGATATGTGTATGTATGTAATAGATTATAGAACGAAGTGTGTGAGTGAACGATTTGGCAGAGTAACAACTTGGGAGAAATACGTTAAACACATTTTCTAAATTAAATAGGCTAAACAACCTATATATAAAAGACGAATGTCATTCGTTACACATGCCGTAACGAATGGCCTTCATTTTCCTTCATTACAATAAGTAACATAAAGGTATAGCGAATGACTCATTCACTATACCCCATTCGTCAACATTCCATGACGAATGGGTATGTATCAGTGACGATTAAGGTACATTCGTTCAACATCCTTAATGAATGGACACGTATAACAACTTAAGTCTCATTCGTTAAACATGCTTAACGAATGAGCATACATAACTTAACGAATAATATAGTAATTACCAAAATACCCTTACATAATAATAATAATAATAATAATAATAATAATAATAATAATAATAATAATAATAATAATAATAATAATAATAATAATAATAATAATAAATACAAACGATTATAAAGAATCGAGACGATCAAAACCGTTCACTAACAAACCCCCGTAACACAGGGGATAAAATCTAGTTAACTAATAAATTTTACTTTAATTAGTTTTCCTTAAAATGAAAATCATTTTTGTATGTTAAAAAAAATAAAATATAAAAACATAACACTCAAAACGGTAATTACACAATAACTCAGTGTTAAGATCTGAATCGCTTAGATGTATGTGTGTTTGGTTTGCTAAAATAGGGCATCTTGATGATTCTGTACATGTCTGAGCTATGCACCCTCTTCACCTATCTTTCTTCCCCTTCTTCACCACCAACCCTTCATCACCACTCTTCATCTCCACTTTGATTCAATCGATTCAGTTTAATTAATTTTGATTATTTAGGGTTGGGTTTAGTTTCTTGTTTAATTATCTGGGGGCTGTTTAGATTTTGAAGAATTTGGTTAAATATTGGTTTATTTTTAATGTAATTATTGTTAAAATAGATTCTTATGTCAATTTAAGGAGGTTTGGATGATGAGTTTGATTTTTTTTGTTTTATAATATGGGCTTGGGGTGCTCATAAACGAAACCTCTTACCGAAACCAAACCGAAAATAAACGGTGGATTAAGTATATGAGTGTTGATTAGTAATCCCATTTTCCTTAATGTGTCGAGTTAAAATTTTTAGCGCTTGGTCTTCGGTTATTAACCGAACTAAATTATATAAATTACAACCTTCGTTTCATGACTTGATGCTACTTTGTAGGTGTCGAATCTCGAAAATAGGTTAATAATTGTTTATACTAAATGCAAATATGTTGGAGATGATTATGGTTTGATGTACGTTTTAAAACATGAGGAGCATGGAAAACTTTTATTACGACCATATCATGTTTTAGAAAAATGCCATGCTAGTATATTAATCTTATACGATAAATTGTTAGTGCTTAGTAAATAATACTGGTTGGTTCTTCTTATGCAATTGTTAGCATATGAGAGTGGCTTAATTATATTATGGGATATTTTTGAAGCTCAAGTGGTCGTAGTTAGAGCTGATAAGGATCTTGAACTATAGGGTTGAGTTGTTGGTCAACCTAAACATGATTTGGAGGAAAAGAAATAACTACTCTTTGTTGGGAATCTTCAAATGGGGCTTTTTGTTTCCCATATAACTGCCCTTTTGTCGATTTGTTTATAAATTGATGGATGCTTATTAACTCGTGCACTTGCAACTCTTATTAGTGAATCATGTAAATATACCATATGTGATTGTTTGACATACTTCATTTTGATGCATCATATTTTTACTCATTTGTCATTTTAATTCAATTTTAGCACAAAATAGTTCAAAGGATAAAATAGTAATTTTGCATAATCATTCAGATGTCCAACCAAACAACACTTGCATAATCATTCAGATGTCCAACCAAACGACACTTATTGGCTCAACACTTATTGGTTCAGAGTCTCTTAACCCATTCAGACCTCTTACTGACTCAGCACTTAATGGCTCAACAATTGGGTAACAATGAGTCTGTGATTACCTCTAAATCTCAGATCTCAGATCTGATAGATAATTAATAACGATTACGGATCTAGTTCATGATGCTCTTATACGGATTATGTATTATAGTTATATATATTAGTTAGTATTAGATATGTGTATGTATAGTATGTTAGTGAAGCTTGAGAGAAACGAATTGGGTAGAGGTTCGATAATCTAAACTCAAAACTTAAATTAACAGTGGAATAATACCACTATATATAGAAGATGGATCTAGTTCGTTACGCATTCCGTAACGAACAAGACTTCACTTCGTTACATTACATTAAATGAAACAAATATAACGAATCACCCTCTGATTTGTTAAACATCCTTAACGAATCAGGAGTGAACATAACTTAAACCTAGTTCGTTAAACATCCTTAACGAACTAGTCGATACTTTAACGAACTACATTAATGTCTTTAATAATTAATACATTAATTAAAACGATAAATACATTAATAATAAATACAAAGACTCGAGACGCAAAACCGTGTACTAATAGACACCCCTCGTCTTGAGCTCTTTGTATTTTAACTTATTTGAAGCGCTTTGTTTGCCAATAGAGTGCAACTATGAATTCCATGCTTATGACATACCCGAACAATGCGTTGAAACCGCATTGCATGATCATAGTCTTCACTGCGCTCACTTGTTCTTGAAAAGCACGTCGTTGTCAGTCTCTGTCAAATTCACGAGCCACATCGGATCGATGATCTTGATTATCGGTCTTTAACCCTTTTCCCAGGACAATGACAGCCTCGCCAGTTCGGTTTTCGTAGTACCAACGGTTGAATGATAAAGACATATGTTGATTCAACGTCTTTACTGGCACAAGCTTCATGGTCTTTGGCAGCTTTACTTAAAGAACCAATTTTCTCCAGCCCGTCCTTGGATAAATCTCATTAATACGCCCACGAGTAGGGACCTGTGGCTTAAGAAACTTAAACCCATGGTTGACCTCGAATAACAGATGTTGATGGAACCAATCTGCTATTCGATCACCCCCACGGTTGATAAACGGTCGACACGCGAGGGTCCGAACATCCCAATGCGGTAATGAGAGAACATCAGTTATCCTCTCATAATATTGGATCCCCTTATCCCATTTAACAATACACACTTTCAAATCAGAATCAAATAACCAAGAGATAATACCACCTTGAACCTTTGACACAGTCTTGAATGAAGTCATCTGATTGGCTTTGGCACGAGCAACAGCTTCATCCTTCTGCTCCTGATCCACATACCGATAAGCCTCAATAGTTATATGAGATTTCTTGCTTTGATAACCAAACCATCTCTGAATGTCATCATCAGTCAGGTTTTCAATAGAATTAAATCTTGTATCAGCCACACCTTTTGTAACGAACTTGACTCCACTTTGTTACATTACAATAAATGAAACAAACAAAACGAATCACCCCCCTGATTCGTTAAACATCCTTACCGAATCAGGAGGGAACCTAACTTAAACCTTGTTCGTTAAACATCCTTAACGAACTAGTCGATACTTTAACGAACTACATTAATGTCTTTAATAATTAATACATTAACTAAAACGATAAATACGTTAGCGATAAATACAAAGACTCGAGACGCAAAACCGTGTACTAACAGACACCCCCTTGTCTTGAGCTCTTTGTATTTTAAATTATTTGATGCGCTTTGTTTGCCAATCTCTGCAACTGTGAAGTCCATGCTCATGACATACCCGAACAACGCTTTGAAACCGCATTGCACGTTCCTTGTCTTCACTGCGCTCAAACAAACTCTTGTTCTTGAAAAGCACGTCATTGTCAGTCTCTGTCAAATTCATGAGCCACATCGGATCGATGATCTTGATTAGCTCGGCCTTTAACCCTTTTCCAAGGACAATGATAGCCTCGCCAGTTCGGTTGTCGTAGTACCAACGGCTGAATGATAAAGACGTATGTTGATTCAACGTCTTTACAGGCAAACGCTTCATGGTCTTTGGCGGCTTTACTTTAAGAACCAATTTTCTCCAGCCCGTCCTTGGATCAATCTCATTAATACGCTTACGAGTATGGACGTGTGGCTTAAGAAACTTAAACCCAAGGTTGACCTCGAATAACAGATGTTGATGGAACCAATCTGCTATTCGATCACCCCCACGGTTGATAAACGGTCGACACGCGAGGGTCCGAACATCCCAATGCGGTAATGAGAGAACATCAGTTATCCTCTCATAATATTGGATCCCCTTATCCCATTTAACAATACACACTTTCAAATCAGAATCAAATAACCAAGAGATAATACCATCTTGAACCTTTGACACAGTCTTGAATGAAGTCATCTGATTGGCTTTTGCACGAGCAACAGCTTCATCCATCTGCTCATGATCCACATACCGATAAGCCTCAGTAGTTATATGAGATTTCTTGCTTTGATAACCAAACCATCTCTGAATGTCATCATCAGTCAGGTTTTCAATAGAATTAAATCTTGTATCAGCCACACCTTTTGTAACGAACTTGACTCCACTTCGTTACATTACAATAAATGAAACAAACAAAACGAATCACCCCCTGATTCGTTAAACATCCTTACCGAATCAGGAGGGAACCTAACTTAAACCTTGTTCGTTAAACATCCTTAACGAACTAGTCGATACTTTAACGAACTACATTAATGTCTTTAATAATTAATACATTAACTAAAACGATAAATACGTTAGCGATAAATACAAAGACTCGAGACGCAAAACCGTGTTCTAACAGACAACCCCTTGTCTTGAGCTCTTTGTATTTTAAATTATTTGATGCGCTTTGTTTGCCAATCTCTGCAACTCTGAAGTCCATGCTCATGACATACCCGAACAACGCTTTGAAACCGCATTGCACGTTCCTTGTCTTCACTGCGCTCAAACAAACTCTTGTTCTTGAAAAGCACGTCGTTGTCAGTCTCTGTCAAAATCATGAGCCACATCGGATCGATGATCTTGATTAGCTCGGCCTTTAACCCTTTTCCAAAGACAATGATAGCCTCGCCAGTTCGGTTGTCGTAGTACCAGCGGCTGAATGATAAAGACGTATGTTGATTCAACGTCTTTACAGGCAAACGCTTCATGGTCTTTGGCGGCTTTACTTTAAGAACCAATTTTCTCCAGCCCGTCCTTGGATCAATCTCATTAATACGCTTACGAGTATGGACACGTGGCTTAAGAAACTTAAACCCAAGGTTGACCTTGAATAACAGATGTTGATGGAACCAATCTGCTATTCGATCACCCCCACGGTTGATAAACGGTCGACACGCGAGGGTCCGAACATCCCAACGCGGTAATGAGAGAACATCAGTTATCCTCTCTTAATATTGGATCCCCTTATCCCATTTAACAATACACACTTTCAAATCAGAATCAAATAACCAAGAGATAATATCACCTTGAACCTTTGACACAGTCTTGAATGAAGTCATCTGATTGACTTTGGCACGAGCAACAGCTTCATCCTTCTTCTCCTGATCCACATACCGATAAGCCTTAATAGTTTTACGAGATTTCTTGCTTCGATAACCAAACCATCTCTGAATGTCATCATCAGTCGGGTTTTCAATAGAATTAAATCTTGTATCAACCACACCTTTCGTAACGAACTTGACTCCACTTCGTTACATTACAATAAATGAAACAAACAAAACGAATCACCCCCTGATTCGTTAAAAATCCTTACCGAATCAGGAGGGAACATAACTTAAACCTAGTTCGTTAAACATCCTTAACGAACTAGTCGATACTTTAACGAACTACATTAATGTCTTTAATAAATAATACATTAACTAAAACGATAAATACATTAGCGATAAATACAAAGACCCGAGACGAAAAACCGTGTACTAACAGACACCCCCTTGTCTTGAGCTCTTTGCCTTTTAACTTATTTGAAGCGCTTTGTTTGCCAATCTCTGTAACTGTGAAGTCCATGCCCATGACATACCCGAACAATGCTTTGAAACCGCATTGCACGTTCCTTGTCTTTACTGCGCTCAAACAAAATCTTGTTCTTGAAAAGCACGTCGTTGTCAGTCTCTGTCAATTTCATGAGCCACATCGGATCGATGATCTTGATTAGCTCGGTCTTTAACACTTTTCCAAGGACAATGATAGCCTCGCCAGTTCGGTTGTTGTAGAACAAACAGCTGAATGATAAAGACATATGTTGATTCAACGTCTTTATAAGCACACGCTTCATGGTCGTTGCCGGCTTTACTTTAAGAACCAATTTTCTCCAGACCGTCCTTGGATCAATCTCATTAATACGCTTACGAGTAGGGAAGTGTGGCTTAAGAAACTTAAACCCATGGTTGACCTCGAATAACAGATGTTGATGGAACCAATCTGCTATTCGATCACCCCCACGGTTGATAAACGGTCCACACGCGAGGGTCCGAACATCCCAACGCGGTAATGAGAGAACATCAATTGTCCTCTCATAATATTGGATCCCCTTATCGCATTTAACAATACACAATTTCAAATCAGAATCAAATAACCAAGAGATAATATCACCTTGAACCTTTGACACAGTCTTGAATGAAGTCATCTGATTGGCTTTGGCACGAGCAACAGCTTCATCCTTCTGCTCCTGATCCACATACCGATAAGCCTCAATAGTTTATGAGATTTCTTGCTTCGATAACCAAACCATCTCTGAATGTCATCATCAGTCGGGTTTTCAATAGAATTAAATCTTGTATCAGCCACACCTTTCGTAACGAACTTGACTCCACTTCGTTACATTACAATAAATGAAACAAACAAAACGAATCACCCCCTGATTCGTTAAAAATCCTTACCGAATCAGGAGGGAACATAACTTAAACCTAGTTCGTTAAACATCCTTAACGAACTAGTCGATACTTTAACGAACTACATTAATGTCTTTAATAATTAATACATTAACTAAAACGATAAATACGTTAGCGATAAATACAAAGACTCGAGACGCAAAACCGTGTTCTAACAGACAACCCCTTGTCTTGAGCTCTTTGTATTTTAAATTATTTGATGCGCTTTGTTTGCCAATCTCTGCAACTCTGAAGTCCATGCTCATGACATACCCGAACAACGCTTTGAAACCGCATTGCACGTTCCTTGTCTTCACTGCGCTCAAACAAACTCTTGTTCTTGAAAAGCACGTCGTTGTCAGTCTCTGTCAAAATCATGAGCCACATCGGATCGATGATCTTGATTAGCTCGGCCTTTAACCCTTTTCCAAAGACAATGATAGCCTCGCCAGTTCGGTTGTCGTAGTACCAGCGGCTGAATGATAAAGACGTATGTTGATTCAACGTCTTTACAGGCAAACGCTTCATGGTCTTTGGCGGCTTTACTTTAAGAACCAATTTTCTCCAGCCCGTCCTTGGATCAATCTCATTAATACGCTTACGAGTATGGACACGTGGCTTAAGAAACTTAAACCCAAGGTTGACCTTGAATAACAGATGTTGATGGAACCAATCTGCTATTCGATCACCCCCACGGTTGATAAACGGTCGACACGCGAGGGTCCGAACATCCCAACGCGGTAATGAGAGAACATCAGTTATCCTCTCTTAATATTGGATCCCCTTATCCCATTTAACAATACACACTTTCAAATCAGAATCAAATAACCAAGAGATAATATCACCTTGAACCTTTGACACAGTCTTGAATGAAGTCATCTGATTGACTTTGGCACGAGCAACAGCTTCATCCTTCTTCTCCTGATCCACATACCGATAAGCCTTAATAGTTTTACGAGATTTCTTGCTTCGATAACCAAACCATCTCTGAATGTCATCATCAGTCGGGTTTTCAATAGAATTAAATCTTGTATCAACCACACCTTTCGTAACGAACTTGACTCCACTTCGTTACATTACAATAAATGAAACAAACAAAACGAATCACCCCCTGATTCGTTAAAAATCCTTACCGAATCAGGAGGGAACATAACTTAAACCTAGTTCGTTAAACATCCTTAACGAACTAGTCGATACTTTAACGAACTACATTAATGTCTTTAATAAATAATACATTAACTAAAACGATAAATACATTAGCGATAAATACAAAGACCCGAGACGAAAAACCGTGTACTAACAGACACCCCCTTGTCTTGAGCTCTTTGCCTTTTAACTTATTTGAAGCGCTTTGTTTGCCAATCTCTGTAACTGTGAAGTCCATGCCCATGACATACCCGAACAATGCTTTGAAACCGCATTGCACGTTCCTTGTCTTTACTGCGCTCAAACAAAATCTTGTTCTTGAAAAGCACGTCGTTGTCAGTCTCTGTCAATTTCATGAGCCACATCGGATCGATGATCTTGATTAGCTCGGTCTTTAACACTTTTCCAAGGACAATGATAGCCTCGCCAGTTCGGTTGTTGTAGAACAAACAGCTGAATGATAAAGACATATGTTGATTCAACGTCTTTATAAGCACACGCTTCATGGTCGTTGCCGGCTTTACTTTAAGAACCAATTTTCTCCAGACCGTCCTTGGATCAATCTCATTAATACGCTTACGAGTAGGGAAGTGTGGCTTAAGAAACTTAAACCCATGGTTGACCTCGAATAACAGATGTTGATGGAACCAATCTGCTATTCGATCACCCCCACGGTTGATAAACGGTCCACACGCGAGGGTCCGAACATCCCAACGCGGGTAATGAGAGAACATCAATTGTCCTCTCATAATATTGGATCCCCTTATCGCATTTAACAATACACAATTTCAAATCAGAATCAAATAACCAAGAGATAATATCACCTTGAACCTTTGACACAGTCTTGAATGAAGTCATCTGATTGGCTTTGGCACGAGCAACAGCTTCATCCTTCTGCTCCTGATCCACATACCGATAAGCCTCAATAGTTTATGAGATTTCTTGCTTCGATAACCAAACCATCTCTGAATGTCATCATCAGTCGGGTTTTCAATAGAATTAAATCTTGTATCAGCCACACCTTTCGTAACGAACTTGACTCCACTTCGTTACATTACAATAAATGAAACAAACAAAACGAATCACCCCCTGATTCGTTAAAAATCCTTACCGAATCAGGAGGGAACATAACTTAAACCTAGTTCGTTAAACATCCTTAACGAACTAGTCGATACTTTAACGAACTACATTAATGTCTTTAATAATTAATACATTAACTAAAACGATTAATACATTAGCGATAAATACAAAGACTCGAGACGCAAAACCGTGTACTAACAGACACCCCTTGTCTTGAGCTCTTTGTATTTTAACTTATTTGATGCGCTTTGTTTGCCAATCTCTGAAACTGTGAAGTCCATGCTCATGACATACCCGAACAACGCTTTGAAACCGCATTGCACGTTCCTTGTCTTCACTGCGCTCAAACAAAATCTTGTTCTTGAAAAGCACGTCGTTATCAGTCTCTGTCAAATTCATGAGCCACATCGGATCGATGATCTTGATTAGCTCGGTCTTTAACCCTTTTCCAAGGACAATGATAGCCTCACCAGTTCGGTTGTCGTAGTACCAGCGGCTGAATGATAAAGACATATGTTGATTCAACGTCTTTACAGGCACACGCTTCATGGTCTTTGGCGGCTTTACTTTAAGAACCAATTTTCTCCAGCCCGTCCTTGGATCAATCTCATTAATACGCTTACGAGTAGGGACGTGTGGCTTAAGAAACTTAAACCCATGGTTGACCTCAAATAACAGATGTTGATGGAACCAATCTGCTATTCGATCACCCCCACGGTTGATAAACGGTCGACACGCGAGGGTCCGAACATCCCAACGCGGTAATGAAAGAACATCAGCTATCCTCTCATAATATTGGATCCCCTTATCCCATTTAACAATACACACTTTCAAATCAGAATCAAATAACCAAGAGATAATATCACCTTGAACCTTTGACACGGTCTTGAATGAAGTCATTCCGGTCCTCTCTTCTCTACGCCTCAAGCTACTTCAGGAGTTCCACTCAAGCAAAGTAGGTGGACACTGGGGGATCACGGCTACTATCAAAAGGATCAAGTGTTACTTTTCTTGGTCCAACCTTCGACAAGAGGTTACAGATTATATCCACAATTGCACGGTGTGCCAACAAACCAAATATTCTACCCAAAACCGTGTGTTCTGCTTCAACCTCTTCCCATTCCTAATCAAGTTTGGGAGGAAATATCCATGGATTTCATCACCAACTTACCCCCATCAAACGGTAAAACGGCCATATGGGTCATCGTTGATCGGCTCACCAAATTCGCCCATTTCATTCCGTTACGGCCCAACTACACTGCCACCTCCCTTTCTACCATCTTTCTTGAGCAGATCTATAAGTTGAATGGTCTTCCTAAAAGAATACTCTCTGACCGCGACCCCATCTTTCTCAGCAAGTTTTGGAAAGAACTGTTTCTCGCCGTGGGTACTACCCTCTTGCACTCTAGTGCATACCATCCTCAAACGGATGGTCAAACTGAAGTGGTTAACCGTACGTTGGAGAGTTACTTGCGATGCTTCACTTGCGATGAAAAAAACCGTTGGACCAAATACTTATACTTAGCTGAATTTTGGTATAACACAAGCCACCATAGTGCCATCAATATGACACCGTTCCAAGCATTTTACGGGCGCCCACCAACTTCTTTGCCACACTACACGCTCGACACAAACAGATCCACTACCATCAACGAAACCTTACTGGAACACCAAAGAATAGTCGACCTACTCAATTCCACGTTGCAAATAACATGACAAAGAATGGCAGATCAGGCTAATATACATCGCCAAGATAAGGAATTTTCGGTTGGTGATTTAGTGTTGCTTCGTTTGCGCATGTACCTCCAGCAATCTGTAGCTTCCCGGACTGTCGAAAAGCTGAGTCGGCGTTACTATGGTCCTTTCAAGATCGTTGATCGCATCGGGAAAGTCGCATGTCTTTAAATACCCATGTTTTGGTTAATAAGAAATCATCCAAAAAGTTGTCTTGAATTCTCTTCTTCTCTGTTAATTCTAATTGTGAGATCGGGTTCATCTCGAATAGAACCATAATAATGTCATTCATTAAAACAGGCTGATTCGTTAACTTGTTATAACGAATGATCTATTTCGCTATCAAGTATATAAATAACAAAAGAGAACTAGCGAATTACTATGAAAAGTTAACGAACTACCATCTAGTTCATTATAATTAACGAATACAAATCTGATTCGTTATTAAGATTGATTCGCTATTCTAATTCATTTGAATTGCATAAAGAATTGGACACGAAGTAGTTCCAATTCGTTAAGCATAACGAATGGCCAAATAAACTTAATCTTTGACTTAATTAGTCAAGGTCAAAATTACCAAGAACTACAAAAGTCAAATTCACAATCGGAACTCAATACGCGTATAATCAGCAATACAAAGCTAAACTAGTGACCACAAAGGATCTCGGAATCGTATTGCGATTACAATGATACTAATGTGGTGTTCCAAAACATGATAAAAGGAGGTTAAATTAAGGTTTACATAAACCTTCAAAACCCTGTAATATAATCACAAAATTAACATATCAAACATGCATAAAACTTGACGAAAATCATTACGGTGTGATCATCTATACCTTAGGATCACCTTTTATTTAATTTTGAATGAATAAACTAATGAATAAACTAATTAAATTAATGAAGTAAATATTTATATAAAACCATTTTAACTTAAAAGAATTACCGAGATCCCATATCTCGATAACCGAATACCTTAAAGCGTTTCACATTTTGAAACATATAACTTAAATAAATATATATAATACCAAATGATAGTGCACGGATTTGGTGTCCGTAGCGATCGAGTAAGTTAAAAATCATTTATTTATTAAAATATAAAATATTTACAAAAGTAATATCCGAAAATGAAAAACATAAAATAGAAAATATTTTTTTATATGGTTTATCAAAAACAATATACATATATAATATATATATATTATATATATATATGTATATCTATACTATATTAATATACATATAGGAAGGGCAAGAATGTCTTTTTACAAAAACTCTTAAAATTAAGAGTTTTATTACTTTTAAAGCATATGGTACAGTTAGTTAAGCTTTGAAATTTTGAATTCCCCATCCAGCTTCAAACAGGTATAATTTGAAATTCCAATTTAGGGTTTCGCGGTCATTCTTCTTCCCCATTTCTTTCACATGCTACCGTCTGCTTATTCTCTCTCTCTATCTATCTTTACACAGCCTCTCCCGCAACCCCTCCTCTACAACAACTTCTTCATTTTTCAAGCTCCTTCGGATTCAATCGATTTTAAACCGGTAAGTGCCTTTGATTTAGTTTATTTGTTTTGCTTAAATCTGCAGAACAAAAACCAAGGTTGGTTTTACCATCTTACCCAACTTTGGATCTTGATTTTTGGCTTTTGGTGTTTGAATTCTATATATTTATTTCAATATGAAAAATTGTGTGCTTTTATTTCTAATGAAATTATTAGAAGTGAAAGTGTGTGATGTTTATGTTTGCAGATACAAAGTTACTTCGAGCTATATCCTTAGCTCAGGTTCGTATTTTCACATTTGTTTCTGCATAAATTTTAAAAGCATATTTGTTGTTTATGTTGATTTTAGTTTTATTTTAAAGGTTTTGGTTAGTTAGCTAATCTGTAAACACTTATTTTTGTTTTTCTTATCATGTAGATCTACAAATGAAGATTCTTCAGCAATCAGAACCCACCAAGAATAATCACAACCCGTTTGAGGAAAGATTTAGGGTTTCGCAACCCGTTTGTTGATGTCGCTCATTTCTTCAGGCTCTTTATTTGTAAGTGTTTG